>NW_028277062.1:0-320833 GCF_059951505.1 Python bivittatus
CCCTTTAGACTCAGTTTAGCCACTGTGGCTACTTTATTTTTCCTCACTCTCACAACATGGGTGCTTGGAACGTTTATTAAGCCAAAACACAGTCCCATCGTTAAAGCCAACAACTGAGACCTCACCTACACTCTCCTCACCCTCCCTTCTCTTCCGTCTCCCTCTGCCCTTTGCTCTTTCTTGGACAACCTGGTGAGAGTGACCTGTCTCCTCAGGCAATCTGCATTCGGTCTCATCTTCTCAGTGTCCATTTCCCTGTGTGTTGGCCAAAACTATCCTTGTTTCTCTCGCCTTCATGGCCACCAAGCCAGGATCTCGGATGAGGACATGGGTGGGGAAAAGACTGGCCATTTCTATTGTCTTTTTCTGCTCTATCCTCCAAGCAAGTATCTGCATGGTGTGGTTGTCAACCTCTCCCCCATTCCCAGAGTTAGACATGCACTCTAATCACTGAAGAAATGATTCTGCAATGCAATGAAGGGTCAGTCTTTATGTTTTACTGTGTCTTGAGCTATCTAGCCCTACTAGCCTTTGCCAGCTTCATTGTGGCTTTCCAGGCTCGTAAACTGCCTGACAGCTTCAATGAAGCCAAGTTCATCACCTTCAGCATGTTGGCCTTCTGCAGTGTGTGGATTTCCTTTGTTCCAACATACCTGAGCACCAAGGGAAAAGCTATGGTGGCTGTGGAGATCTTCTCCATCTTGTGCTCTAGTGCCGGACTCCTAGGATGTATCTTCTTCCCCAAGTGTTACATTATTGTGTTGAGGCCTGATTTAAACAACAAGGAACAACTGATAACAAGACATGTTTAAATGACTTTTTTCTTTTTCTTTTATTGTGTTTTTAAGCTAGTAGGAGAAAGAGAGATCATAATGAGAAATTCATTCTTAAGTTATTCTTGTGAAGGGCGTGTTCACCATTCTAATTTGCCTGTAGCTCTGAAATTTGGATTGATGGGCAATTCTATCAGATTTATGCTTTTTCCCAACAATATCCAAAGAAATCTCATAGAGATTACTGTTGGAATGCAAGTTATTTTAGGACAACCAGAGAGACCCATTTTAAAATGAACCAAGGATAATTTTCTAACTATTCCCATAAATGTTCTTGAATTACCAAATGTAAATATTAGCACAAAGATGAAGTTTAAAATGTGAAGGTGAACCCCTGTACTCCATAAGAAAGCTTATTTTTTAAAAGTGAAAATCTAGGAGATCTGACATTCTCTATATTGTCCAAGATATAACGTAATGTAAGATCAATAAATCCATTTCTTTTATAACCAAGGAAGATGGATAGGTAGATATTTTTCCCTTTCTTGCTCTGAGTTTGTTTTGTTTTGTTTATTGATTATGTCATACTTAATAGTTATTATAAGCAAACATATTTCAATAGTAAAACAAAACATTTAGTATTGCGAATAATTATAGAAAGGATGTTACCACATCTAACTAAGCAATTTGAGATGTGAGTCAGTATGAGATAGGAGATTAAGACAATATCTGGATTTAAGAAATTATGCTTTCCTCAGGAGTGATTTCCTTTACTTCCTCCCCTTCCTGTCCGTAGGACTCCATCCCCTCCATCGTTCCCTTTTCTTTGCACTTCTCAGTAGCCTCTTCCAAAATACAATTGAATTACAATTCCTCAAGTCCAGTCATCCAGGACTTGATACACACTCTGGAGTGGAACCATTGCTTGGACGTATTATAGATGAAATACGCAGAACAGGAATCTTCGACACCTAGCAAATAAGAGAAAATCAGAGTCCCCCTTATCTCTGAGATGGGATCACAACCACATTATGTCACCATAATATATATCATAGCAGTATGCATCCTACAGCAATTAAAGGTGTTTCCCATCACTTCTGGTATTCTACCTCTCCCCAAATTGAAGACAGAACTTTACATCTAGAAACCTGGAAGAGGCTGAAATTTTGAATATCTGAAATCTCTGAATTACCATGCAGTTCCTTTCATACTATTCATTCAGATAGGCATGTGAATTTAATATTTGAGAATATGAAATCTTGTTTCACAGGAGAATGCATGTAAAAATTGGGATGTCAATAGATGTTACAATCGGAAATATTGCCATAGGCTGCCCTAGGCAGAAAATATTTATTCTTCAAAGGAGAAAAACATTTTCAGCTACTAACTGTTGCAAAGTGTATATGGTGGCTTTCCCCAAATTTCCCTTTTATTATTATTTTTTTCCCATTTAATTAATTCTGAGAACTGGATTATGGATAGCATTAACTTAGCATAAGAAAAAAAGAACAAAATGCCATTTTGTTCACATAACACACCACAGTCTTTGAGTCAATCTAATAGTATTAGGAACTCTTTGAAATGTATTACATTTGGATTTCAAGGTAGTCTAACAAAAGAAAAGTGTAATGTATGAATATTCTCAGGGCAGCTAAAAAGGGGAATTTGCACCAGGGGGACACATCCAAATTTTATGACTAGCCAATAGATGTGGAACATGATATAATTCAAGATTTCCAAGACCAAATCCCACCTCTTTAATAGACAACCATGTCTTCCTAAAGACATATTTCATACCTTCTTACATTCATTACATTTTCCCAAAGTGATTGGTGTCTTCTCCACCCCATCATGACACCAAACGTTGATATCAGTGGAGTTAATGTATCCCAAAAATAAACCAAACTATTTCCTTAAAATGGGAGCCCAGACTTGGGTGGAAATCACCAGGGAAAGGGGATTAATCTCCATTAGAACTGAGGTAAGGACTGAGACATTCTGACTATTAGCAAGTTGGTCTTGATATTAAACTCGAAGCTGTGATAATGTAACATAAGACCATTTTTCATTGATGCCCTTTATGATGATAGAAGAGAATTAGGATGGGTTAGAATAGATCTTTTCTCTGGATCACTTCCAAGGGAACTGAAAACAACCAATTTCTACTCAGTTTTGTTTTCTTTTATTTTTGGTATTCCCCTTGAAATATACATGTTGCTGTTAGGATTTTCTCATGGGAAGAAATACATCTCGCTATCTTCAAACACATTGTTTTGACTACAGAAATCATGTGACTTATTTTGGCCTTTTAGTTTGCACGTATACTGCTATTTACTGCCACCTATTGGCGTTGGTATGCTAGTTACTCAAGGGGTGGGTTTTTTTTTTTTTTGTCTGCGCTCAGTCATTGCTGACCCTGCAGTGACTGCTTGGACGAGTCCTTGCAGTTTTCAAGGCAATTGTTTTCGGAAGTGGTTTGCCAGAGCCTCCTTCCTAGGGCAGAGCCCAGCTGGCGAGCGCAGGAGGCGGGGTTTCCGTTGCTTCGCGCCCTTTTCGGGCGCGTGCGGTTTTTCGCGCTTACCGGCAACTGCTCCCGACTCCTTTTTTGCAAGGCGCCACCAGCATTTTTCCTCCCACTGGAGTGAGAGTCCCCATTTATCTACTCACGTAAGTTTTCGAACTGTTGGGTTGACAGGAACTGGGGAGGAAACAGGAGCTCACCCTGTTTAACGCGAAGGCTGGACTCGAACCGCTGAAGCGTCGACCATTTCTGGCCAGCAACTTTCAGCGTCATTAAGCCGCTGCGCCACTGCGTCCCCCTTCAAGGGGTGGTGCATAGTGTTAATAAAGTGTGAGGATTACATGTCTCACTGCTCAGTAGAATTTTAGCCATCATGAAATCAGTTTTATGGGTTATGTAGTAGTAATAACCAAGTAGTGTACCTCTTCTCTGAGAGTTTTTGGCTAGAGACTTTGTTAAACTTGTGTAGTGGATAAGTCTTGGATGCCACATATATGAGAAGAAGTGATTTTTTCTATGTTTTGTATGAAACTTGTATTTTAAGTAGTTTTTTATTTTTCTCAATAAACAACCAGATATTTTATACTTTCTGGCTGGATTTCTTTGGAGAACAAGATAAGGACATTGCATTCTTTAAATCTCTCTAACGCTGGTGTGTATTTTTGGCATGAACTGTGGTCATAGCTGCACTCTGCATAACAGTTGCATTCTGCCTGTGTGTCCCCATCCAGCTGAGTTTTTGGATCATTTTCCATTTGCTTTTCCTGCTATAACATATTAAACTTAATTCTCAGTTTATTGCAATATATTTTCCTGAACCGTATGGGATGGAAGAGGAACATCTTGATAGGCCTATTCATCCCAAGTCATGGAGAAGTCACACATGAGAATGGAAATCAGGACCACATTCAGCTTGATGTTTTGCAAGTGCGTGGAAGTTCAGCAGCTCTCCCACGGACACATGATGACAGATGGAACGGATGTATTCTTAAAAGCATGCCCCTTGTGTCATATCTACTCAAATCCATTGGCCTGCACTGACTACAGTTCCCTTCTAGGTGGAGGTGGATCAGGTTCTGCAGACTAAACTGATTCATCTTTTGTGTTATGTATTTGACAAAAAAACAAGGCCTACAACATCCAAATAGAATAAAGTTTCCTTCCCACAAAATGCTGGAAACTAATACTACTGAGCCCTTCATTTTACTATTGAAATACACTTTGTGTAAGTGCTTCCAGGTTTGTTATTTTGATGCTTGCATTAACAGGGTAACATATTCTGGTTGAGAAGTGGAAAATGACCAAAGTTCTAATAGTCAAAGAGTGGCTTTGATAGGATTTGAAGATCAGATCTGAACTTCTCCAGTTATTAAGCCACAATCAGAAAAGAAATTTGGACCTACTAAGTTCAACTTCCTTTAAAAAAAACAGACAAAAAAAATGGCCAACAATGGGAGAGAAAATACTGAAGAAATAATTTTCTCCCCACTAGAATTATTCCAATGATAATAATTTGTTCCCTCGGTCAAAGGTGTAAACAGCTGAAGAAGACATTAGAGACATGAAAAAAATTGAAAGAAATATATGTCCTGTGGAGACTTGGGAGTAGAAGAAAAGGGCAGACAAGTCCTGTCAATTCAGCTGCCCCAAACTAAGTTGTTTTGCTGTGATTTAAATCTTCTTGAGTGTTAGCACCAGATCCAAGCAGAAACAGTACTAACTGTTAGCATGAAATATTGCTCTTAACAGGAGTTTTGAGGCAGGCGAAGATAGACTAAGTTGAGAAGCTGGTCTTGGTGGAGCTTCTCTATTCAGAGAGCATTTGCTGCCCAGAATGTTCTTCCTTCTCATATTTCCGCTCTTCAGAGTGAAGTCTCTGCCGTGTGGTCCAGGTGATCCGGTCATGGTTCCAAATCAATGGTACCAGCAAGGGGACCTTGTCATTGGTGGGATGGTATCTATGCTAATTACCAATTTAATGAAGTTTCATTTCAGCAGCATCCCTCTCAGGAGTATTTTGCACATCCAGAGTAAGGAATTCTTATCTTTCCGCTTTGTGGCATCTCTAGGGAGAGGAATTGCAATGACTGGAGAGAAAGTTAGATTGTTTTGCTCTCATGATGTCAACCCTGTTTAATGAAAGATACTGCATATTGGAATATGGGATTTCCTAAAGTTATTGCTTGTTTTTAATGAAGCAAATTTCCATATAGGCAAATGTGAAACATTAGAGCAGGAAGCCTAGTTTACATCAGAAGCAGAATACTTGGGGGGAAAAAGTATATTGACTTCTGCAATCAGCATAACACTAAACCTGTCAGAAGTGTGAAAGTTGCTCTTTTGTCACAAGAGCCTGCTGTGATTGTCATCAAGTTGCTGAATATCTTCTCTAGGAGAACATCTTTCTCTTTCCTTCCCTTTCAGATGCCTCCCCATCTCCCACTTTCTTTCCTCACCCACTATAGTTTCCTTTCATTTTTCCCCCATTTCTCCCATTTTCCCAGATGTCAATGTTTGCATGTTGTAGGCCTTGTTTTATTGCCAAACGAATAACACAAAAGATGAATCAGTTTAGTCTGCAGAACCTGAACCACATCCACCTAGAAGGGACCTGTAGTCAGTGCAGGCCAATGGATTTGAGTCGATGTGACACAAGGGGCATGCTTTTAATCCCTCATATCGCTTTCCTTCAGGAAGAACAATTAATCTTCATTTCCTTCTTTCTGGGAACAGTGGTTTGCTAGTGGTTTAGGTCTCATTTACTCAAGGCTGTATCGTGTTGGCTTTTTAGTTTTATTTAATGCACTGAAAAACATCTGTGGTACCCAAAACATGAGTAATAAGTGAGAAATAACAAGCATTTTTTTCCTCTCCAAATATAATGTACAATTAGAATGCCACCTGTTCTGATTGGCATAACAACTTGAGATATGAACAAGAATCTCCTGGAACTTGCTAAGCAAATATTACTTTCCAATGTTTGCTTAAATGTCTAGAACAGTACTTTGAGTGAAATGTGATCAGATGCTTTCCTATTTCTCATTAGGAAAACTTTATGTGTGAGGAAATCCGCTAAAACATTTTGTGATTTCATCAACAGTGGAAATCACAGTAGCTACTTCAGTGTATTGGAGTTGTCGATAGAGGTGGACCAGCCTTTCTCTAGTTCCCCAAGCACCTCTGTGAGGTCCTGGAAATTAATCAAGAAATATATAATGACACATAGAACTCTTCCTGTTTTTAGCGTGCTAACAAAATTCTACCAGCATGTCCTTTCCTTGGCCTTTGCTGTGAAGGAGATCAGTGAGAATCCACAAATCTTGCCCAATGTCAGTCTTGGCTTCCATATCCATGACAGCTACTACAATGCAATGATGACCTATCGGACCACCCTGGACCTTCTCTTCAGATCACAGAGATTTATCCCGAACTACAAATGTGACACCAGGAAAAAGCTCATTTCTATCATTGGAGGACTTAGCTCTGAAACCTCCTCCTATGTGGCAGACCTCATCCAATTTTACAAGATTCCACAGGTAGGATTCTGGAGGAAAATCCTCCTCCTCCTTTCCTTTTCCAAACTGTGGCTCTCAAATATGGATCATCCTCTGAAAGATGGCCACATGGCTCAACAATTTGACCAAATTTGTCAGCAAATATAAGTGTATCAAATAGGGGAAAAAACGAACAAACAAGACGAACAAAAATATTAACTGATGCTGATTTGTTTCTATAATATTTGTTTATTTTCTTTTAGCTCACATATGGGTCATTTGCCCCACAGGATATTTATGGTTCTGAGATCCCGTTCTATTATTCCATGGTCCCAAATGAGTCCTCACAGTACATTGGGATTATCCGACTGCTGGAGCTTTTGGGTGGAGATGGGTTGGGCTCCTTGCTATTGATAATTGGCACGGAGAACATTTTCTGCAGACCATGGAGCCTCTCCTTGCCCAGCATGGAATCTGCTCTGCTTGTACAGAAAGAATTCCATATTTAACCTACTGGGATAAAATATTTGCAATATTTCAGAAAGGGGAAAATATTTTGAACCACATAAATGATGAGAAGATCAATACTTTTATCATCTGTGGAGAATCTTTGACAATTGCATGGGTGATTAATATAATCTTTGTGCTTGCTCCTGGACTTGAGCAGAGTTCCTTGGGAAAGGTATGGATCATGACTGCCCAGATTGATTACCTAATAACAGGAATGCAAAGAGGATTTCGTCCGCAGTTCTTTGATGGTGCCATTTTATTTACAATTCCCTCAAAAGAAATCCCAGGGTTCAAGGAATTCCTACAGTTGATAAAACCTCCTTGGATTCAAGAAGATGAATTTTTTCCACTCTTCTGGGAACAAGTGTTTGACTGTTCATTGCCATCTCCTCCTGCGACATTACTGGACAATCACACTTGTACTGGAGAGGAGAGTCTAGAGGACGTTCCTGGGGCTCTTTTTGAGATGCAGTTGACCGGGCACAGATATAGCATCTATAATGCTGTCTATGTGTTGGCTCAAGCTTTGCATGCTCTCTCTTTACTTCGCTCTCGTCACAGACATTTCGGGAGGCATAAAATATCAGAAGATGAAAGTGTACAACCATGGCAGGTGATTTGTGTGTTAGAAGACCTTTGTAGCAGATAGCAGTAAAGTACAAAGTTAGGTTGTATGACTCAGACAGAGAAGAAGTGATTATTAAAGTGAAGTTGAATATCTTGTCCACTGATAACATTTATGGCCATACGTTTATTTCCTTCACTGTAATATGTTTTCCATTTTACTCCCTGAGCATCTTCAGGATGCAAGGATGGTTTAAGTGAACTAAGATCCAGGTCTTGGTTTTCAAACCCTATGGCTTTTTAGGCATTTCACCTATTTTTGAGAGAATAGAGCAATCCTACCTTGCCTAGTCAGCCGTATTCAGGTTGTTACCATGTCCATAGCAGCCTTCTATCTGTGAGAATTACATGAAATGAAAAGTGGGTGCGAAGTCAGGAGTAAATCTGGAAATTGTTTCTACAGGTTTTCACATGCTACTTCCTGGGAAACATGGGACTGGGAACCAGAACATATGGAAAACAAGAATGCCTTTATCTTTCATGTGACTGTTACTCAAACAGAAACATCTGATTATTCCTATTACCCCTCTATACAGAGTTTTTCAAGAGGGTCGAAATATTGACTTTCCATGTTTTGAAACTATCCCTCAAAAGTACAGTAAACCTAAGAGAAAATTGCTGCTACCTTTCTATTCTTCAATTTTTTTGTATTTATTTATTTTATTCCCAATAATATAGCTCCATCAATTTCTTAAAGGCATGAAATTCAATAATTCTCTTGGAGAAACTTTGACTTTTTATGATCAAAAGAAGATGGAAGGTGGGTTTGATATTACAAACATTGTCACTTTTCCCAATTCTTCCTTCCAAAGACTAAAAGTTGGAAAAGTAGATCGTGATGCTCTGAAAGGAAATGAATTAGTCATTAATGAGGAAATGGTAGCTTGGCACAGATCGTTTAACCAGGTATGCTCACAAGGAATGTTTTTATCACTATTCTTAGATATGTTCATTAGGTTGGGAAATTTACTTTTCTCCTTCCTGGGAACCCATGAGAATTAACAAGATTTAAAAATGATATTCTTTCCACTAATTTTTGAAAGCTAACGTGTCTAATTTTGTGTACAGTATTTACTAGACTTCCCTCCAATAGTGAAATGAAAATGTGAACAAATGAAGCATGCATTTAAGCAACTACATTTCCTTGTTTGAGTGAAACTTCCTCAAAGATGTGATTTAAAGTAAATTTCATTGACTCAAACCTTGTAGTCATATAGATTAATTGAATTAATGAAGCATCAGATCTTGAAATCGTCACTGAATCCAAATGAAAGAATTGAAAATCCAGATCATCTGTGCTCAGAAATTCAAACTGGAGTGCAGATCAAAATGTACCTAATTGTGATTTGAAATATATTCTGAAATCCAATTTATTTCTTGAGACTTTTGATAGGACTTTTGTTTTTATTGTAATAAGGGCACACATTTCATTTTCCGCGAAAAACTGATTTTTCTTCAAAACAATAAATGCTCATCTTCTAATATTGATAACTAGGTCCTTCCCATTTCTCTGTGCAATGAATATTGTCACCCTGGTTATCAGAAGAGGAAGAATGAAGGGAAAAAATTCTGCTGCTATGACTGTGTTCCATGCCCAGAGGGGAAAATCTCCAATGAGATAGGTAAGTTAACAAAATTCTGATTTTGTGTATATAGTGATGAAGTAGAAATTTCAGCCAGAATTCTATTTCAGACCAGTACACCATACCAGTATCTTTGGGGTGCATTGTGCTGAACTCTTTCAGCTAATCCATTTTTTGCAGATTGTTTATTCCTGAGGTTTTATTTGGAAACTGAATGCTGCAATGAAGAAATCAAATTCATTAGTAAATTAGTTCATTAAAAATTATATGATTCTAAGCATGGAATTAATTCTCTGTGTCATTAATCTGCATTGACATAAGGATTTTTTTTTCTTTTCTGTTTAGACACTGTTGCTTGCTTTCAGTGCCCTGAAGATCAATACACAAACCATGACAAAGATGGATGCATCATCAAAAGAATCAGCTTCTTGTCTTATGAAGACCCTTTAGGACTCAGTTTAGCCACTGGGGCTACCTTACTTTTCCTCACTACAACATGGGTGCTTGGAACATTTACTAAGCACAAACACAGTCCCATTGTCAAAGCCAACAACCGAGACCTCACCTACACTCTCCTCGTCTCCCTTCTCTTCTGCTTCCTCTGCCCTTTGCTCTTTCTTGGACAACCTGGGAGAGTGACCTGTCTCCTCAGGCAATCTGCATTTGGTCTCATCTTCTCAGTGTCCATTTCCTGTGTGTTGGCCAAAACCATCCTTGTTTCTCTCGCCTTCATGGCCACCAACCCAGGATCTTGGATGAGGACATGGGTGGGGAAAAGACTGGCCATTTCTAATGTCCTTTTCTGTTCTCTCCTCCAACCAAGTATCTGCATGGTGTGGTTGTCAACCTCTCCCCCATTCCCAGAGTTAGACACGCACTCAATCACTGAAGAAATGATTCTGCAATGCAATGAAGGGTCAGTCTTTATGTTTTCCTGTGTCTTGAGCTATCTAGCCTTCCTTGCCTTTGCCAGCTTCATTGTGGCTTTCCAGGCTCGTAAACTGCCTGACAGCTTCAATGAGGCCAAATTCATCACCTTCAGCATGTTGGCCTTCTGCAGCGTGTGGATCTCCTTTGTTCCAACATACCTGAGCACCAAGGGAAAAGCTATGGTGGCTGTGGAGATTTTCTCTATCTTGTGCTCTAGTGCCGGACTCCTAGGATGTATCTTTTCCCCAAGTGTTACATTATTGTGCTGAGGCCTGATTTAAACAACAAGCAACAACTGATAAGAAGACACATTTAAATGCCTTTTTTCTTTTTCTTTTATTATGTTTTTAAGCTGGTAGGAGAAAGAGAGATCATAATGAGAAATTCATTCTTAAGTTATTCTTGTGAAGGGAGTGTTCACCATTCTAATTTGCCTGTAGCTCTGAAATTTGGATTGATGGGCAATTCTATCAGATTTATGCTTTTTCCCAACAATATCCAAAGAAATCTCATAGAGATTACTGTTGGAATGCAAGTTATTTTTAGGACAACCAGAGAGACCCATTTTAAAATGAACCAAGGATAATTTTCTAACTATTCCCATAAATGTTCTTGAATTACCAAATGTAAATATTAGCACAAAGATGAAGTTTAAAATGTGAAGGTGAACCCCTGTACTCCATAAGAAAGCTTATTTTTTAAAAGTGAAAACCTAGGAGATTTGACATTCTCTATATTGTCCAGGAGATAATATAATGTAAGATCAATAAAAACATTTGTTTTATAACCAAGGAAGATGGATAGGTAGATATTTTTCCCTTTCTTGCTCTCAGTTTGTTTTGTTTTGTTTACTGATTTTTTTTTTTAATTAGCACTCAATCGTTACCGATTCTGCAGTGACTGCCTGGACAAGTCCGTGCAGTTTTCAAGGCAAGGTGTTTCGGAAGTGGTTTGCCATTGCCTCCCTTCTAGAGCAGAGCCCAGCTGGCGAGAACAGGAGGTGGGTTTTCCGTTGCTTCGCGCCTTTTTTGGACGTACGCGGCTTCTGCGTTATCAGCAACTTGTCCCGTCTCCCGTGCAAGGCGCTGCCAGCATTTTTCCTAACACTGGGGTGAGAGTACCCATTTATCTACTCATGGAATTTTTCGAGCTGCTGGGTTGGCCAAAGCTGGGAGGAGACAGGAGCACACTCTGCCACGCAGAGCTGGGCTCGAACCGCTGAAGTGCTGACCACTTCTGGCCAGCAGCTTTCAGCATCATTAAGCCACTGCGCCACCGTGTCCCCTGTTTATTGATTATGTCATACATATTAGTTATTATATGCAAACACATATTTCAATAAAAACAAAGTATTTATTATTGTGAATAATTATAGAAAGGATGTTACCACATCTAACTAAGCAATTTGAGATGTGAGTCAATATGAGATATGAAATTAAGACAAATATATGGATCTATTAAGAAATCAGACCTTTCCTCATGAGTGATTTCCCTTTATTTCCTCCCCTTCCTGTCTGTAGGACTCCATCCCCTCCATTGCTCCCTTTTCTTTGCACTTCTCAGTAGCCTCTTCCAAAATACAATTGAATTACAATTCCTCAAGTCCAGTCGTCCAGGACTTCATACGCACTCTGGAGTGGAACCATTACTTGCACTTATCATAGAGAAAATATACAGAACAGGAATCTTCAACACCTAGCAAATAAGAGAAAATCAGAGTCCCCCTTATCTCTGAGATGGGATCACAACCACATTATGTCACAATAATCTACAGCGTAGCAGTTTGCACCCTACAGCGATTAAAGGTGTTTCCCTATCATTTCTGGAATTCTACCTCTCCCCGAAATGAAGACCGAACTTGACATCTAGAAACCTGGAAGAGGCTGCAGTTTTGAATTCATTCAGATTCTATTCCATCCAAAGGGTTTTATTTTTATGTGTTAATAATGATTTGTACTTTGAAAGCAATCTAAATATTGGGGCTGTAGAACTAATACACTCTCCAAATTCACACTATTTTAGGTAACCAAATTAAGGGGAAAAGCTATTGAATTTTCGATGCTAGCTTGGGTGGGGATCAAAGAAGTTATCTTTTATTCCCTTTTATGAATGAAATACATAAAACAAGTGGGAAAAACAAACAATAAGAGGTAAAGGAAGCAAAATAAAACTGAAAAGGAAAGAAATACATTCATGTCTTATATGAACCAACAATAATATATTTGTAACAGCTTTACATAAATATGCTGCAGTCCATTGAGAATTGGGTCCATTTGCCAAATATAAGCTTTTTAGCTCCTTGAAAATGGAAAATACAATTTTCTTATGTATTGTCGAAGGCTTTCATGGCCGGAATACAATGGCTGGTGTGGGTCTTCCGGTCTGTGCGGCCGTGTTCTGGAAGTCTTGTTTCCTAACGTTTCGCCAGCATCTGTGAGTGGCATCTTCAGAGAGCAGGAGCACAGACAGAAGCAGACCTGGACACAGAGAGAACTGCTCCTGTCTGTGCTCCTGCTCTCTGAAGATGCCCGTCACAGATGCTGGTGAAACGTTAGGAAACAAAACTTCCAGAACACGGCCACACAGCCCGGAAGACTCACACCAGCCAACAATTTTCTTATGCTTATCAGAATTATCATGCAGTTCCTTTCATGGTATTCATTCACATAGGCATGTGAATTTAATATTTGAGAATTAAAACTTGTTTCACAGGAGAACGCATGTAAAAATTGGGCTGTCGATAGATATTACAATTGGAAATTCTGTCATAGCTGCCTGAGGCAGAAAATATTTATTCTTCAAAGGAGAAAAACATTTTCAGCTACTAACTGTTGCAAAGTGTTGTTGTTTAGTCGTTAAGTCGTGTCCGACTCTTTGTGACCCCATGAACCATATTGCGCCAGGCCTTCCTGTCCTTCACTGCCTCCCTGAGTTTGCTCAGTTTCATGCTCATTGCTTCAGTGATGCTATCTAACCATCTCATCCTCTGACGTCCTCTTCTCCTTTTGCCTTCAATCTTTCCCAGCATCAGGGTCTTCTCCAAAGAGATCTCTCTTCTCATTAGGTGACCAAAGTATCTGAGCTTGAGCTTCATTATCGATCCTTCCAATGAGCAATCAGGGTTGAGTTGCAAAGTGTAGATGCTGGCTTTTCTATAAATTTACCTTTTATTAGGTTCCCTCACCCCCACCCCCCATATAATTACTTCTGCGATCTGGAATACTGAAAGCATTAACTTAGCATAAGAAAAAGAACAAAATACAATTTTGTACACATAACACACCACAGTGTTTGAGTCAATGTAATAGTATTAGGAACTCTTTGAAATGTATTACATTTGGTTTTCAAGGTACAGAGAAAAGTGTAATGTATGAATATTCTCAGGGCACCCAAATGGGTAATTTCCACCAGGAGGTCACATCCAGATTTTATGACTAGTCAATAGATGTGGAACTTGATATAATTCAAGATTTTTAAGACCAAATCCCACCTCTTTAACAGACAACCACGTCTTTCTAAAAACATATTTCATACCTTCTTACATTCATTATATTTTCCCAAAGTGATTGGTGTCTTCTCCACCCCATCATGACACCAAATGTTGATATCAGTGGAGTTAACGTATCCCAAAAATAAACCAAACTATTTCCTTAAATTGGGAGCCCAGACTTGGGTGGAAATCACCCAGGGAAAGGGGATTAATCTCCATTAGAACTGAGGTAAGGACTGAGACATTCTGACTATTAGCAAGTTGGTCTTGATATTAAACTGGAAGCTGTGATCATGGAACATAAGGCCATTTTTCATTGATGCCGTTTATGATGATAGAAGCGGATTAGGTTGGGGTTAGAATAGATCTTTTTCTGGATCACTTCCAAGGGAACTGAAAACAACTAATTTCTACTCAATTTTGTTTTGTTTTGTTTTTGGTTTTCCCCTTGAAATAAACATGTTGCATTCTGCCTGTGTGTCCCCACCCAGCTGAGTTTTTGGATCATTCTCCATTTGCTTTTCCTGCTATAACATATTAAACTTAATTCTCAGTTTATTGCAATATTTTTCCTTGAACCGTATGGGATGGAAGAGGAACATCTTGATAGGCCTATTCATCCTGAGTCATGGAGAAGTCACATATGAGAATGGAAATCAGGACCACATTCAGCTTGATGTTTTGCAAGTGCGTGGAAGTTCAGCAGCTCTCCCACAGACACATGATGACAGATGGAACGGATGTGTTCTTAAAAGCATGCCCCTTGTGTCATATCTACTCAAATCCATTGGCCTGCACTGACTACAGTTCCCTTCTAGGTGGATGTGGATCAGGTTCTGCAGACTAAACTGATTCATTTTTGTGTTATTCATTTGACAATAAAATAAGGCCTACAACATCCAAATAGAATAATGTTTTCTTCCAACAAAATGCTGGGAAGTAATACTTGTGACTCATTCATTATGCTACTGAAATACGCTTTGTGTAAGTGCCTCCAGGTTTGTTATTTTGATGCTTGCATTAACAGGGTAACATATTCTGGTTGAGAAGTGGAAAATGACCAAAGTTCTAATAGTCAAAGAGTGGCTTTGATAGGATTTGAAGATCAGATCTGAACTTCTCCAGTTATTAATCCACAATCAGAAAAGAAATTTGGACCTACTAAGTTCAAATTCTTTAAAAAAAAACAGACAAAAAAAATGGTCAACAATGGGAGAGAAAATACTGAAGAAATAATTTTATCCCCACTAGAATTATTCCAATGATAATAATTTGTTCCCTCGGTCAAAGGTGTAAACAGCTGAAGAAGACATTAGAGACATGAAAAAAATTGAAAGAAATATATGTCCTGTGGAGACTTGGGAGTAGAAGAAAAGGGCAGACAAGTCCTGTCAATTCAGCTGCCCCAAACTAAGTTGTTTTGCTGTCACTCCACAGTACGATTCAAATCTTCTTGTGTATTTGCACCAGATGCAAGCAGAAACAGTGCTAACTGTTAGCATGAAGTATTGCTCTTAACAGGAGGCAGCTGAAGATATACTAAGTTGAGAAGCTGGTCTTGGTGGAGCTTCTCTATTCAGAGAGCATTTGCTGCCCAGAATGTTCTTTCTTCTCATATTTCCGCTCTTCAGAGTGAAGTCTCTGCCGTGTCGTCCAGGTGATCCAGTCATGCTTCCAAATCAATGGTACCAGCAAGGGGACCTTGTCATTGGTGGGATGGTATCTATGGCTAATTACCAATTTAATGAAGTTTCATTTCAGCAGCATCCCTCTCAGGAGTATTTTGCACATCCAGAGTAAGGAATTCTTATCTTTCCACTTTGTGGCATCTCTTGGGAGAGGAATTGCAATGACTGGAGAGAAAGTTAGATTGTTTGCTCTCATGATGTCAACCCTGTTTAATGAAAGATACTGCATAGTGAAATATGGGATTTCCTAAAGTTATTGCTTGTTTTTAATGAAGCAAAATTCATTAAAATATAGGCAAAATGTTAGAGCAGGAAGGCTAGTTTACATGAGAAGCAGAATACTTGGGGAAAAATGTATATTGACATCTGCAAAAGAGTAAACCTATTAGAAGTGTGAAAGTTGCTGTTTTGTGATAAGAGCCTGGTGTGATTTTCATCAAGTTGCTGAATATCTTCTCCGCAGAACATCGTTCTCTTTCCTTCCATTTCAAATGACTCCCCATCCCCCACTTTCTTTTCTCACACGTTATAGTTTCCTTTCATTTTGCCCCCATTGACCCAGATAACTGAGCTCTTATATGGCTTTCCTTCAGGAAGAACAATCAATCTTCATTTCCTTCTTTATGGAAACAGTGGTTTGCTAGTGGTTTAGGTCTCATTTACTCAAGGCTGTATCGTGTTGGCTTCTTTAGTTTTGTTTAATGCACTGAAAAACATTTGTGGTACACAAAAGGAGTAATAAGTGAGAAATAGGAAGCATTTTTTCTCTCTCCAGATGTAATGTATGATTAGAATGCCAGCATTTCTGATTGGCATAACAATTTGAGATATGAACAAGAATCTCCTGGAACTTGCTCAGGAAATCTTACTTTCCAATGTTTGCTTAAAAGTCTAGATCGGTACTTTGAGTGAAATGTGATCAGATGCTATCCAATTTCTCATTAGGAAAACTTTAAGTGTGAGGGAAATTGGCTAAACATTTTGTGATTTCATCAACAGTGGAAATAACAATAACTACTTCAGTGTATTAGAGTTGTCAATAGTGGATCAGCCGTTCCCTAAATCGCCAAGCACCTCTGTGGGGTACCGTGAAAGTAATCTAGAAATATTTAATGAGACATAGAAATCTTCCTGTTTTTAGTGTGCTAACAAAATTCTACCAGCATGTGCTTTCCTTGGCCTTTGCTGTGAAGGAGATCAATGAGAATCCACAAATCTTGTCCAACGTTACTCTTGGGTTCCATATCCATGACAGCTACTACAATGCAATGATGACGTGTCGGACCACCCTGGACCTGGTCTTCAAATCACAGCAATTTTTCCCCAACTACAAATGTGACACCAAGAAAAACCTCATTTCTATCATTGGAGGACTTAGCTTTGAAACGTCCTCCTATATTGCAGATCTTGCAAAGTTTTACAAGATTCCACAGGTAGGACCTTTGGGGATAGAGTCCTGAAAATTATCCTCCTCCTTTTTCTATTCCAAAACTGTTGCTATCACATATTGATCATAATCTGAAAGATGGCCACATAGTTAAAATAATTACCATGTTTGTCAGAAATATTTCTCTCTTGAAGAGGGAGGGAGAGAGAGAGAGAGACGTAGAGAGCGAGAGAGAGAGAGAAAGAGAGAGAGAGAGAGAGACTGGTGCTCATCTATTTTTAAAATATGTGTGTACTTTATTTTAGCTCACTTATGGGTCTTTTGCCCGTCAAGATGTTCATAGTGCTGAGATTCCCTTCTATTATTCCATGGTCCCAAATGAGTCTTCACAATACGTTGGGATTATCCTACTGCTTCAATATTTTGGGTGGAGATGGATTGGGCTCCTTGCTATTGATAATCGGCATGGAGAATGGTTTCTGCACACCATGGAGCCCCTCCTTGCCCAGCATGGAATCTGCTCTGCTTGTACAGAAAGAATTCCATATTTAACCTACTGGGATAAATTTTTTGAAATGTTGCAGAAAGGGGAAAATATTTTGAACCACATAAATGATGAGAAGATCAATACTTTTATCATCTGTGGAGAATCTTTGACAATTGCATGGGTGATTAATACAATCTTTGTGCTTGCTCCTGGACTTGAGCAGAGTTCCCTGGGAAAGGTATGGATCATAACAGGAATGCAAAGAGGATTTCGTCCGCAGTTCTTTGATGGTGCCATTTTATTTACAATTCCCTCAAAAGAAATCCCAGGGTTCAAGGAATTCCTGAAGTTGATAAAACCTCCTTGGATTCAAGAAGATGAATTTTTTCCCCTTTTCTGGGAACAAGTGTTTGACTGTTCACTGCCGTCTCCTCGAATGACCCTGCTGGACAATGACACTTGTACTGGACAAGAGAAACTGGAAGACATTCCTGGGGCTCTTTTTGAGATGCAGTTGACCGGGCACAGCTATAACATCTATAATGCTGTATATGTGTTGGCTCAAGCTTTACAGGCTCTCTCTTTACTTCAGTCTAATCACAGACATTTGGGGAGGCATAAATTATCAGAAGATGAAGGTGCACAACCATGGCAGGTGATTTGTGTGTTAGAAGTACTTTGTAGTAGATAGTAGTAAAGTACAAAGTTAGGTTGTATGACTTAAACAGAGAAGAAGCTATTATTAAACCGAAGCTGAATATCTTCTCCATTGATAAAATGTATGGGCATCCCTTTATTTCCTTCACTGTAATATGTTTTCCATTTTACTCCCTGAGCATCTTCAGGATGCAAGGATGGCTTAAGTGAACTAAGATCCAGGTCTTGGTTTTCAAACCCTATGGCTTTTTAGGCATTTCACCTATTTTTGAGAGAATAGAGGAATCCTGCCTTGCCTAGTCAGCTGTCTTCAGGTTGTTACCATGTCCATAGCAGCCTTCTATCTGTGAGAATTACATGAAGGGAAAAATGGGTGCAAAATAAGGAGCAAATGTGGAAATTATTTCTCCAGTTTTTCATATGCTACTTCCTGGGCAAAATGGGACTGGGAACAAGACGTTATTGAAGACTAGAATCTACCTTATCTTTCATGTGACTGTTACTCAAACAGAAACATCTGATTATTCCTATTACCCCTCTATGCAGAGTTTTTCAAGAGGGTCGAAAAATTGACTTTCCATGTTTTGAAACTGTCCCTCAAAAGTACAGTAAACCTAAGAGAAAATTGCTGCTACCTTTCTATTCTTCAATTTTTTTGTATTTATTTTTTATTCCCAATAATATAGCTCCATCAATTTCTTAAAGGCATGAAATTCAATAATTCTCTTGGAGAAACTTTGACTTTTTATGATCAAAAGAAGATGGAAGGTGGGTTTGATATTACAAACATTGTCACTTTTCCCAATTCTTCCTTCCAAAGACTAAAAGTTGGAAAAGTAGATCCTGATGCTCTGAAAGGAAATGAATTAGTCATTAATGAGGAAATGGTCACTTGGCACAGATCATTTAACCAGGTATGCTCACAAGGAGAGTTTTTATGACCATTCTTAGATGTGTTCATTAGGTTGGGAAATTTACTTTTCTCCTTCCTAGTGACCCATGAGAATTAACCATATTTAAAAATTTAAAATTAAAAATTAGTGAAAAAATTTTTAAAAATTTTTCCACTAATTTTTGAAAGCTAGCATAACTAATTTTGTGTACAATACTTACTATATTTCCCTCAAATAGTGAAATGAAAACGAGAAAGAGTGAAACATGTATTTAAGCAACTACATTTGCTTGGTATAGTGAAACTTCCTCAAAAATGTGATTTAAAGGAAATTTCCTTGACTCAATCCTTCTAGTCAAATGGATTAATTGAATTAATCAAGCATCAGATGTTCAAATCCTCACTGAATCCAATTGAAAGAACTGGAAATCCAGATCATCTGTGCTCAGAAATTCAAACTGGGGTCCAGATCAAAAATGTGTATACATTCTGAAATTCAATTTGTTTCATGACTCTTTTGATAGGACTTTTGTTTTCATTGTAATGGGGGTGCACATTTAATTCTCTGTTTAACTACTGATTTTTCTTCAAAACAATAAATGCTCATCTTTCAACATTTTAATATTGATAACTAGGTCCTTCCCATTTCTCTGTGCAATGAATATTGTCACCCTGGTTATCAGAAGAGGAAGAATGAAGGGAAAAAATTCTGCTGCTATGACTGTGTTCCATGCCCAGAGGGGAAAATCTCCAGTGAGATAGGTAAGTTAACAAAATCCTCTGATTTTGTGTATATAGTGATGAAGTGGAAATTTCAGCCAGAATTCTACTTCAGACCAGTACACCATACTGGTGTCTTTGGGGATGCATTGTGCTGAACTCTTTCAGCTAATCCATTTTTTGCAGAATGTTTATTCCTGAGGTTTTATTTGGAAACTGAGTGCTGCAATGAAAAAATCAAATTCATTAGTATATCAGTTCATTAAAAATTATATGATTCTAAGCACGGAATTAATTCTCTGTCTCATGGATCTACACTGACATAAGGTTGTTTTTTTTTTTTTAGACACTGTTGTTTGGATAGAAATTTCAGATAGTTGGTATTGATGTGGAAGCCGGAAATCTCCAATCTACACCAACTAATTAGGAAGTATCTCAAAATGATACAATGAAATCAGAATTTCTGAAGTTTATGGAAGTAAATTTTTACTTCTTAGGGACACAGGGCCACCTAATGAAACATTTATTTAACAATAATAAGAATCTGAGGAATAGAAATAAATTACTTCCTAACTTCAATCTTTATTCTTTTCATGTCCTCCCAGCCACTTTTATTATGCTCCATTTCTGTACAGCTTTGGTTCTTTGGAAAATCCTCCTTATTCATATTTTCCCTAGAATGTGTTGCTGTCTAGGCTGTCTACGAAGTGTTTGCTTTTTGTGGTGGAATGTATCTATGAGGAGGAGAGTGATATGGGAGATGAAGGCTATCTGGAAAGATGGGGTGCATTCCAGCAGGGAAAAGGAGACAACAGACCACACAGTCTGCAAGGGGAGCATGGGAAGAGTAAGAGGTTCAGGATAGCCACTCCCTAGAATCTCCCAGGGTATATCCACTAGTTGCTGTAATATAGATTTAGGGGAGGGTCACATAAGAGACAGCACAGCATGCAGCTGGATAACAGTTAGCAGTGTAAGAAGCTCAGAAGAGAACCTCCCTAGTTTCTTCAGCTTTAAAGGAAGGGGAGGGGAGGCAAGATTCAGTCTATAAAGTGTAAGCAAATAAAGGAACTATACTCGATTGGACGGTTTTATTGTTGTTCTTGGGCTGGGCCTGACAATTTTTGATGCACCTGACCCCAACATTATCGGGGTAACACAAGAAAGAAAGAAAGAAAGAAAGAAAGAAAGAAAGAAAGAAAGAAAGAAAGAAAGAAAGAAAGAAAGAAAGAAAGAAAGAAAGAAAGAAAGAAAGATTAAATTAAAAAAAAGATACATATCTCTCTTGAATTATGCTTCCAATATAGTTTTCCCTTGAAATATGTGTAATATATTGATCTTTTTGGAATTTCCTCCTTAATCTGTTCTCTTTCATTTTCACTTGAAATTCGGTGAAACATTCCATTTACATACCATATTTTGAACTGTGATCTTGAAATCAATATGTTTTTAAATATGAAAATGATCATATGAGGTATTGTCGAATCTTCATTGGAACAGCCCTTATAATAAGAACACAAAGTTAAAAATGGATGGAGATTTTCCTGGGGCTATGTGTTGGCCTTGCAGGGTAAACCAGAAAGGAATCACAACCAGATGAGCTAATTCTACTGTATTGTAAAGCTACATTGACAGAAGCTGGCAAGTCTGAAAATACAATTCACCCCTCCCCATCCTTTAAAGCTGAAGAAACTAGGGAGGTTCTCTTCTGAGCTTCTTACACTGCCAGCTGCTATCCAGCTGCATGCTGTGCTGTCTCTTATGTGACCCTCCCATTCGCAATGTCTCTTGGCCCAGTATGCAAAGTTCTTTCCCGCATATCGTTACACCATGCTACACTTCCTTGTGTGCATTCAAAGTAATATTTGTCTTAATTCTAACAACACACAAAATATACATAGGGAGATGTTCAAAGGTATTTTCATACTGTAGCTTGTATATTTTGCACCCAAGACATACACATCAAGATGAGGATAGCTATGAAAATAATAAATTATCTTTCTCTTGAATCCCCATTGATAAGACTTTTCCTTTTTAGACGCTGTTGCTTGCTTTCAGTGCCCTGAAGATCAGTACGCAAATCATGACAAAGATGGATGCATCGTGAAAACAATCAGCTTCTTGTCTTATGAAGACCCTTTAGGACTCAGTTTAGCCACTGTGGCTACTTTATTTTTCCTCACTACAACATGGGTGCTTGGAATGTTTATTAAGCACAAACACAGTCCCATTGTCAAAGCCAACAATCAGGACCTTACGTACACACTCCTCATCTCTCTTCTGCTGTGCTTCCTCTGCCCTTTGCTGTTTCTTGGACAACCTGGGAGAGTGACCTGTCTCCTCAGGCAATCTGCATTTGGTCTCATCTTCTCAGTGTCCATTTCCTGTGTGTTGGCCAAAACCATCCTTGTTTCTCTCGCCTTCAAGGCCACCAACCCAGGATCTCGAATGAGGACATGGGTGGGGAAAAGACTGGCCATTTCTATTGTCCTTTTCTGTTCTCTCCTCCAAGTAAGTACCTGCATTGTGTGGTTGTCAACCTCTCCCCCATTCCCAGAGTTAGACATGCACTCAATCACTGAAGAAATGATTCTGCAATGCAATGAAGGGTCAGTCTTTATGTTTTACTGTGTCCTGAGCTATCTGGCCCTCCTTGCCTTTTCCAGCTTCATTGTGGCTTTCCAGGCTCATAAACTGCCTGACAGCTTCAATGAAGCCAAGTTCATCACCTTCAGCATGGTGGCCTTCTGCAGCGTGTGGATCTCCTTTGTTCCAACATACCTGAGCACCAAGGGAAAAGCCATGGTGGCTGTGGAAATCTTCTCCATCTTGTGCTCTAGTGCTGGGCTCCTAGGATGTATCTTTTTCCCCAAGTGTTACATTATTGTGTTGAGGCCTGATTTAAATAACAAGCAACAACTGATAAGAAGACATGTTTAAATGACTTTTTTCTTTTTCTTTTATTATGTTTTTAAGCTGGTAGGAGAAAGAGAGATCAAAATGAGAAATTCATTCTTAAGTTATTCTTGTGAAGGGAGTGTTTACCTTTCTAATTTACCTATAGCTCTGAAATCTGGATTGATGGGCAATTCTATCAAATTTATGCTTTTTCCCAACAATATCCAAGGAAATCTCATGGAGATTAGTGTGGGAAAACAAAACCAAACTCCTATTTTTAGGAGAACCAGAGAGACCCTTTGTAAAATGAATCAAGGATAACTTTCTAATTGTTCCCATAAATTTTCTTAGATGATACAGTTACATTTCCTGAACTACCAAATGTAAATATTAGCACAAAGTTGAAGTTTAAAATGTGAAGGTGTACCCCCATTCTCCATAAGAAAATTTATTTTTTTTAAAGTGAAAATCTGGGAGTGTCTCTACATTGTCAAAGAGATAATGTAAGATCAATGAATCCATTTCTTTTATAACCAAGGAAGATGGATTAGAATACCATTTTCCCTTTTTTGCTCTGAGTTTGGTTTGGTTTGTGTACTGATTACGTTGTAGTTATTAGTTAGTATAAGCAAACACAAATTTTAATAATAAAACAAAAATATCTATTATCTTGAATAATTATTGGAAAGTGCTTTATTTATTTATTTATTTATTTATTTACTTACTTACTTACTTACTTACTTACTTACTTATTTATTTATAACTCTGAAAATGGATTTATCTAACATAGAAATATTTTCATTGGAAATTCTATGAAATAGAAGCTTTTTCCCAACAGGGAAAAATGATAGAGATTAGTATGGGAAGACATTTTTAGGAAAACTACAGAGAAGGTAATGTAAAGTGCATGAATTGCAATTTTGTAACTGTTCCCATGGAGGCTCTTTGATGGCACAATTATATTCCAGAAGATACCAAATGGAAATATTAGCACTAAAATAATAAAGAAAAATTGGAATCCGATTGATTTGAATTTTCATCATTATTGTTTCTTTTCACACCACTCCTCTGAATGTTTCCAGATTCAGCTCTCTAAATGTCTGAAACAGGTCTTAAATTGGTCAAGCAATTAAGATTCTATTTACTCCAAATAGGTTATGATTGTTCAATAAACTTATTTCTGATCTTAGAAAGTGAAAGGTAAATGAAATAATCCTGAAAAAAGACATTCTCTCTCTCTCTCTCTCTCTCTCTTTCTCTTTCTCTCCCTCCCTCCCTCCCTCCCTATCATCATCATCATCATCATCATCATCATCATCATCTGTCATATGTCATATGTGGGCAGCAAACAGCAAAAATAAAG
Source organism: Python bivittatus (assembly GCF_059951505.1). NCBI lineage: Eukaryota > Metazoa > Chordata > Lepidosauria > Squamata > Pythonidae > Python > Python bivittatus. Next base: position 24,018 of record NW_028277062.1, read on the forward strand.
ATTTAAACTAACAGAAAAAACATGGCACAATCCAACCAGACCAGATTAAAAAAAAAGAAACAACAACAACAAATTGGCATTTCCCCAAAAGTTCTCTCCCACAGACCAAGATTGAACTCTTCTGCAGAGTCTCTTTGCAGTTGTAGCAGTCCATATATATTAGGGCAATTTATTTTATGGCAAGGGTGTCACCACTGAGAAGTGTCTACTTGGGTCCCTACAGGTGGATCTCCTTGGGGATGCGACCTTCAGCAGGCTACCTCTCCCAGATCTTACAGGATGGACAGATCCATCTCCTAAAGATGCCTGTGTAGTCTCAGCTTGAACACATCCAGGAAAAGAAGTTTGCCATCCCACTTAATACCTTGAATGGTTCTTACCATTAGGAAGGATTTCCTAACAATAGACTGAAAGGTATATTCCAGAAACTTAAAACAATTTTTCAGTGACATGAAAACTAGCCTTCTCTTTGTAGCTCCTCTTCAAGTAACTGATAACTACTAACTGAACTACCATTCTGTTCCTGTTGTTTGTTCCTTGAGAGTAAACCTGCTCTATTCTCTGTTTCTCCTCATACAAGTCAGCTTTGATTCTTCTTATCCTCTGTGCTGTCCATCTACGCTCAAGCTCCAGTTTCTCTAAATTCTTCATGTGTGTTGCCTTGAAGAGGATAAGATCTTTGAGGTGGGGTCTGTTCAATGGTGCATAATTTGGAAACTTTGCTTCTATGAGGGAGCCCAGAATTTTGTGGAACATTCTAGCCTACACTGTATTGGGTCAAAGAATCCATCTCCTTATAATGTATTAATTCAAGGTGAATAAATATTCAGAATGTGTCAGCATTGAGGTATACATCTGATCCTTCAATAGAACATTCACTGTAATACTTTTTTTCAAATCATGTTAATGTTTTAGATTTCGGAATGAAAACGTTAATTTCAGAATATCTTCCCACTTGTGATATCACCTGAACCTGGAGCTAATTAAAGCATTTTCTTTTCTTTCTTTCTTTCTTTCTTTCTTTCTTTCTTTCTTTCTTTCTTTCTTTCTTTCTTTCTTTCTTTCTTTCTTTCTTTCTTTCTTTCTTTCTTGTCCCAGTTTGTATTTTTCTGAGATTTGGAGCAAACATTCTGAAACATAAGGGATTTCATGTGGTGCTGTCCGCATTTGGAAAGCTGTCATGACATTTACAGATTTTGGGGAGCATTACTAAATAAGATTAACATGGGTTACAAGTGTTCCCTGCACATAAACTCACCCTTAGCAATATATAAATTGTGATGAAACAATTTTTTTTCCACCCAATGTCCTAAAAAATTGAAAGAGTTCAAATAATATCAATTGATTGAAAGATGTCTCAACCTAATAGCTATATAATGTTGACTATTGCATTTTTCCATTCAATTTTGCAAGGATTAAGGAGATTTTTTCATTTTCTTCCACAGGTCATACATTATATTGTCATGTAATTCTTTGGATGACCACCATACAAAATGTGGTTGGACCAAGATCTAAAGTGTCTAAAGATGACATCTGCAGGAACCCAAATAAATGAATCACTTCTGTACTCCAGTTTATATTCTTATATCTGGGGCAAAAATGCCATAACATGTATGAATGCTAGGATTCTGCAAGGTATTATATTTTCAACTTTGGGAGACTATTAATAAAATGGAGTTATAGGGTTTACCCTTGTTCTTTGCTGGATAACCTCAACTTTAGTAAGAAATACATACATGCACCAGAACAAATTGTAACTTTTGATGCAACAATTTCTTTGCAGTCAAAGTAAAAAAAAAAAAAAATTGAAGAATTTCATAACTGACCTATCTTGCTTGAAATCTTCCCTTGTGGACATGGAACACAATTGTAGCAGCAGAAAGCTTTCCCTTCAGACTTTCTCTTCCAATACCCAGGGTGACAGTATTCATTGCACAGAGAAACTGGAAGAATCTGCTCATAACATGAAAAAGATTGCATAGGTAGTTGCCAAGTTGTTATGCTTTTTCATCAGCTGAAAATATTGTCAACTAATCATCTTATAAGGAGAATCATTATAAGGATCAGTTGGAGACATTTTAACTGAAATCTTTTCTATTATTTAAGGAAGCTGTAAAAATTTAAACCTTCTACATGTATGTAGGCCCATACCTGATTAAAACCTTTGTGCCACCCAATTGTGGCACTCAGTTGTGCCATTAATGATCAGTTCATTTCCATAAGAAGCTTTGATATCTAGCCTTGCAACTTTCACCCTCTGGATGGACTTGTTTGGAAAAGCAATCAAGTTGATGACATCAAATCCTCCTGCAACTTCCCTCTTCTCATTAAAAGACACCCTCTCTCCTGCTGAGTTGTTGAAAGAAATGACTTGAAGATATAGATGGAGCTAGTTGAACAAGAAGAAAAGAGGAAGTTGAAAAAAAAATAAGGAAAGAAATCAACATAGGAGACATTCCATGTGTGATTTCTAAAATTCTTTAGGCAGTTTCATTGGACAAAATGTCAATACAAAATAAAGAGTATATATTGTAAATAATGTTTCCAGTTTTCTCTGATAGAACAAGAGGTCAACCCAAAAAGTATTGATGGTGAATAACTTCTACAGAATTGCCTGAGGCAATTTTCCTTGAGGAAAAATTTAAATGTAACCTAACTAAGGTGTTGAAGATCGTTGTTTTAATCATAGCTATTTGAACAATAGATTATACCTGGAATTTAGGTTTAGCTCATTTTGTGACCTAAATTATTTTGTACTAAATTCTTCATTGAGAAGAAAACATAGCTGCTGGAGAAATGTTACCTTAAAAGGCTGTAGTTCTGGAGATTCAGCCATTTTACCCGCCAATATTTTTCTCTGATTGGATCCCTTTGATCGCATGTTATGCAAAGAATGAGCCACAGCATAAATTCCATTATAGATACTGTAGCTGTGACCTGTCATCTGTAATTTTAACACAGGTTCAGGAAGGCTTTCCAGTTCTTCTTCCCCAGTGCATTTTTGCCTGCCCATTGGTGACCATTCTGAATTAGGAAAGAAACAGTCAAATGCTTGCTCCCAAAAATGGTTTCGAAACCCATCTCTGTGCCTTGAATATGGTTTTATGGACTGAAGAAATTCCTTGAATTCCAGATTTTCACTAAAAGAGAGCATCGAGACATGGTACAGGGGAGGAGTTAAGGAGAGATCTTGATTTTGCTTAGGCATTTTTATGGATCACTTCAAAAATTGATTAGATAGATTAGAATTTACTCCTGAGCCATAATTTCTCAAATTTTGAGAATAGAGTTAAATTTCTGAGCACTCATTATTTTATTCAACCTAACGGGAAACTTGTTAAAATGCCAGCATCATTCACTATGGAATCTAACTTTGATTTTGAGTCATTTGTTAAGAATTAGGTGAGATTGATGAGAATGAGCATTTAAGCATGCCCTTGGGTTTTAATTAATTAAAAAGAACAGGATGAATCCCTTCACCCCTGGACCAACCTGGGGAATTTTGTATAACTCTACAATTTCTTCCATATGGGATGAAGTATCTGATCCAAGTCCCCCAATGATGGCCATGAGATTTTTCTGGAGTCCACATTTGTAGTTGGGGAGAAATCTGTGTGATTTGAAGAGCAGGTCCAGGGTAGTCCGATAAGTCATCTTTGGAGTGTTGTAGCTGTCATAGATGTGGAATCCAAGGGTAGCATTGGGCAAGATTTGTGGGTTCTCATTGACCTCCTTCACAGCAAAGACCAAGGAAAAGACATGCTGGTAGAATTTTATGATCAGACTGCAATGAAGAAAGTCTATCAGAAAACAATTCTATAATTCATAGAATGGTATTGAGAAGAACAGTGATTTCAGCCTGGGATTGGAATTGGATTTTTTTTTTTAATAGTGCTGATGTTTCTAATCTATTGAACACTTTTGGTTACCGTCCATATAGTATTTATGAAGGAGTTTTTTTATTGTACATTTCATTCACAGAAAGTTACTCAGAATAACATATACTTATAATACATTTTTTTAGTTTTCTAAGGCAATGTTCAATGGCAAGATACTGAGCTGTTTCTTTGTACATAAATTCTAAACTTATTCCAATTCTTTCTTTACCTTTCCCTTCAAAAAAATTCAGACTGAAATTAGATGCTTGTCCAATTCTCATTCATTTTCACGCTTTCACAAAAAAAAACAGAGAGAGAGAGAGAGATTGAGATTGTCTATTTAGATATTTTTTTTTCTTTTTAATTGTATGAATCCCCATCCATCAGTTCTTTATGGTCAAGCTTTTCTGTAGCAATCCATAATCTCAGTCCTTTCCTCCCCAAATATTATGATTTTTTTGGGGGGGGGGGGAATGGGAGAAGAACTTTCTCACTTAATGTGGAATAAGAAACTTTCAGAAAATTCAAGAAACAAATGGTATAAGGCATTTATAGGTCTACTTTGAGACTTTGATTACTTATGGCAATGACTTGTGATCTGGGAACATGAGAAGAAGTAAAGTAGAATCTCAAACAGTTCCTGAGATGGATATTCATTAAAGAACTGCTCACTGAAATTAGTCATGATCTGGAAAGCCATCTCTGCTCTGTTGAGATGACCCAGTTGGTGCCATTAATATGGAACAATGAAAGGACCATTTTGGAATACTGGGAAGACTGGAAAGAACAATACATCAGAAGCAAGATGATGATGATGATGATGATGATGATGATGATGATGATGATGATGATGATGATGAAATGATCCTTTTAAACTTATCTTCTACATATTCACTTTGACCCATTACTTGACTCATCATGTTGATTTTTTCCACCATACCTCTTAAAATAATCACCCTAATCTTTTACTTCAAGAAAGATACTACTATATGCCTGATTATTAATTAAGAAAGTAAAGTCTGCGTGAATCAATAGAAAAGTAGGTAGGAGAATAAATGAATATGATTAGCTCTATTTATCCCCCCTCCCCTCCCCCAACTTCCACAAATTTCCCTGGAACTCATGTTAGCTTATAACCAATTTCAAGTTTGCTTTCTAATTTTCACAGCACTCTGGATTATTTCCCCTGGATCACTCTGCAAATGGACAGAGAGCAGATATGCATTTTCTGCTTGACCCATCACTTTCTAAGTGCAGGAAAGATGATATCCTGCTTCTCCCACTCCCAGCTCATGCAAATGCTCCCTAAATCATCTTTTCCAGCTTTCATTCAAAACTTTTGTTATCTGCCCCAAGCTGTCTCAAACTATTCAAAGTAGATGATCTCTAGCCTTGGTTCCATTGCAGTAGCAGACCTACCTCTGATTGGCTGCAGAGCCCAGCATGCCCCCTTCCTATCCAGGGTCTACCCATACTCTAACACACACACACACACACACACACACACACACACACACACTTGGATGATCAAGCAATGGCCTGTTAAGTCAATGAAATATCCGCAACCCTAAAAACTCATGCTTGATTCAACCCTTAGATTTCCCAGGGGCAACTTTCAATTCCTCCCCAAGTTGGCTGAAACATGTTTTCCATTTGTTTGTTTGTTTGTTTGTTTATTTATTTATATCTTGATATTGCAAACAGGACCATTGCTACTTTGTTTCTGTGAAGCTTTCCATGTTTCAAATAAACTTTGAAGTTGGATGTTAATACTCCTTTTTATGGATATATCTCTCTTTCTGGAAAAAAAAATCAGTTAATTCTCATTTTATTTAAGGGAGGGATTATATCTATTGTATTAATTCCCCATATCTTATGGCTTTGTGATCTAGCTAGTCTTTAGTGATTCATGTTCACTCTCATATGACACCTTCTTAAAAATACAATAAAGTATCCTGATGGGAGAACAAAAGTCTTATTTAGCCTACATCCAGAAACTCTCAGAAATTGAAGGAATTACTTGAGCCAATGAAGTTTTCATCTCCTTTCTTTGAGCAACCTTTTACTCATAGAAAGAGGTGTGGTTATCTAAAAAATGCTGTGAAGAAACAAGGGATCATAAGGTGAAGAAAAGTGTAGGATTGGCTTACTTTGAAAGTCCATAGAGCTCCTGAGATGGATGTTCATGAAATGAATGTTCACTGAAGGCATAGAGGTTCTGCGAAGCCATCCCTCCAATGAGGAGATCACTTGGTTGGTACCATTCATGAGGAATAGGAAAAGTATCAACCACTGGGCACTCAAGAGTATTTCCTTTGATCACTGGGACCATCAGAATGAATAACACATCAGCAGCCAGAAATCTTCTAAAAGAGTCTCCAACATATCAATCTAAACCAATGTACCTGACTTAGCATCCTGGATTTTCTCCATACATCTCCTCAGAGAAAAGCATCAATCTAACCTTGAATTTCAGTGGAGATACAGACAACTGCTGGAATACTGACTGAGATTTCTACAACTCAAATCTGAAGTCAGTCTGATCAAAGAAGAAACAGATGCTGGAAGAAATGAACCCAATAGCCCTGTTCGACTCTTCCCATCTCCCCAAGTTCTCCATGGAACTGGGGTTAGTTTATAACCTCTTTCAGCCATGCTTTCTTGTTTTCACTTCTTTCTAGAAAATCTCTGGAGCTTTGAGGAAATAAACACATAACAGTAATTTGGATAATTCCAGGTAGAGTTAATTATCTATTAAACATTTCCTCCATAATTGGAGAGAGACAGAGAGACAGAGAGATTATCCATCGGAGAAAGTGCTACCTTCTGTTTCTGAAATAAAAGTATTTTTAAAAATCAGATGATACTCTTTTTATGATACATACACATGGAGAAAGAAAGAAAGAAAGAAAGAAAGAAAGAAAGAAAGAAAGAAAGAAAGAAAGAAAGAAAGAAAGAAAGAAAGAAAGAAAGATGGAATATTAGACTTATCTCTCTTGATTCAGAATACAAAGTAGAGGGACAGGTGCTTGCAGAGAAAAGTATAAGTGTACGTATATTGTAGATGTCACACCATCTGCCCCATTCTGTCTTGTAATGCATTTATTTATTTATTTATTTATTTATTTATTTATTTATTATATTTCATTCAATTTGGATGCCACTCAACTCTAACTGAATCTGAGTGGCTTGCAACAATAAAATAACTTTAAAAAAGAGCAGCAAAATAGAGAAAATTAACCATAAAGGATGTCAGGTTCAGCCTGCACCGCACGCCTAGGAACTTGCCCAGCCGCGCTTTAGTCAATTTCACCACTCGAGCGCTAGCGCAGAAAGAGGAAATGCGAAACCGCAAGCTAATGAATGGGCCAGCTGGCGCCACTTCACTAATCTGGAGCGGATGCGTTGTGTTAACGCCAAAGGCCCTAACCCTAACCCTAACCCTAACCTCTATAGACAAAGGAGAGATCAGCGAATTGAGGAAGAGATCAGCGCGCGAGGGGATGCTCCCGGCTGTGCGCGCGACAGAAGCCCCAACGAAGGCAACGACCACGCCACAGGCAACAACAATCAAAGAAACAGGAGAACTGGGCTGAACCTGCCATTCCAGTAGAAGGGGGGGATTACAGGGGCAATCTGCAATCTAATTTGTAATATGTAACCTAGCAACGGGGCCCGCGGGGGGATTGAGACAACTATAAAGGAGTAAAGTAAATGTACCAAGCCAGTCCTGGCTTTGCTTGTGACTGCTACGTTACGCATGAGTAAACCTCTTTTGTGAACCACACGTGTCACGGGAGTTTCTCTGTCGAACGGGGCAAACCTTACAAAGGAAACATAAAACATCAGGGGAGTCCCTTTCAAGCAATACTAGTTTTGAAGAATGATATACCTTTTAAACAATGGCAAAAAGATTTATCTAGATTTGTATGGCAGTGCAGGAAACCAAGGGTTAAATATAAAATTCTGCAAAAGACAGTGGAGGACTAGGTTTACCTGTCTTTAAATTGCACTTGGCAGCCAACTGTTTAGTTGGGATGAAAGAATGGGTCTTGCTGAGAAATAAAAGAATATTAGAATTGGAAGTTCATAACCTGAGGTTTGGTTAGCATGTTTTTTTATGGTATGGTAAAGTTAGTGTACATTTTAAAAATCACTATGTAAGAAGTGTCATGTTGAGAGTAAGGAACAAATGTAAACCCAGGTTGTCCCTGAAGATATCTTTTTTACCCTCAGCACAAGAAGCATTCTATAGAAGAGAAACAGCAGAGAGAGAGAAATGTTTCACATATCAAGACTTATTAAGAGAGGAAGATGGAGAAATTAAGATGAAGTCAAGAGAATAACTGACTGCAGAAGGACATAGTTTTCAATCGTTCTCATTTGCACAGTTAAAAGAAAGGTTTAATATGGATAAAAAGACCATTAGAATTGAAAAACACAACATGGAATTTGAAATTGGTGCATAAATGATGGATATGTAATCGCAAAAATTTATAAACTTGTGTTAAGATTTGAAGTAGAAGAACAGTGGAGTCCTTGGGGCTCTCTGAGCTTGGTTGTTTTATTTATTTATTTATATGTCAAATTTATTTATATGCCAAATTTATATCACTGCCCAAGTCCCCCACAAGGAGGGACTCTGGGCGGTTCACAACAAAACAATTTAAAATCAATAAAAACATAAATAATACAAATATAAAATATAATTATTAAATACAATAAAACCCAAGAGATGGTGATATTATTTCAGCCTGTGACCAGATAATATAGGTCAAAGGTAAGACTAGGGAACCAGCCAACCCCAAAACTGACTATTCCCATCCCCACTTGCAAACATTAGGTAACATCTTCAGTGCTAGAATGGAGTGGGGTTTGCTCTCTGTTTATATATTGTGGCATGCCCTGCCAGTGTTTGGGGGGGGGGCGGTTGTTTCTGGTTGTTGCTTCATTAGGGTATTATTTACTGCCTCATTGTATGTCTGGTGATAATCTTGGTGTTAATCTCTGTTTATCTGGGTGATGATTGCTGGTGAGGAGATATTCTGGTCTTTTGTTTCTTTTTTATTGCCTCTTTTGAACAGTGTGCAGATGTTGTTGATCTCTATGTGTCTGTTGAGGGCACTTGGAAGAGAATGTGGGTAACTGGTATTAAATTTACCATTGTGTCATAATTTAAGAGAAGAATTTTATAAAGTGATATATCTGGTATATGACACCAGAGAAATTATCAAAATGATTTATAGATATAAATATAAAAGCAAACAAAACAAGGAGTCCCATCCACCCTACCCCAAGGCCTGGGTAAATAGCCAGGTTTTCAAGGCCTTTTGAAATGCCATCAGGGTGGCAGCTGGGTGGATTTGAGGTGGGGGGGGACTTCATTCCAGGGGCAGGTGCTGCAACAGAGAAGGCACACATCCTGGGTCTTGAAAAGTGACATTGCTTGATCGATAGGACATAAAGTGTGCTGACTCTGCCTTCTCTTATCAGATATACAGAAACCATGAAAGATAGGCAGTCCCTCAATAACCAGGCCCTATTCTATGTTGGACTTTAATAATCAGCACCTTGAATAGCACACTGGCAACCAGCTGTAGAAGTCAGGAAGATGACTTCGATGGACATATGTAAGATCTGTTGCCAGAGTGATGGGGTTGGGGTGGGGTGTGTATATGAAACTATAGGATGTCACAATCAATGGTTGTTAGCACAACCAGGAGATGGGACCCTTCACACCATCAGAGCCCCAGGCCGAGTCACATAACTGGGTGTTTAGGGCCTTACAAAAGCCAGCAGAATCAGGGCCATCCTAGTCTCTGGAGGGAGAATGTTCCACAGGGCAGGTGCTATGGCAGAAAAGGCACGCCAATGAGACCTGGAACATGTCCATATGCCAGACTGGATTGGATAGGTAGAAACAACTAGGAAAAGACCTTGTCCCTCAAGTAACCTGGTCCCAAGCCATGAAGGGCTTTAAGGGTGACACCAGCCCCTTGAATTGTACCCAGAAGCATACTGGCAACCAATGCAGCTCATGGAGTAGTGGTGTTATATGTGCCGAGTAACCAACATAAATTACTACCCATGCAGCTGCATTCTGTACCAGTTGAAGCTTCCAGATGCTCTTCAAGGGCAGCCCCATGTACAGCACATTGCAGTAGTCCAGATGGGCGGTCACAAGGGCATGAGTTGGAATGGGCACAACTGGCACACAACCTGAAGGTGTGCAAAGGCCCTCCTAGCCACAGTTGCCACCTGCTCTTCCTACAGGAGCCATGAGTCCAAGAGGACCCCCAAATTGTGCCACATGTTTTATGATGTTGTTTATTGATTATTATTGATTATGCTGTTGATAGGAGAAGGGTATTAGCTATCTGGGTATTTAAAGAATTTCAAGATTAAGATCCAAACTAATAAAAACTTCCTTAGATAACTCAAATGCTGAACAACATATATAAGTCTTTGGCAAGTGGTTTGAATAATCCAAATGTTTGCTAACCTTTGTTAATAACTAGAGAACCTGTGACCCATTGGGTCATCCTTTGAGAAAGGTAGTGCAGTCTTATGTGACCAGAATGAACATTAAATTTTCCTGAATGGTATTGCTATCTCTTTGCTTTGAAAATGACCAAGCAAGGTGGGTAAAAAAGCAGCGGAAGCAGAAGTGACTTCTGACTTCCTGCCAGCTTCCCCATTGATTTTGCATGTGGGAAGCCGGCAGGGAGCATCGGGAATCAGAATCACAATCACGTGACCGTGGGGACCATGAAACGGCCACAACTTTGCAAATAAAAGCAGTCTGAATATCCTGGAATTTTCAATTCCACAAGAATAATTGTGGAATTTTTTACGCATTCCTTAAGTTATTGGGTTTTAGATCCCTTGAAACCTCGATTTGTTTGGGCTAACGTGAGGGCACAAGGAGATAAACACAAGAATTTTAGTAGTATATAGATGTTTTATTAAATTCATAACTATTTGTTGGAGAAATCTAAAAATCATCCTAATGAAATAAAATTTCATCACCATGTAGCAACAGTTTGTGTTCAACTGCAGTCATCTTATTACTGAAAACTCCTTTGATTGTCAGATGAAACCAATAAAAAGACCCAAATACATTAAAGAGAAGTAGAATTAATAAATATTTATTTTAATAATACTCGTTGAGGTAGTAGAATACAATTATTTCCCTTCTGTCTCCCTCTCTCTCTCTCTCTCTCTTTATTTTTGTTCTGGTTATTACTGCTGATATCCCCACTTCTGACTTATGAAGAGGATTTGTTTGTTTATATTTTTTTTAATTCAAAAACTAAGAATTCAGCAAACAACTCCTTTCTTTAGAGAAGGAAATTCCTCCCCACAGAGCTACATCCTGTTATTCATGTGAGAAACCCTACAGTCCCACCTAAAACATTCAGCTGTCTACAGGAAATATTGGGAAATAACCCCACTGAAGCATGAATTTTACTACATCTGGAAATAAGTTTGTATGCTTCTAGGTTTATTAGTTTAACAACTGAATTTATAGAGATGATTAATCTTTTTGAAAATTAGACAATGGCTGAACTTCGAACAAGTGAAGAGGGATTCTGGGAGAAACTACAGTGCCCGACCAATTATGAAAACACATCTAATCTTTACTACTTCTCTACTTATTACATCATTTTTTTAATGATAGACAACATTCAGAGCAAATTAATTTTCTCTCCACTAGAACTATTCCAGTGAGTATAATTTGCTCACTTGGTCAAAGATGTAAACATACAAAGAAGCCTATAGAGACATACAATCTGTCAGTGAAAATGAAAAAGCATATAAAGATTTTGTCCTGTGGAGAGTTGGAAGTGAGAGTAAGAATTGGAAAGGGTAGATGGGAGTCTTCACTTTCTTTTGCTTCAGACTGTGGTTTGCCATAGTACCAGGATGCAATCCTTTGAGCACAATGTTAGCTTGATTTCGGCAATTTGAATAAAGGACATCTATCTATCTATCTATCTATCTATCTATCTATCTATCTATCTATCTATCTATCTATCTATCTACTTCTTATATGTAAGGAGTAGCCAAGCTCTTAAGAGGTGTATTTAGTCTGACCGTTCTTTGCTAATGCAGGATTCTGATTGCAATGAAATCAGAGCCACCCAAAGTTCAGAAGACTTTTTGCTGCCCAGATGTTTCTTCTTCTTCTTCTTCTTCTTCTCATGATCCCACTAGTCAGAGTGAACTGTCTGGCATGTCATGCAGGTGATCCCATCCCTGCTCGGTATGAGTGGTACCAGGAAGGGGACTTCCTTCTCGGCGGGATGGTTTCCCTGATACAATACCATTTTAATGAAGTTTCATTTCAGAAGCATCCTTCTCAAGAGTTTTTTGGAATTCCAGAGTATGGATTTTCTTGCCCCTTTGTACCAGTTAGGAAAGTTTCAGGAAGTGGAGGGGAATAGGGAAAAGTGGATTGTTTTCTTGCATAATGAGAACCTTTTCTCTCTGAGGGTATTACTCATTGTCTAGAATTCCATAGTTTAAAATGAATGAAAGTTCTCTATGTACAGTGTGCAAAATTGGAACAGGTAACCCAGTTTATGGCAGTGGCAGGGTGCTAGAAAGGAATAGCATGGGCTTTTATATAACATTAAGCCTACAGGAAAAGTGCAAGTTGTTATTTCCTTATAAGACCTTATAGAAAGTGGTAGCAAAAATGAAAAATAATTTTATTTTTTGAAATAGGAGGGCATTTTTTTTGTGGAAACTAGCCAAATGTTGACTCATTCTGCAACCATGCCAATCATAGAAAATATCTCAATGTGGCAGAATTCTCAGCTGAGATGGTATATCTCTGTCTGAAACGTCTGTCTGGGGGGGGGGGGATTATTGATATATTTAAATCAGCTATAGCAATTATTATTGTTCAGACACAAACTCTTCTCTCAAGCTAACTTCTGAAAGAGTAAAATCATTTCATTCACAGGTTGCTAACAAAATTCTACCAGCATGTCCTTTTGTTGGCCTTTGCTGTGAAGGAGATCAATGAGAATCCACAAATCTTGCACAATTTCACTCTTGGCTTCCATATCCATGACAGCTACTACAATGTAATGATGACCTGTCGGACCACCTTGGATCTCCTCTTCAAATCACAGAGATTTGTCCCAAACTACAAATGTGACACCAGGAAAAATCTCATTTCTATCATTGGAGGACTTAGCGCTGAAACTTCCTCCTATATGGCAGACCTTATAACATTTTACAAGATTCCACAGGTACGTTTCTGGAGGATGAAGGCAGGAAAATCCCCCTCCTCCTCTCTTTTTCCAAACTGTGGCTCTCAAAAATGGACTATACTCGTAAAGATGGTCACATAGCTCAACAATCTGACCAAATTTGTTGGCAAATATTAGTGTCTCAAATAGGAAAAAAAGGAAATAGATACTGATGCTGGCATATTTCTGTAATATGTGTTTATTTTCTTTTAGCTCACATATGGGTCATTTGCCCCACAGGATATTCATAGTGCTGAGATTCCCTTCTATTATTCCATGGTCCCAAATGAGTCCTCACAGTACATTGGGATTATCCGACTGCTGCAGCATTTTGGGTGGAGATGGGTTGGGCTCCTTGCTATTGATAATCGGCATGGAGAACGTTTTCTGCAGACCATGGAGCCCCTCCTTGCCCAGCATGGAATCTGCTCTGCTTCTATGCAAAGAATTCCATATTTAACCCACTGGGATAAATTTTTTGAAATGTTTCAGAAAGCAAGAACGATTTATAACCACATAACTGATGAGAAAACCAATACTTTTATTGCTTGTGGAGAATCTTTGACAATTGCATGGATGACTACTATTATATTCATGTTCGACCCTGGACTTGAGGAGAGTTCCTTGGGAAAGGTGTGGATCATGACTGCCCAGATTGATTACTTATTAACAGGAGTGCAAAGAAGTTGGGATCGGCAGTTCTTTGATGGAGCTATTTTTTTTACAATTCCCTCAAAAGAAATCCCAGGGTTCAAGGAATTCCTGAAGTTGATAAAACCTCCTTGGATTCAAGAAGATGGATTTTTCCCACTTTTCTGGGAACAAGTGTTTGATTGTTCATTGCCATCTCCTCCTGTGACCCTGCTGGACAATGACACTTGTACTGGAGAGGAGAGGCTAGAGGACATTCCTGGGCCTCTTTTTGAGATGCACTTGACCGGGCACAGCTACAGTATCTATAATGCTGTCTATGTGTTGGCTCAAGCTTTACATGCTCTCTCCTTACTTCGATCTAATCACAGACGTTTGGTGAGGCATAAATTATCAGAAGATGAAGATATAAAACCATGGCAGGTGATTTGTGTGCTACAAGAACTTTGTAATAGATAATAATGAAGTAGAAAGCTAGGTTGTATGACTCAAACTTAGAAGAAGCAATTATTAAAACGGAGTTGAATATCTTGTCCATTGATAAAATTATGAGTATACCTTTATTTCCATCACTGTAATATGTTTTCCATTTTACTCCCTGAGCATCTTCAGGATGCAAGGATGGCTTAAGTGAACTAAGATCCAGGCCCTGGTTTTCAAATTCCTGTGGCTCTTTAGGCATTTCACCTATTCTTTAAGAGAATTGAGGAATCCTACTTAGCCTAGTCAGTTATCCTTCAGTCCTTGCCATGTCCATAGCAGCCTTCTATTTGTGAGAATTACATCAAATAAAAATGGATGAGAAGCCAGGAGCAAATCAGTCTGGTGAGTCTTCCTTAGAAAATGAGGAGGAGACAAGAGAGGGATTTCTGGAAACTGTTACTCTAGTTCATCAAATGCCACTTCCTGGGCAACATAAAGGACTGGCAACAAGAAGATGTGGAAGACCAGAATCCACTTTATCTGTCAATTATTGCTCAAGCAGCAGTATCTGACCCTTCCTATTACCCCGCAATGCAGAGGGCAGCAAAGAGGTTGTCAAATGTCTGGAGAAATGGATTTTTCATGTTTTCAGAGTTTCTCCCTCAACAGTACAGTGCAGCTAAGACAAAATTACTTATGCCTTCTATTCTTTCTTTTTCTTCTTTTTTTAAACCCAATAACGTAGCTCCACCAATTTCTTAAAGGCATGAAATTCAATAATTCTCATGGAGAAACCTTGACTTTTTATGATCAAAAGAAGATGGAAGGTGGATTTGATATCATAAACATAGTCACCTTTCCCAATTCCACCTTCCAGAGATTAAAAGTTGGAAAGGTGGATCCTGATGCTCTGAAAGGAAAGGAATTAGATATAAATGAGGACATGGTAGTTTGGCACAGATCGTTTAACCAGGTATGGTTACAAGGAGAGTTTGTATGACCATTCTCAGATGGGGTATGACCATTAGGAAATTTACTTTTCTCCTTCTATGCAACCCATGAAGATTAACCAGATTAAGAAATGATATTCTTTCCACTTTAATTGTTAAAAGCTAACCCTAACTTATGCTGTGCCAAATATTGATTATACTTCCCTCAAATATTGAAATGGAAAGGAGAAAGGGGGGAAAAAACCCTTTCATTTTAGGGACTATGTTTCCTTGGTTGAATGAAGTTTCATCAAAAGTGATGTCAAGGAAATTTGATTGACTTAAGGCACCTGATCAAATGGATGAATTGAATTATTATAATATCACTCGTTCAAATCCGCTAATAAATCCAACTGAGAAAAACTGGAAATCCAGATCAGCTGTGCTCACAAATTCAAATTGGAGTGCAGATCAAAAATGTACCTAACTGTGATTTGAAATACATTCTCAAATCCAACTTATTTCTTGACCATTTTCTACATCCTTTTGATTTTTGTTTTTAACAAAACAGTACGTTTCATTTTCAGTGTAATAACTGATTTTTCTTCAAAACAATGAATTCTAATCTTCCAACATTTTAATATTGGTAACTAGGTCCTTCCCATTTCTCTGTGCAATGAATATTGTCACCCTGGTTTTCAGAAGAGGAAGAATGAAGGGAAAAAATTCTGCTGCTATGACTGTGTTCCATGCCCAGAGGGGAAAATCTCCATCAAGATGGGTAAGTTAATGAAATCCTCTGATATTGTTGTTAGAGTGATAAAGTTAAAATTTCAGTGAGACTTTCATTTCAAACAGGTACACCATGCTGCTAAATTTGTGGGTGTGTTGTGCTGAATGTTTTCAGCTGATTAGTTTGTCAAGTTGTGTATTCATGAGGTTTTATTTTGGAAACCAAATGGGGCAATGAAATCAATTTCAATAGTTTTATTTGGAAAATGAATGGGCAGTGAAATCAATTTCATTAGTTCATTAAAAATTATAGGATCCTAAGCATGGAATTACATGTTCTGATGATCACATAACAAAAGTGACAACAATGTTTTAATTATTTAGATTTTTTTTTTAAATCCTGGAATTGTTCAGGTTTCATTACTGAGCAACCTTCCTAATGGATGTTCAGAAACATTTCCAAAGAAGAGAGACTATAGACCGCAAAAAAGGAGTGATTTCAGAACATTTTTTTTAAAGATGAAATATAAGAAACAAGAACAAAATTACAAAAGTGATCGTACAATTTAAATATATATATATATTACAATGATGGAAAAGGAAGGGAGGGAGGAAGGGAGGGAGGGAGGGAGGGAGGGCGGGAGGATTCAGAATTGATGCGTAGTTATTTGGATAAAAACAGTTGGTTTTGATATGAAAGATGGAAGCCCCCAATGTGCACAAACTAAATAGAAACATGCTCAAAATTACATAACAAAATCAGAATTTCTGAAATTTATGGAAGTAAATTCTTCTTAGTAACACAGGGCCACCTAATAAAACATTTAATTTAATAATGAGAAGCTTACAGAAGTTATGAGGAACAGAAATATGTTACTCCCTACCTTAAATCTTAATTCTTTTTATTTCCACTGAGTCTATTTTATTTTGCTCCATTTCTGCACAGTTTTCCTTCTTTGGAAAATCCTCCTTGTTGATATTTTCCCCAGAGTGTGTGGCTCTCTAGGCTGTGTAATATGTATATATGTATTTGATTTTTGATGCCATCTGACTCAATATTCTCTTTAGGGGGGTAAACACAAAAAATGAAGTTTTAAAAGAAACAAAGAAGGCAAGCAAAAATAAAAATAAAATTATTAAATAAAAATGAGCCATACTTCTCTTGCAATATCATTAAACTATTTTTCCAAGATAGTTTTCCCTGGAAATATATATAATATGTTGATCTTTTTGGAATTTCCTCCTTGATCTATTGTCTTTCATTTTCACTTGAAATTTGGTGAAAACATTTCATTTACATACCCTATCTGAACTGTGATCTTGAAGTCAATATGGTGTTAAATATGGACATGATCACTTCAGGTATTCATGAATCTTCACTTGAAGAGCCCTTTACAATAAAAACATAAATAAACTTAAAAAATGGATGGAGATTTTCCTAGGGTATGGTGCACTTCTTTCTCTGTATTCAGAGTAATATCTGACTTAATTCCTACAACACATAAAATACACATAGGGAGATATTCAAATGTATTTTCCTGCTGTGGCTTGTATGATTTGTACCAAAGACATAGAGTAAATATCAGGGTGAGTATATATATGAAAATGATCAATTATCATTCTCATGAATCCCCATTGACATAAGACTTTTTTCTTTTCAGATACTGTTGCTTGCTTTCAATGTCCTGATGATCAATATGCAAATCCTGACAAAGATGGGTGCATCATGAAGACAATTACCTTCTTGTCTTATGAAGAACCTTTAGGACTTAGTTTAGCCACTGTTGCTACCTTATTTTTCCTCACTACAACATGGGTATTTGGAACATTTATTAAGCACAAAGGTAGTCCCATTGTCAAAGCAAACAACCGGGACCTCACCTACACTCTCCTCATCTCCCTTCTGGTCTGCTTCCTCTGCCCTTTGCTCTTTCTGGGACAACCTGGGAGAGTCACCTGTCTCCTCAGACAGTCTGCATTTGGTCTCATCTTCTCAGTGTCCATTTCTTGTGTGTTGGCCAAAACCATCCTTGTTTCTCTCGCCTTCATGGCCACCAAGCCAGGATCTCGGATGAGGACATGGGTGGGGAAAAGACTGGCCATTTCTATTGTCCTTTTCTGTTCTCTCCTCCAAGCGTGCATCTGTATTGTGTGGTTGTCAACCTCTCC
This sequence comes from Python bivittatus, assembly GCF_059951505.1. NCBI lineage: Eukaryota > Metazoa > Chordata > Lepidosauria > Squamata > Pythonidae > Python > Python bivittatus. The sequence goes on from NW_028277062.1 coordinate 42,063, forward strand.
CCCATTCCCAGAGTTAGATATGCACTCAGTCACTGAAGAAATGATTCTGCAATGCAATGAAGGGTCAGTCTTTATGTTTTATTGTGTCCTGAGCTATATGGCGCTCCTTGCCTTTGCCAGCTTCATTGTGGCTTTCCAGGCTCGTAAACTGCCTGACAGCTTCAATGAAGCCAGGTTCATCACCTTCAGCATGTTGGCCTTCTGCAGTGTCTGGATCTCCTTTGTTCCCACGTACTTGAGCACCAGGGGAAAAGCCATGGTGGCTGTGGAGATCTTCTCCATCTTGTGCTCTGGTGCCGGGCTCCTAGGATGTATCTTTTTCCCCAAGTGTTACATTATTGTGTTGAGGCCTGATTTAAACAACAAAGAACAACTGATAAGAAGACATGTTTAAATACTTTTTTTCTTTTTTTTATTACGCTTTTAAGTTTTTAGGAAAAAATTAAAAAAAGTTTTAGAAAATTAGAAATTCATTTTTTAAGTTATTCTTATGAGGAGGGTGTTTACCATTCTCATTTGCTTGTAGCTCTGAAATCTGTATTTATGGGAAATTCTATCAAATTTAAGCTTCTTCCTAACAACATCCAAGGAAGTCTCACAGAACTTTGCGGTAGAAGACTATTTTGAGGAACACCAGGGAGAACATTTCTGAGATGACACAATTACATTTCATGAACTAGCAAATGTAAATATAATCACAAAAGTGGAGTTTAAAATGTGAAGGTAACTCCCCATTCTCTGTAAGAAAATTTAATTTTTAAAATGAAAAACTAGGAGTGTCTGGTTAATAGTCAACATGATAATGTGAAGTTAATAAATACATTTCTTTTATAACCAAGGAAGATGGATATGAATACCATTTTCCCTATTTTGCTCTGGTTTTTTTTTTTTATTGATTATGTTGCAATTACTATTATTTTAAGCAAACACACAATTTAACAATAAAACAAACAAAACAATCTATCATCCTGAATAATTATTGGAAAGTTGTTACCACATCTAAATAGGGAATTCAAGCTGTGAGCAAGGATGAGATATGAAATTACGTCATATATGTAGAACTATTAAGAAATTTCTCCTTCCTCCAAGAGTGATTTCCTTTATGTTCCTCCCCTGCCTGTCCACAGAACTATAACCTCTCCATCACTTCCTTTCATGTGTAGTTCTTAGTAACCTCTTCTAATATACAATTGATTTACAATTTCTCAAATCCAATGGTCCAGTATTTCATATACAAACTGGAGTGGAACCATTACATGGGTTTATTATAGGTAAAACATACAGAACAGGAATCTTCAACACCTACAAAATAAGAGAAAATCAGAGTCCCCCTTATCTCTGAAATGGGATCACATTCACATTATACCACAATAATCTAAAGTTTCCACCCTAAAGTAGTTAAAGGTTTTTCCTCATCACTTCTTTTCTTCCACCCTTAAATGAAGACAAATCTTGAAATCTAGAAATCTGGGAGAGTCCAGAATTTTGAGCTCATTCAGATTCTATTCCACTTAAATGATTTTTTTTAATGTATGCTGCATTGTTCATGATTTTGAAAGTGATCTAAATATTGAGGCTGAAAAATTAATACACTCCCCAAATTCACACTATTTATGGGTCACCAAATTAAGAGGAAAAATATTGAATTTTCTATGCTAGCATGGGTGGGGATCAAAAAAGAGAAAGGGTTTTTTTTTTCTTTCTTTTATTAATTAATACATAAAAGAAGCAGGAAAAACAAACAATAAGAGGTAAATAAAAGAAAATGAATCTGAAAAAGAAACAAATACATACATGCCATATATGGACCAAGTTTTATATGAGTATTCTGCAGCCCAGTGAGAATAGGACCTATTTGCTAAACATAAGCACTTTAGGTTAATTAAAATGGAAAATCCACTTTGCTTATTCATATCTTAATTACCACTTAATTCCTTTCATGGTATGCATTCACACAGAGATGTGAATTTAATCTTTGAGAATATTAAATCATATTTCATAGGAGAATGCATGTAAACATTGGAGTATCAATAGATGTTATAATTGTAAATACTATCACGGGCTGTCCTATAATATTTGTAGGCAATAAATATTTGTTCTTTAAAGGAGAAAAAACATTTTTAGCTACTAATTGATGCAAAGTATAAATGCTGACTTTTCCTGAAATTTTCCATTTATTAGTTTGTTTTCCCCTTTAGTTAATTCTGAGATTAGGATTCCCCATGGCATTAAGTTAGCATGAGGAAAAAGAACCAAATGCTGTTTTATACACATAACACACTAGTCTTTAAGTCAATATAATAGTAAGAGGAACTATTTGAAATCTATTACATTTGGAATTAGGCAGTCTAACAAATGTCAATGAGTGTAATTTGTTCTCTGGCTCAAAGCTGTAAACATTTGGAGAAAATGTAGAGACATGGAAACAGTGAAACTGAAAGCACTTATTGCAGTTCTCCTGTTCCATGGAAACCTGCAAATAGGACGAGGAAGTAGAAAAAGCTGTATCACTTCCATTGCCCAAATCATGTTGTTTACAACAATTCTACAGTTGTTTTCTCCAACTTTTGGGATAGAATTAAATGTGTATTTTCAGAATTTCAACAAGTTTTTGCAAAGCTTTATATTCCTGCTATAAGTAAGAGGAATAAATGTGAAAAGTAAGATTGATGTACAGGTAGTCTTTGTTCAGTGACTAACTTGTTTAGCGACCATTCACAGTTACAATGGTCATGAAAAAGTAACTTTACAACCAATTGTTGCATATATGACCTTGGCAGGTCTGCAAAGCAAAGGAAAACTGAAGTAAGGTCATAAGTACGGTCATGGTTTCACTTAGCGACATCTTGGATTAATGACCAAGTTGCCATTCCCAGTGTGGTCGCTAAATGAGGACTATTTACATTATCTTTAAGAGATGTATTGGCACATGCCAATATTAATTAATTCAGTCAATAATGTTTCTTTTGCCCCCTTTGTCTTTATGTTAAGTGACAAAGATATTGTGAAGGCCAGGTATTATAGAAAGTTTTAGCTCCCAATATGTTACTTATTTTCATATTCCCACTGAATGAATGGTGGTTACAATTGGTCCTCAGAGGTCCAGCCGTCCCAGAACCCTCACAGTCACTTGATCATGATCTGGGCACTTGGCAACCAGTTCAATTTTTCAGCCATTTGCAGCATCCCTCAATCAATTGACTGTCATTTGCTACATTTCTACCATCTTCCCCAGAAAGTCAATGGGGAAGCCAGCAGGAAAGGTCACAAGTGACTGGGGTAAGTGTCCCCCACCTGTGCACCCTCCTCCAGCTGCTCTGTACTCATGCCATACCAGCCACTCACACACCTCCATGCACACATGCCTGACCTGCACCAAACCTCTCACACACATCCTTGCATCCCCTTGCACCATTTTGCACCTTCCCCAACCTAGGCCACATCTCTTGTGCTTCCCTGCACACCCTCACACAACCTCTTGCACCCTCCATGCCCTGCCCAATGCCTCTTGTGCACACCCTAGCAGCAATGGCCTGTTTTGCAACAATTGCTTTCTTCGACAAGCAACTTTTGGCAACATCTTCTCAGTGACTGTTTCTTGCATCTTGGGGAAAACTATTACTGTAGTTGTAGCTTTTATGGCCATCAAACCAGGAGAACATGGGTGGGGGAAAAATAGCACTTTCTATTGACTTTTTTGTTGTCCTTCTCTTTTTGCCTGGCATCTTTAGTCCCCTCTAGAGTCTAATTCAAATCATAAGGTCTCTAATCTCTGTTATGACTTACGGTAGTCAAAATAATTTTGCTTCCCACAAAAAGCTGTTCACTTTATATAGTTACTTCCAAAACCTTATAGTAAAAGTTTCAATGTTCTAAATTTGTCTGGACTCTTAATTAGTTAATAACTTTCTTGGTTCAAAATCTTGTTTAGCTTTTTACCATTTATTTCAATTTTTTTAAGTTCTTAAACTTATAATTATTTTTTTTTCTTTTGCTCAGAAATGAAGATGTCACCAGGTCACTTTCCAAACTTTTCACTCCAATGATCTCTAATAGCTTTAAGAAGGTTAGATAAGCAATTTCTGGAAGTGATTAGAAGTGAGGTTAGCAAACTTAGCATCCTTTAAAAGGCTCCACTGTCTTTCTCTCCTAGCACTCTAACAAAGGGGGACCACTGTCCTGTTGCCTTTTCTCAAGAAGCAGCCATCAAGAGCCCATGTGGGTGATCTCCCTCTCCTTGTCCAGAGACAATCCAAAGAACCAATCTACTCACCAATTCTTCAGTCTTTGCCCTGGTCATTGCCTCTGCTCTCCCAGAGGCTCCACTGGAAGTCTTTTGGCTGTCTTTTTCAAAGAGGCATTTGTATGGTGTGACTGGTAATCTCTCCCCCTTTTCCTGAGTTAGACTTGAGTTCAGCTATTGAAGAAATTATTGTACAATGTAAGGAAGGGTCCACTTTTTTTCTGTCCTAGGATGTATTAGCCTCTTGGCCTTCACAAGCCTCATCATAGCTTTCTTTGCCTGCGATTTACCTGGCAGCTTCAATGATTCTAATGACTCTGTTATGAGTTACAGTAGACAAAATAATTTTAGTTTAGCTTTAAGTTGGTTACATAATCAATTTCTGAAAGAGATTAGAAGCAAGGTTAGCAAATTTAGCATCCTGTAAAAGGCTCCACCATGGCTGTGAGCTTGATGATTGATCCCTTTGTATCCCGGCACTCAAACCCATGGGGGACTGCTGTCCTGCAGTCCTTTCATGAGGAGCAGCCATCTGAGCACATGTGGGTGATTTCACATCCTCTCCTTGTCTGGAAAGGCTCTGAAGAACTGGTCTACTCACCAGTTCCTTGGTCTTTGCCATAGTCATTGTCTCTGCTCTCCCAGAGACTTGACTGTAAGTTTTTGGTTGTCTTTTTCAATGAGGCATTTGTATGGTGTGACTGGCAATCTCTCCCCCTTTTCCTGAGTTAGACTTGAGTTCAGCTGTCGAAGAAATTTTTGTACAATGCAATGAAGGGCGTGCTTTCACATTTTATTCTCTCCTAGTTTATATGGGTCTCTTGGCCTTCACAAGCTTCATTGTGGCTTTCTTTGCCACCATTTGTCTCGCAGCTTCAGTGAAACCAATTTCATCACTTTCAGCATGTTGGCCTTTTGCAGTGTGTGGGTCTCTTTTGTGCCAACCTATCTGAGTGCAAAAGGAAAATCCATGGTGGCTGTGGAGATCTTCTCCATCTTGGCCTCCACTGCTGCCATACTTGGATGTATGGCAGCCCCTTGAGGAGCTTTGAATGGACTGGATGTGGGGGGTTGAACTGAATCTAAATCCTGCCAAGAAAAAAAAAAAGTTGTTGGTACAGGAGACATGATAGCAATATTCAAATACTTGAAAGGTAGTCACAAGGAAGAAGATGGGATTTCTTCCCTGTGGTAACCAAGGGTGGGGCGAGAATCAATGGGTGGAAGATTTACAGAGAAGAATCTAAACTCAAAACAAGGAGGAATTTCCTGACGATGAAGGCTATTAAACAGTGAAACAGTGTGCCTCCTGGAGGTTTTACTGGAGATAATCAGGCAAAAGTTGGATAGCTATTTGGGAAGGTCTGAAAATTTATGTTCTGGCAGAAAGTTGAACTAGGAGACCTTCAAGGTCATACCCAACCCTCCCTCCCTCCCCCCCCCATTTTGTATTCTTAATAAAGATCAGATGAATCCGATATTTCATCTTTTTTTTCCTGTCTCTCTCTCTGTGTATGAACATACAAAAATAATAATAATAATAATAATAATAATAACAACAACAACAACAACAACAATAACAATAACAATAACAATAATAATAATAAAAGCTATTTTTAAAATTACTTTTATTTCAAAAAGAGGAGGGAGCACTTTCTCAAATGGACAATTAACAATTGTGTGTTTGTGTTTTTTAAAAAAGCCAGTTATGGGGAAAACATTTAATAGATAATTAACTCTTCCTGGAATCGTCGAAATTACTACTATAATGTGTTTATCTACTCAAAGCTCCAGAGATTTTCCAGAAAGCAGTGAAAGCTAGAAGGCAAAGCTGCAAACTAACTCTAGTTCCATGGAGAGCTTGTGGTGGTGGGAAGAATCAAACAGATTTATTCAAGTTCATTTCTTCAGGTGGTTCCCCCACCCTACCCTGGGTTACACTTCTGGAAACCTCAGTGAGTATTCAAGCATTTGTCTGTATCTTTTCTGAGGGTTACACTGATATTTTCCTCTTGGGAGGTATATTAGTAAAAGTCAGCATGGTAAGCCAGGTGTGCTGCTGGGGGTTGATATGTTGGAAACCTCTTTCACAAGATTTTTTGGCTGCTGATGTGTTACTCATCCTGATGTTCCCCGTGATCCAAGTGAATACTCTCAGGTGCCCAGTGGTTGAACCTTTTCCTATTCCTCATGAATGGTACCAACCAGGTGATCTCCTCATTGGAGGGATGGCTTCACAGAACCTCTATGCCTTCAGTGAACATTTATTTCAACAACATCCATTTCAGGAGCTATATGAACTTTCAGGGTAAACAGATCCTACACATTTATTCATCAAATGATCCTTTGTTTATTCTCAGGTTTTCTAGATGACCACACCTGTTTCTATGAATAACAAGGTTCTCAAAGAGGCACTGAAGTCGTAAGACAGACTAAACATTTCCTGAATTGTACTGAGGTTTCAGACCCTCTCTATACCAGGACTTCTCATCCTTGGCAGTTTTCAGATGAGTGGACTTCAATGGTGGCTGGGGAATTCTGGGAATTGAAGTCCACCCATCCGAAAGCTGCCAAGGATGAGAAACCCTGCTGTATACTAATGAGAAAGTACTTATTCTATTAAAAAAAAAAAAAAAGACAGAGAAATGTGATTTGAATGCCTAAGGATACCTAGACTATAAATACATGAGGAGTGGGAATTCATAAAATAAGAAGTAAATGTTCAGAAATGTGGGCTTCCTACTATATAAAATTAGCATTAAGTGGGAAAAATCAAGTTAACCCAATCACACATTTTCAGAAAGAGAGATCTGTCAGTAACAAGGAGCACAAAGGTCCGATTTCAAGCAATTTTTTTTTTGGAAGAAAAATGTAGAGAGAATTATTGATTGATTATGTGTCATCAAGTTGCTGTTGACTCCTAGTGATGACATAGATAGATTTTTTTCCATGATGACACATCTTGCTGCTGATCGTCCTCTGCTTCTTTTTCCCAGCATTAGAGCCTTCTCCAGAGAGTTAGGTCCTCACAGTAGGATAATTTGAGACTGGGCATTTGTGCCTTGAGTGAAAATTCTGGGTTGATTTGTTTAATGATCCATTGGTTTGTTTTCTTGGCTGTCCATGGTATTCTCAGGAGTCTTCTCCAACACCAGAGTTCAGAAGAATCAATACTCGTCCTCTACTGCTTCCTCAAAGTCCAACTTTTGCTTGCATAGAGTGTCACGGGGAACACCAGGACTTGCATGATTCTGATCTTTGTAGGTATAGATACTTCACAACATTTGAATATCTTTTCCTTTTTAAAAAAATATAGATTTTTAAGAATGTTCATTACAATAGTAAAAACTAATACAAATTAAACTTAGAGAAAGAGAAGAGAATGGAAAGAAAGAAGAAAAAGAAAAGAGAGAATATAATAAAGAAAAAGAAAATAAATGTATAAAGAAGTGACTTCCAACCTTCAATACAAGTATAAACAAATTGAATAACTCTTCACCCTCTATAAGATTAAATAGATATCTCTTCATCCCATATCCCATCCCTTATCTATAAGCAAATCCATTAAACATCAACTTTTCAATCCTGGTGTCAGCAAAAAGTCCATAAAGGGTTAGCAGAACATTGCAAAAACAAACCCCCCCAAAAAAGTCTTATTTTAACCTTGCTCAAACAAACCAACTTTATATTTCTTCCTTTTACTTCTAACAGTCTTAATTTTTTTACTTCTAACAGTCTTAACCTTTAATTCAATCAAATATTGTTGTATGATTTGATTTCTCTTCAATTCTTCTTTATCCCATCCCACCAATTTCTTCAAGGCTTTAACAAGTCTCTGTTGTAGATCCAATAAGAAAACAGTTTCCAGGTCATTCTCTTGGTTTATCGTTTGCATTTCCCTTTTAATTTTTAAAACTTCAGCCAGTTTCTTTTGTATATCAGGTAAAGTGTCCTTTTTCAAATCATTCTGTTGGCCTGTCATTTGTAGTTCCACATATCAGATAAAATTTGTTCCACATCTGTCATTCCTTCATTAACATCTTTCAGGCATAGTCTATCCATAAAAGCAGACATTATTACTGACAGTGTTGATATAGTAAGTTACTAACTTCTGACCCCCTTAATATTTCCGATGTTACAATGTTTTGTTTTATTCTGTAAGTCCCAGTATTAAATGACATTAGGCTTTGTATTTTTTTTTTCTTCTGCTTAAAATCTTTAGTCCTCTCTAGTGTTCAGCTTCTAAAATCATCACGTATCTTTTGTTATGATTGACATTTGCCAGGATAACCAAAATAAGTCTGTTTCCCATGAGAAGTTGTTTATTTTCTATAGTTAATTCCAAAATCTTACAGTAATATTATAAATTTTCTGGACCCTTAATCTATTTATAACTTTCTTACATCAAAATCCTATTTAGCTTTTTGCTGGTTAAAGTATTTAAGTTCTTGTAATTCATTGTTCTTTTGTTCAAGTTGAAGATAAACTCAGCCAATGAAGACTTTTCAAACCTGTCATTCTGAAGATCTCTAATAGCTTTAGAATAGTGAATAGGCAATTTCCGAAATTGATTAGAAAGTGAGTCTTGCAATCTTAGTCTCCTTTAAAAATCCCTGGTGCTCAAACCATCAGAAAACATGTCCTGCCATTTCCTCACAAGAAGCAGCCATCCAGAGCACATATGGGAGATCTCCCATCCTCTCCTTATCTGTAGAGGTTCCAAGGAACCAGTCTACTCACAGGTTCCTTCGTCTTTGCCACAGTTGTCAGCTCCACTTTCGCAGAGCTGTCTTCAGTTCACCATACCTCACCTGGAAGTCACAAGATTTGAATACCCTTTCCAAGGCCTTCATGGCTGCTCTCCTTTGTCTTTGTCATGGAAAGTCACAAAATTTGAATTTCTTCTCCAATGCCTTTATGGCTGTTTTGCCAAGGGCTAGTCTGCCGGATGTTTCTTGAGTGCTTCTTCCTTTACAGCTAATGGTTGATCTTAAAAGGCAGAAGCTTCAATATCTTCATTGTCAATTCTAAGGTTGATTGTTCTACCTGTTGTCATTAGTTTGGTATTCTTTATATTAAATTTTAGTCCTATTTTTTTCCACTGTGCTCCTTGACTTTTATTATTAGTGCTTGCAGACCTTTGCATTTTCAGCTATCAGGGTAGTGTCATCAGCATAGCACAGATTACTGAAGTTTCTTCCTTCAGTTTTAAAATCACACTCATCTTCTTCCAATCCAGCTTCCCTTAATGTATATTCAGCATAGAGGTTGAATAAAAAAGGGGAGCACTACAGCCTTGTCATACTCCTAAACAGGGTGCTCAAGAAAATCTTATCAGAAACCTGACATTTTCCTCCCAACATACCAAAGGTTCAACAGTTGGAAAATGGTGTTTGAAGTGGGAGGACAAAAGTACCAATGGACTAAATTTAGCCCCCACTATGTAGAAAACATCTCAATAGCTTATCCATTCATCATTGCCTTGAATGCCTTTACGAGGAATGTCCAGGATATAATGAACTGCATAATAAAAGTGCTACTACATAAATAATACTTCAATTGTAGCTGAAAGTAATAATCAGTTCAGCAATATTCCAATTCTTTCACAGGCAAAAATGAGAATTCTTAGTTTTCAACTAATTTACTCTCTGCAGAATCATTTTCTCAAACATGCTATTTCCAGTGTGATTAGAAAAAAAAATGTTTCCGGAAATCAGTGGAAACTAGAAAGGGAATCTAAAAGTGGGTATTTACTAAAACCACCTCTATGGAGATTTTTTTTTGGAGGGGGGTGGCTAGAGAGAAACAGGGGTAAGCATATTTACATGTTCCGTTGACTTCTTTTCAGAATTATCAGCCAGTCTTCTGCTTTAGGCTATGGAGAGCTAATAACCTCTTAGATTATGGAAATCTCACTTGGATTCAAGCATGCAATTGCATCTCTGTTAAAGTGGAAGGTTACCCTGGTGCATGTCTCTCAAGAGAAGTCCATGTGTTAAGTCAAACAGGTAGTCTAGATTAATATGTAGGTGACAGTCTTTAGAAGAATGTTTTGCTTCTGTTGTGTGATTCCTTCCAAGGTTCCAGGGATCAAAGGGGATGGCCTGAAATAATTGGCAGATAGGCCTTTTCCTGTTCTATATTTATTTATTTTATTTATTTATTTATCATATTTATATAGCCACCCATCTCACACAAAATGACTCTGGGCGGCATAGAACAATTAAAAAGAATAAATACATAAAAACAATTACAAATAAAAACTATAAAAAGACACAAAACAGGAGGGGATAAAATTAATAAGGGAGCCATCACAAAATCTCCCCGGTCCCCTGGGAGCCCCAGGTCTGATCACATAGCCAGGTCTTGAGGGACTTGTGGAATGTTAAGAGCTGATTAAGGGGGAGAAGATTCCACAAGGTGGGCTCCATGGCAGAGAACGTTGAGATGAATGGAGCTAATGCTTGATATCAGCCATTATCTGCTGGTTGTTGGGTGTTTTCAATGAACAGTTACTTGATGGATGTCCACCTCTATCAAGTGAGAACATTTCGTGGGGGGGGGGGGTGTATATGCACATATATATGAATGATGTCATGCTGAATGATAGGTGAGGATTTATATGATTAAAGAGAAAACTTTCAAAATTATGTCCCTGATATATGAAAAATAAGAATAAAATAAGAATGGAATAGTGAAAACCTAATTAGGCAATCACTGTCTATATGTGTGTGTGTGCGTGTGTAAAAGAGACAGTAAATGTGTGAGAAATAGCACAAACATCTACTTTCAATCAGAATTCATTTGAAGTAAAGGATTCATTCAGAACCAAAGAAATTTCAGGGAAAAATATTTAAGAAATTTGAGTATTCCAGAAAACCTTGTCTGCAATGTGAAATGTTCTTCCCAATTAATAAATTTTCTAAGAAGGAGGAGGAGATGGAAGAACATAAATGGTTAAAAGCAGAGTAAAGGAAAAGAGGCAAAGAGTAAAAGAAAGAAGTGGAATAAGTTTAGTTTCCTCTATATGAAACAGGGCACAATATTTCCCACTGATGATTAATATAAAACCTAAAAATACGGATTAGTGTATTTTCTTTTAATGAATGACTTCCATGAAACAATGAAATGCATAACATAATCCTATATCATCATACATTGGAGCAATATAAAAAGAATTTCATCTCCCGACTCTAATCACGGGCACAGATGGCCATTCTTGATGTTCAACGAATTCATTCACTGCAGAATTCTGTCCTGAACGGCTTTCTTTATTTGCAGCGTGGTCACAAAATTCTACCAGCATATCCTTTCCTTGGCCTTTGCTGTGGACGAAATCAATGAGGATCCACAAATCTTGCCCAATATTACTCTCGGGTTCCATATCTACGACAGCTACTATGATGCAAGGATGACTTATCGGACCACCCTGGACCTGCTCTTCAAATCACAGAGATTCCTCCCCAACTATAAATGTGGAACCCGGAAAAATCTCATGGCCATTATTGGAGGACTTGGATCAGATACTTCATCCCATATGGCAGAAACTCTAGATTTATACAAAATTCCTCAGGTTGGTCCAGGGGTAGGGGGATTTCTCCTATTCTCCTTAAATAATTAAACCCCAAGAGCATCCTTAAGTATTGATTCTCATGCCTTTATCCGCACAACAACATGGTTGTAAGGAAATCTCACGCAAGATTTAAGAAGTGACTGAACATTAAAATTAGCTTACACTGGTGAAGATGGATTTCAACCTGCTGGCATCAATCATGTTTCCAATTAGAAAAATAATGAAAGCCCCTGAAATTTGAGCAACCTTGTATAGGAGTCCTTATATAAATGATAATTCATCTGACCAGTTTTTAAACTATTCCATGAGGATGAACAGACAAAACAAAACAAAACACACTACCCAAATCCTGTTTTTTCTGTTTTCTTTTAGCTCACTTATGGATCATTTCCCCCCAAAGAATTTCGTATCAGTAGGTTGTCTTCATTTTATTTCATGGCCCCAAATGATACACCTCAATACATTGGGATTATCCAATTGCTTCAACATTTTGGATGGAAGTGGGTTGGGCTCTTTGCTGTTGATAACGAGAATGGAGAACACTTTTTGCAGAAACTACAGGAGATGTTTTCCCAGCATGGAATCTGTCCAGCCTTCATACAAAGAATCCCACTGCTGCTTCCTTTGGATGACCTGAATAAATTTAGCAATATAATAAAAAGGTTTTATGTACATTTCACAGACATTAGAGCAAATACATTTATCCTCTATGGAGAATCTTATACGCTTCTATGGCTTATATGTCCCGTATTTCTAACTGATCCTGAAGATAATTTTAATGTATCCTTTACAAAGGTATGGATCACAACAAGTCAAACTGACTTCATACTAGCAGGATCTCTAAAGGCTTGGAATCTCCAGTTGTTCAATGGGGCCATTTCTTTTCAGATTCATTCAGGTGAAGTTCTACCATTCAAAGAATTTCTGAAGTCCATAAAACCTTTTTGGAGACAAAGAGATGGATTCATAAAGGAATTTTGGGAGCAAGCATTTGACTGTTTCTTTCCTCATTCAGGATTGTCAACAATGGACAATGGAAAATGCACTGGGGAGGAGAACCTGGACAGTCTTCCTGGATCTCTCTTTGAAATGCAAATGACTGGTCATAGTTATAGTATCTATAATGGTGTCTATGCTGTGGCTCATTCTTTGCAAGCCTTATTATCAAAAGGATCCAGTCAGAGGAAATTATTGGTGGGTAAAATACTGGAACTGCCAGATCTACAGCCTTTTAAGGTAAAGATTGCCCAACAAATGTGAAAAATTGACTACAAAATTATTTGGATCACAAAATGAGCTGTCTTATTTTCAGGCACAATATGCCATTCAAATAGCTCTGATGAAGTCAATCAATAAATGATAAACACATAAGGAAAGTAGGGGTCTTCTCACTGAGTAAATCCTGCCATTGGAGTAAATTCATCTTTCTCCCCAAGAAGAATATGTGAAATAGTTTTCTACTATTCACAGAAATACTTTGCTTTGTTCTATCTATGGAAAACATCATGCTCATTACTGTATATAGTAATGTTCTCCATGTTAATTCTTGGTATTTATCAGATCAAGCTGCATAAAGAAATTTGGACAGAAAGGTGAAATGTCTTATAGAATGACTTATCCCACTATTCTTTAAACTTCCTCTCTTCCTTCCTTCCTTTTCAAGCAGCTCCACCCATTTCTTCAAGGCATTTCTTTCAACAACTCAGCAGGAGAGACAGTGTCCTTTAATGAGAAGAGGGAAGTCACAGGAGGATTTGACATCATCAACATGATCGCTTTTCCAAACAATTCCATCCAGAAAGTGAAGGTTGGAAGGTTAGATCCCAATGCTCCATATGAAAATGAATTGATCATTAATGAAAATAAGATTGAATGGCACAAAGGTTTTAACCAGGTATTCTTGAATGGGTCTACCTCTAACTATATATAAGAAATTTGTGTACATTTTATAATCTCTTAAATATTGAAACATATTTCAATTAAAATATATCCAACTGATTCCCGTTGGCCATGACGTTCTTTACGGGAGGAGTAGTTGACTCATGGGGAATCAAAGAGTCCCATTCTCATTCATTCCTGAATCCTAAATGGTCTAATCACTTTTTCAGTACCATCTCATCTTCCCATCCATCCATTCATTTCAGTAGTAGAATTCTTACCCTGTATCATATTCATTAAGATTGTTGCACAAATTTCCCTAAAACTTATATCAGGTTCCTCCATTATACCCACTGAGAAAACCTTGGTGTTTCCTTTTGCAACATTTTTTTAATGTTATGAACAGGTTCTTCCAGTTTCTTTGTGTAATGAGTACTGTCTGCCTGGTTATTGGAAGAGGTCTGAAGCAAAAATGTTCTGCTGCTATGATTGTGTTCCATGTCCACAGGGGAAGATTTCAAGCATGATAGGTCAGTAATAAACTCCTATAATTTATGAAAACATTGGGTTGCAAAGAAATGGTTTCATCAAAAGTTATAATTTGTTCTGGTGCATATATCTATTTATTACTAAATTTGAGGTTTCCCAGCATATAAAGCAAGGAACAAGGATAACCCCTATAATCTGTGATTAATAGTCTCCCAAATTTGAAAATATCATGATATCTTGCAGAATCCTAGCATTCATACATGAAACATTTTCTCTTTTGGTATACAGTATTTGTCCCAGATTTCAGTATACAAACTGGAATACAAAAGCAATGCATTTATTTGGGTTTCTGCAGATGTCATCTGTAGACCAGGTGTACATAGTGCTCAAAGAAAAATCTTGGTCCAACCACATTTTATATGGTGGTCATCCAAAGCATTATGTGATAATATAATGGATGGCATGTGGGAAAAAATTGAAAATTATCTGCTTAATTGTTTTAAAATTGAAAGGAAAAACGTAATAATCAACATTATTTTTAAAAAATCCCCTCTTACCAATATGGGTGGTATGTGACTTCCTCAATCTTAGGTCTTCTACAAGAGGCCTAAGAATTTGAGAGTTCTGCGTAGTATCTTAGCTGTTCCTAGCAAAGCACTTTTCTGGACAGATTGCTCTGATGTTGTTCCTGGGATCTGTTGGAGCCATTCTCCCAGCTTAGGAGTCACGGCCCCAAGTGCTCCTACCACCACAGGGGTCTTTCCTCTCCACATCCTCTCTAGTTCCTCATTCAGGCCTTGGTACTTCTCCAGCTTCTCATACTACTGATGTTGCTGTCACTTGGTGGCACTACATCTATCACCACCACTATCTTCTGGTCCTTGTCTACTACCACAATGTCCGGTTAATTGGCCGGTACCTGCCTGTCCATCTGGATCTGGAAGTCCCTTTTGTTCTCCATGCCCTTCTGTGGAAACTCTAATCTGGACTTGGGAGGGTCTAGCCCATACACTGTGCAAATGTTTCTGTACACAATGCCACCTACTTGGTTGTGCCATTCAGTGTATACTGTTCCTGCCTGCATCTTACATCCTGCTGCTATGTGTTGAACTGTCTGAGGCCTCTTTGCACAGTCTGCACCTTGGGTCCTGTCTAGTGTGGTAGACCCCTGCTTCTATGGATCTGGTGCTTAGTGCCTGTTCTTGTCCTGCTATGATCAGTGCCTCAGTGCTGTCTTTTAGTCCAGCCCTTTCCAGCCACTGATAGGATTTCCCAGTGTCAGCCACCTCAGCTATCTGTCAATGGTACATCCTATGCAGGGGCTTGTCTTGCCATGGCACTTCCTCCACTTAACTTTCCTACCCTGTGTGCTGCTGCCTCAGGCATTCTCCCAGCAGCCCATCTTTGGGTGCCATCTTACTGATGTACTCCTGGATGCTCTGTTCTGTTTGGTCCAGGACAGTGGCTTTGACACTCACCAGACCCTGCCCGCTCTCTTTCCAGTTGGTGCACAGTCTCTGGGTGTTGGACTTGGGGTAGAAACCTCCGTACATTGTGAGGAGCTTCCAGGTCTTCACATTGGCAGCCTCCATGTCCTCCTTTGGCCAGCTGACTATACCAGCAGGATAGCTGATGACTGGCAGGGCATACATGTTGATGGCATGGATCTTGCTCTTCCCACTTGAGCTGGCTCTTCGTGACTTGTTTTATCCTTTGGTGGTACCTGGATGTTGCTGTCTTCCTAGCCTCCTCATCATGGTTCCCATGTGACTGTGGCATACGAAGGTATTTATAGCTGGTCTCTATGTCTGCTATGTGGCCCACTGATAGTTCCACTCCATCTGTCTTAACTATCTTCCCTTTCCTTACTTCCATCCAGCCACATTCTCCAGTCCGAATGACATACTAATCATGTCACTGTAGATCCATGTCAGGTAGATCAGCGAGTCGATGTTTTGTTCACTCTTAGCATATAGCTTGATGCCATCCATGTAGAGCAGATGGCTGATGGGAGTTCCATTCTTGAACTTGTATGTGTATCCAGTCCTTGTGATTATCTGGCTGAGGGGGTTTAAGCCTATGCAGAACAGCAGCGGGGACAGTGCATCTCCTTGGTATATGTCACACTTGATGGCCACTTGTGTGAGCTGTCTTGAGTTGACTTCCAGTGTTGTCTTCTACAGTTCCATTGAGTTCTTGAGGAAGGTCTTTAAAGTCCTGTTGACTTTGTAGAGTGCCAGGCATTCGCAGATCCATGTGTGTGGCATTGAGTCATAGGCTTTCCTGTAGTCAATCCAGGCTGTGCTCAGATTGGTCTGCCTAGACCTTGAGTCTCAGGCAACTGCTCTATCTATGAGCAACTGGTGTTTTGAGCCTCTGGTGTTGTCCCAATGCCCTTCTGAGCTTTGCTCAAGTACTGGCCCATATGGTCCTGTAGCTTGGTGACTAGGATGCCTGATAGGACCTTCCATGTTGTGGGGAGGCAGGTTATTGGCCAGTACTTGGACAGTTCTGTTTCCTTGTGGGGGGGTCTTTCATGATCAGCACTGTCCTTCCTTCTGTTAGCCTGTCTGGGTGGGAGCCTGCTGCTAGTAGCTGGTTCATCTGTGCTGCTAGGCATTCATAGACTGCTGTTAGTTTCTTTAGCCAGTAGGTGTGGATCATGTCTGGGTCAGGCGCTATCCAGTCTTCATGTGCTTGACCCCCTGTTGGATGTCTGCTACTATGATGATGACTGGTTCATGTTCTGGGAGATTGCTGTGGTCTTCTCTCAGGTCCTGCAGCCACTTTGCACTGGTGTTATGTGTCTTCTCTTTCTCCCATATGTTCTTCTGGTACTGTTCAGTTTCTGCTGCTGGTGGCTCAGCTGTTACTGTGTGGTTGCACTGCAGTTGGGAGTACACCTTGGAAGATTCTTTGGAGAAGAGGGCATTTATCTTCTTGGCCTCTGCTTCTCTAGTGTACAGTATCTCCTTAGCCTTGCAGCCAGTGCCGTGAGCCTTTGTTTAGAAGTCTCTAGGGCTTCAGATGGAGTCAGGCCCATATATTTTTTTCAGTAGCCAAGTCTTGTCTTTAATTTCCACACCCTTCTGTATTTCCACCAGCTGACTAACTTCTCTCCGAATTGCCTTGATTTAGTCTCCAACCTCACTTTCTGGGGGGGTATGTACTGCTGTTCTTCTTGAGCATGTAAGCCAAGCATTTCCAGGATTATAGCGGCTGTAGCATATACTAGTTTATTGGTTTGAGTTATGGTGATAGTAGGGATTGTCATGAGGGCTCTGTTGGCATCTTCTAGCATACTGTCTGATGGTACTTCTACACTGAGCCTTGGTAATTGGTCTCAAGGGTTGACTGTAGCTAGCTTATCCATGTTCTTATGCCGTGTATCAGCTGCTGTAATGGAGGGTGTGGCAGTGACGTTCCAGCTTCAGGTGTTGGCTGCACATCCAGTTGTTCTTCCAGGTCTGCTTGAGTCTGGATTGTAATGTGGAGTTGGCCTATCTCAAGTTGTGAGAGCAGCTTCCTCTTCACTATGTTGAAGCATTGGGTAACTAGCTGTTTCTCAGTTAGTGTGGATGTAGGTCTTCTGACCATCCACAGTTCCCTCATATGTTTCTTATATCCCCTCTCATTAGGTCTACTGTTGTAGTAGCATTCTACCAATTCCAGGTTCTCTTGTCTCATCCATGTATGGTTTGCTCTAGTAGCCCACTTATCATCAGTTATCCTGGTTCCCCAACATCTGGCATGGACCTTGTTAATCCAGGTGATGTCTGAGTCAGCATGACTCTCTTAGTTCATGTCACTTTCAAATCTGAGATAGGCAGGTGAAGTGTTAGGAGGTCTTTGCCCAAAGACCGCTACTGGTAAGGAAGATACCAGCTGGGATTCAAAACCCAGTTTCCCACATCAAAGGATGGTTGTCTAACTACTATGCTATCCAGCTACTCATACTGTGTATGTACTCATGCACACATATGCACTATTATTTGGGGGGGGGGGTCCTTTCAGTCAGTTTGTTTAAACTTAGGCAGCATCTACTTCCCCTAAAATCTCTGGAAAAAAAATTGAATGTGAAGAGGGTATGTGATGGAATGGAATTATGAAGGCAGGCTCAGAGAGATAAACATTTTCTTAGCTCATCAGAAGAGCGTGGGAGGAACAAGAGGATGAGACTGGCACCTCCCTGAGGAATTCACACTGTTGTGGCTGGCTGACTTTGGGAGTTGGGGTTTGAGTCTGGGAAGATTGATGTCAGGCCTAGCCCAAGGAACTCCAAGAGACAATGCAAATTCAGTCCAGCTATATTTATTAGCTACAACCTCTAGCAAGAATCTTCCCAGACTGAAACCCCAGCTCCCAAGTAATGCCAGCCACAACATTGTGAATTCCTCAGGGAGGTGCCAGTCTCATCCTCTTATCTTTCCCTCGCGCCTCAGGAGATGAAAGAAAATGTTTTTCTCCCTGAGTCTGGCCTTCATAATTCCATTTCATCACAGGTAGGAGGTATATGGAAGAGAAATATACTGTATTTATATACTGTAAGTATATATAGTATATAATTTATTAACTATACTATAAGAATAATTGGAATCTATAGAATGTTTATGCTATCCACATTGCATTCAGCTGTATTTGAATTCCAGAACTGAACTGCAAGGATTTCAAAAGGTTCATTAGATGTCCGATTCAAAACTAGGCTCCTCCAAAGTAGGTTAAAAAGACTAGCAGACTTCTGGAACTTTGTTAATAAACAGATTTTGTGAGGCTGCTATCATACATTTTGTGTCTGCCTGAAATTGGGGAATGGGGGTGGGGGGCACAAAAAAATCTTTCCAATAAAAGAAAATACTAGAATGGGTATTGGGAATGAGTAAGTGAACGGGTGTAGGAAAAACAGTTTTTGAATAGCATACTTTGCTAATCACCAATTTCCTTTTTTAAACTCAAATTTACTAATCTGAGTATTTCAAGGAATATTAGTGATTCATCATTTTATAGAACTATTTCTGTCTTCAGCATTATATGCTACTTAACTATAAATCAAGAAAACAGTTCAAAGAAACCTGATGAAAAAGATTAGTTTTCCATCTCAGACCCTATAGCACTCCGAATTTTCTAAATTTCAGAAATTCTGCTTGGAACACAAGGCTAAGTGAGTTTGGAAGGAATATCAGTCTTTAAACAGCAGCATAGAACATTTATTGAAAAGTGGTAAATAGGAAATAAATCAGTTTCCTTTGATCTTTTTATCCAGACACAGAAAATTGTTTCAAATGTCCTGAAAATCAGTATCCAAGCAAGGAGCAAGATCGATGCCTTACCAAAACAATGAGTTTCTTGTCCTTTGAAGAACCTTTAGGGATCTCTTTGGCATCAGCTACTGCTTCCTTTTCCCTCATGGCAACCAGCATGCTCGGAATTTTCCTTAAGCTTAGAGATACTCCCATCGTCAAGGCTAACAACCGGGACCTCACTTATACTCTCCTCATTTCCCTTCTCCTGTGCTTTCTCTCTTCATTGTTATTCCTTGGTCAGCCTGAGAAAATCACCTGCCTTCTGCAGCAACCAACTTTTGGCATCATCTTCTCAGTGGCTGTTTCTTCTGTCTTGGCCAAAACCATCACTGTGGTTGTGGCATTCATGGCTACTAAGCCAGGTTCTACAATGAGGAAATGGGTGGGGAAAAGATTGGCCCTTAATATTGTCCTTTCTTGTTCTTTTTTTCAAGTAGCTCTTTGCACCCTGTGGTTGACAACCTCTCCTCCATTCCCTGAGTTAGACATGCACTCCCTTATGGAAAACATGATTTTGCAATGCAACGAAGGCTCCGTCCTCATGTTCTATTGTGTCCTGGGCTACCTGGGTTTCTTGGCTATTGCCAGCTTCATTGTGGCATACCTTGCCCATAATTTACCTGACAGTTTTAATGAAGCCAAGTTCATCACCTTCAGCATGTTGGCCTTCTGTAGTGTGTGGATCTCCTTTGTTCCAACCTATCTGAGCACCAGAGGAAAAGCCATGGTGGCTGTGGAGGTCTTCTCCATCTTGTCCTCCAGTGCTGCCTAACTGGGATGTATCTTTTTCCCAAAATGCTTCATCATTGTGCTGAGGCCAGAGCTAAATAGCAGGCACCAACTAATCAAACGAAATAATTAAATTACGTCCACATTATTTTTCTGAATGAAGAGGAAAGAATATTAGCAAAGAAAAATTAAAGTCTAGCCCTTTTCAATGTTCAATCCTGTTCTCCTTTCCAAGCCAAGATTGGTACAGATAATCCCTGCTTTATTTTCTGAATTACATGTGCCCACAGTTACTATTTAAGTGATTCTACAATGCAATGAAGTTCAGTTTTCATGTTTTATTCTGTCCTGGTCTATATGGGCCTCTTGGCCTTCACAAGCTTCACCATGCCTTTCTTTGCTTGTAAATTACCTGGCAGCTTCAGTGAAGCCAAGTTCATCACCTTTAGCATGTTGGTCTTTAGCAGTTTATGGGTCTCCTTTGTGCCAACATGTCTGAGCACAAAAGGAAAATCCATGATGGCTATGGAGATCTTCTCTATCTTGACCTTCAGTGCTGCCCTACTTGGATGTATTTTTTTCCCTTAAATGCTTCATCACTGTGCTGAGACCTGAGCTAAACAACAGGAAGCAATTAATAAAAAGAATTGTTAAATAATGCATTTTTCCTACTATATTGCCAAGTTTATACCCTAAATATATTAGCCACCTAGAGTAATTGTGGCTTCAGTTCATGTCATTATAGCATGAAGGATGTATATATATCATAATATTTCTGTTACATGTTTTTTCTGAAACATAGCCCATCTTGCTATGCCATTTTGTTTCTACTCTATCAAATCAGATTTTAATAAAAATTAAATAAAAGGGAAATACTTTTTTAGTTGTTGTTTGTTTATTATTCCCTGATCTGCTTTTTGGAGTGTCTCCTAATGTCTACTAAAAGGACAAGTGAAGCCCTTATCTTGTAAACAATTGTGTGCAAACATTTGCTGGGAACACCAAGATCAAAATTCCCCAAAAATATCTTTCAGGAGTGGTGGGGGAGAACCTGACCTTATTTTCCACCTCTTGCAACCCTTCTTCACTAGTTTATAAATTAAACAATAAAATAACAATAACATCTAATTAAAATCCAAATAATCAGGTTGGAACCTGCCATATCATGGATGAGAATGAGTTGTATAAGTCTAGTGTTATTATTTATTCATTTGTTTGTTTGTTTATTTGTTTATTTATCACATTTGTCACTGCCCATCTCATTGAAATGATTCTGGGCAGTTTACAGCAAAAATAAAATTCATTAAAATACAATATAAAACAGACCTAATAATAAATAGCTTCCAAGTAAGATGGAAAGTTGAGGAATAGTTCAAAGGAGCATCATCAGGGTGCTAACCACCCCCAAGGACAGTTAGAGCTCACATTGCCCCATGCACTGCGGCAGAGCCAGGTCTTTAAACCTTTTCAGAAAGCCAGGAGGGTAGGGGCCAGTGGCACCTCTGGGGGGACAATATTCCAAAGGGCAGGGGCAATGGCAGAGAAGGCTCTCCTCCTGGGCCCTGCCAGCAGACATTGTCTTGCTGATGAGGTCTGCAACCTGCCCTCTCTGCCTGACCTGGCGGGTTGGGTTGATGTAACGGGGATGAGACAGTCCCTCAGGTAACCTGGACCCATGCCATGTAGGCCTTTAAAGGTGATAACCAGCACCTTGAATTGGACCTGGAAGCAAACTGGCACCCAGTGCAGCTCCCACAGCAAAGGTGTTACATGTGCTATCCTAGGGATACCTAATATCATCTGCATGGCTGCATTTTAAACCAGCTGTAGCTTCCTGAAACTCTTCAAGGGTACCCCATGTAGAGGGCATTGCAATAGTCCAACCAAGAGATGACCAGGGCATGAGTGACTGACCGGAGAGCCTCCTGATCCAAGAAGGGGCATAACTGGTGCACCACCCAAAGGCATATGGGCGCAGAGTCTGGGCCATAAAGTTCTTCCTCTCCCTGGAACTTCACTGCTCGTTGTTTGCTATCCACTGCACCACGCCGCCAGCACAGCTGCTGCTTGCTGCTTGCTGCTTGCTGCTTGCTGCTTGCTGCTTGCTGCTTGCTGCTTGCTGCTTGCTGCTTGCTGCTTGCTGCTTGCTGAACCGTGCCACTCACTGCTTGCCACGCCACTCGATGTTGCTGCGCTGTGCCACCCAATGCGAAGCTCCACCCAGCCATACTGGCCCCCACTGAGCTTCACCATGTATATGGCACCAAGACACCCCCAAAATCCACAGCCCAGCCTTAAAAGCTTCTGGGCACTCAGGTAAGCTCTCAGGGCAAGCACTCCTTGCCTTAACCTAGCACGTTGACTGGTGCTCCCTCCTGATTATTGTCCACCTGATTATTTTCCAAGCTAAAAATAATGTTTAATGTATTCTGATATGTCATAGCTCACCTGTGTGAGTACATACATGTCAATTTTAGCTAGAAGAAAATTGTTTTTCTTTCCCTGAATAAGGCACACATGTAATATTTTAAAGGGCCATGGAGACCCAGGGTTAAGTCGATCTTTAGACATAGAAGCTGACTTGTTGACTTTGGGCTGGTCACCCTTCCTTGGTCTAAGATAAGTCACAAAGTTATTGTTGTGGGGAAAAAAATCAGAAGTCCCTGGAAATTGGGCAGGCTAGAAAGGAGAGAGATGAATGTGTGAATGTGGTACATGATTTCATAGAGTAAGAAGGTTCTGCAGCCTACAGTTTGAAACTAGGGAAGTGAAGGGAAGATTAGTGGAGATTAAGAGAAGCAAAGAAATTGTTAGTTGATTTGGTGGATCATCTCTCAATCTATTTCTTTAGACCTCAGACGATGAGGTGGGGCTTCAGCTGATGATCTAACTGGATAGATGAAGGGACACTCACTACTTTAAATTAGGGCTTGGAAATCCACAAGCAATGATTGCATCTAATGTGTTACATGTGCCATGTGTCAGGTTCAGCCTGCACCACACGCCTAGGAACTTGCCCAGCCGCGCTTTAGTCAATTTCACCGCTCGAGCACTAGCGCAGAAAGAGGAAATGCGAAACCGCAAGCTAATGAATGTGCTCCGGAGAGGGCACACCGAGGACACTACGGGACATTGTGGGTTCGTTAGGACTTTCCACCTCCTGCGTGAACAGTTCTGGTGGCCGTCTCTCCGGAGGGATACGAGGGAGTACGTGGCCAGCTGCTCAACGTGTGCAGTGGCGAAGGAAGGGAAGGAGAACCTTCGGGGACCCGTCCTATAAGTGACTCGGCCATGGTAAGGCCAAAGCCCCAAGCCAAGGAAAGACACACCGTTATGGCAGATGGGGGGGGCAGCACCCTAGTAGCCCAATTAAGAGGGGGACTTGTCTTCAGGGGGGCGGTATGTCAGGTTCAGCCTGCACCGCACGCCTAGGAACTTGCCCAGCCGCGCTTTAGTCAATTTCACCGCTCGAGCGCTAGCACAGAAAGAGGAAATGCGAAACCGCAAGCTAATGAATGGGCCAGCTGGCGCCACTTCACTAATCTGGAGCGGATGCGTTGTGTTAACGCCAAAGGCCCTAACCCTAACCCTAACCCTAACCGCTATAGACAAAGGAGAGATCAGCGAATTGAGGAAGAGATCAGCGCGCGAGGGGATGCTCCCGGCTGGGCGCGCGACAGAAGCCCCAACGAAGGCAACGACCACGCCACAGGCAACAACAATCAAAGAAACAGGAGAACTGGGCTGAACCTGCCATTCCAGTAGAAGGGGGGGATTACAGGGGCAATCTGCAATCTAATTTGTAATATGTAACCTAGCAACGGGGCCCGCGGGGGGATTGAGACAACTATAAAGGAGTAATGTAAATGTACCAAGCCAGTCCTGGCTTTGCTTGTGACTGCTACGTTACGCATGAGTAAACCTCTTTTGTGAACCACTCGTGTCACGGGAGTTTCTCTGTCGAACGGGGCAAACCTTACACCATGTGAACCAGCTGTGTTAAATTCTATCCAACAGAACAATCACGTGATTTATTATGTGTTTAAAAGAAAATAATAAAATAATGTATGACCCACTCCTTCCAAATGCCTCAGGGACTACTTACGTGAACTACTCTGAATATGTGGATTTGTAGGTTAAGCCATTCTGCTTATCCTACACACAGGAGAGGGCCACCCTCTCCGTTTTTCCCACCCTAAGAAATATACACCAGTGAAGTTGTGTTTTGTTCTCATATTTCTGAGTGAGAACCCAAGAAGCATCTCTTTCTCTATCCAGTTCTTTTGAAATTATATTTAGCATTAGCTTTAATTCACAGGAGGTCTCTCTCTCTCTCTCTTAACTGCTTACTGCTAGTAAGGCTTCTATATTTTCTGTTACAGATGCAGATTTAACTTCAGTCTTTAGATATCATAAATATGATCTTCTTGAGCTGACATTTGCTTAACCATTATTTTATTTTGTTTTAAACAGCATGCACACACATGCCTCTGATTTATGAGATTTATCATGCTTCAGTTCAAATAAATCCTCCTCCTCTTCCTCTTCTTCCTCCTCCTCCTCTTTTTCCAGCTTTTTTTCTTATCTATCTATCTATCTATCTATCTATCTATCTATCTATCTATCTATCTATCTAATCTATCTATCTCCAGCCTCGCGGTAATATCTTCTGGTAGACAAACCCACAATTTATCACATATCTGTAACTTCCATAAAGTTCCTGAGGCTGATTCAATTCCCGCACACTTTCAGATCCACAATAATGATCTCCAACTACCAGCTACCAGGAGTCCTACATTGGATTCCTGACTTTTAAATGAACCAATCAGATGCTTTCTTCCATGCCAGGAAAAACAGTGAAACTACTTTGGGCTGATCAAAGTAAGTGCAAGGGAGGGGAACTTGCTTCTTCACAAAACAGATGTCATCGTGGCCAATCACAATGTACCAATTTATAACTTGGCAAAGCAGTGGGGTTGCTCCTGAGGACCCCCATCTCTTCTATCTCTTTTTTTCTGGGCAGGAATGCACATTTGCAGACAAAGCACTTGGTTGCAGTCACCCACCATTTTTAATGTTTATGCCTATGAGGATTATATTATTCCTGGGAAAAAAGTGGATGCTAAACATTTTCCTTTTCTTTTGCAGAAGGCCTGCTTCCCATTTATTAGTCTTGTATAATTAATAAAAGGGAAAGGAGCTTAACAGATGATAACAGAGGTCTCTATTATAACACATGGGTTCAATGTAATTGGGAATGGCATTGAATATATGAATGAATGAATGAATGAATGAATGAATGAATGAATGAATGAATGAATGAGGAGAAGATCAAGGGTATTATCAAACTGATGTTGAGAAGAAAAAGAACTACAATATAAAATAATTATGTAGCAAGGCAAGAGTCTCTCAGAGATCTAAAAATCAATTGGTTCTATAACTTTAGCTCTAGGGTTAGATTCAGTGGAAATAGTAATAGTGTATATTAAATTCAATGGGAGTGAATTAAACTGTCTGTTTAATCAATGACATCATCAGGTCACTCCGGAAGTGATGCCATCAGGTTGTGCCGGATATGACGTGCATAACCCACATGATGTAGTCCTCCAAAGATCATAACCCTAACCGGACATGATGTGTTGAACCTAACCCTATCATCAAGAAAGGTGTGATGGTCAACCCTAGGGTGTCCAATTAGCTTAACCCTAAATCTAATTCTATGGGGACATTGAAATCAAAACTAAGTAAAGTGAATAATTAACAGAACCCTAGGGTGTGCTGTATTCGGGAAGCAAACCCTATTTGGGCCTTGTGAAATCAATAATAGCCTAATGATGCTTTTAATTTTATGGAGTTTTAAAATCAGCGCCTGAATGCAGGAAAAGGAGATCCTAAAAAGGCTTTATTTCTATGCAGTTCTAAAATCACCCCTCGAACGCAGGAAAAAGAACTTTTTAAACCACAGCCGCCCCAGAATGATTAACCTAACCCTAACCCAAACCTAAAGGAACTCAAGATCACAGACAGCTTTACCTTTTGTAAAAGCTAAAGATACATAGCTTGCAAATTTTAACTTGAAATAAACATGCATGTGCGTGCGTGCATGCACACATACACACACACACATTTGCAAATTTAACCGATAACACAAGTACACACATACACGTAAACATTTTGAAGCATGACCCTCATAAAATTTTATTTCTACCCCCCTCCCTCCAGCAAAGCCAGGAAAATTTAGTGGAGGAGCCAAATATTCATACAAGCAGCAATCATCTAAGCAGCAAGTATTCCACAGTGATACTCATGATTGATACCTCTAGACAGGTCAGAGCCATGTTTCTGGGCATTAGCATTCGTGCTTGTGATGGATCGGAGGGGTTGTATGCATGTCCAGACATGTTCTAAGCACATGTCTCAATGATGTGACATTATCCATCTGCACAGCCACATTTGGAATGGATGGGAGAGGATGTATGCACATCCCAGCTTGTTAGAGCCCATGATTTTGTGCATGTGCTGAGTTGTTGACATGTCAGCTACAAGCCGCTGTGAAGTTCAATGGTTTAAGCTCTGGCTTGCATTTGAAAATAATATGGCAGCCTCAGATTCCAAAGAGGTGAAGAAAGAAGAAATTTCCTCAGACTAATTTCTTGGAGTGGGCTCAAGCCCCATTTGTCAGATTGTTGTCTTGGTAGCGGCTCTTCCTCCTGACCTTCACGGCCATTCCCTATGCCTCTACATCTGCCTACTCTGAAATGTAACTGACCATCCAATGTGGTCAGTGAAAGAAGGCTTATTGTGACTGTCCCACAAATGGTTTTTTATCTACAGGGACTCCACCATCAGGCCTTCTCAGTTGTGGCCCCCTTAAGTAGGATGGCATGCCCTCACACATCTGGACCACTTCTTTCCTGCTGAACTTTTACAAAGCTGTAAATACTTAGATATTTGATGAAGCTTTTACAGGATGTTAATTTGGACCTCCATCTGATGGGTGGCAACTTTATTATAGTATCTCCACCCAATTCCCCATTCTTAATTCATAATCTTTCCTTGTAAACCTCTCAGAGTCAATCTGGAATGGAATGGCACCCAAATTGTGTCACATAAATAAATAAATATTTAAATACATACGCAAATAATCCTATCAGTCTCTTTAAAAATCATAGTGGTATTGGCACTACATATTTATGTCAACATATATGTCAATCTAGGAGTTATAGTCATTTTAACATGTCTTCTTTTGTAAAGGCCATTTTTAACCATCTATTAAAATATCAAATTTGATCTGAGATACTTTTTCATATATAAATATGTGTTTCAAATACATTAGCTCTCTCTTTTGGAAAGACCTAGGCAGATTGATTGAGTTTTACATCATTCTCCTCCTTTTAAATAGGAATTATTGCAAAACACTTAGGATAGCCCCTTTCTATGTAGGTACTATAAAGACACAACAACAATGTATTGAACAGGATCCCTTGGATAGAACAGGCTCCTGTTAGAACTTAACATGCATTATAAATTGGTTTTCGTGTTTGGTCTTTGATCATAAATAACAATGTGCATACTGTATATTTTTTAAAAAAATAATCTAATATTTCAATTAATGATTGGAAGATTTTTTCCATACTATATATGGGAAAACATTTCTTTCTATAGTTTATCTGAGATACTTTTAAAAGGAGTTATTTCTCCTTTCAGATGTGGGTCTGCAGAAGATAAGGTATATACACTAGACAACCCGTGAGCCATTGGGTCGTTGTTTAACGCTAGCCAAGGGCAAAAAAGCAGTGGGAGTATGCACAACTTCAGACTTGCTTCTGGTTTCCCCACTGACTTTGCTTGTAGGAAGCTGACAGGTAGTGTCAGAAATTTTCCTTCCTTCCTTCCTTCCTTCCTTCCTTCCTTCCTTCCTTCCTTCCTTCCTTCCTTCCTTCCTTCCTTTCTTCTTCCCTCCCTCCCTCCTCAAATAGTTTATTATAGCTAATAAATAAATAAGAAGGAACCTTTAACATCCATAAAATTAAGTTAAAGAGTGTGTGATAAAATGGGCTAAAAATTTTGGTCATAATATACAGTTGGAACAATGGGAAAATATGTGGCAGAAAATTTACTATGTGTTATAACTTAAAAGAGAACTTTTATAAAATGATGTTTCACTGGTATTTGTTGCCAGGAAAATTATCTAAAATGTATAAAGGTACATTGAATGCATGTTAGAAATGTGAACAACATGAAGGGAATTTTATCATCTTTGGTGGACTTGTAAAAATGCAGGGGAAAAAAATCGGAATGAGATACATATTTGTATACAGAAGTTTCTAAAGATTAACATACCATCAAAGCCAGAGATTTTTCTTTTAGGTTTGATGGACAAGCAGTTGGAAAAAAAATATGGAATTTTGTTCTTATATACAGTATGACAACAGCAGCAAGGCTTTTATATGCACAGAGGTGGAAGGACAAGACATTACCTACAGAGGAAGAATGGATGGTGAAGATGATGGAGTTAGCTGAGATGGCAAAACTGACAGTTTTGATTCAAGGTAAGACATTGTGTAATTTTAATAATACTTGGAAACCTTTTTTTTGGACTTATTGCGAATGTGGAAAAAATGACATGTTGCTATATGGATTTGATGATTAGAAATAATCTTGTATTATATCTGTTGTGAGGAGGGTTGGAAATCAATTTTATTTTTCTTTCTGATTCTTTTTTTCCTTTTTTTATTTCATACTTTCTAAACTTTCATACTTCTTGTTTCTCTTATTCTTTTTCTCTTTCTATAGTCTTTTCTTAATACTAGTTTTTGTTAGTGTTTTATTGTTCTTTTTTAAAAAAATATGTTTTTAATAAAGTTATTGTAAAAAAAAATTCAGAAAATAATAGAAATTCTGAATCCAACTGACTTGTAAAATGAAGGTCCACCTACACTAAATCACCATATTGTATATTCTGCTACTTTCTATCCCAAAATAATTAAATGCCTTATCCCAACACTAATTTCATTCCACCTTTCCCCTAGATGATGGGAGAATTGCAAATCTGGAAATCTGGAAGATTTCTGAATTCTGTAGGTCAGTTGAGTGGTCAAGATTCTATTGATTTCAAATAGTTTATTTTTCTTTATTCGTCAACTTGATCTCAGTCATGGCACATGGTGACAGATGGAGTGGAGGAAAGGATGCTCGAAAGGAGGAAATAGGCTGGATTTTTTAGCAATGTCTGTTTTACTAAAAGCATGCACCTTGTGTCAAATCCAACTGGTATTGACCTAATACAATCCATTTCCCTGCACTGACTACAGATCTCTTCTAGACAGATGTGAATCAAGTTCTACAGATTAAACTGATTTGCCTTTTGTGTTAATCGTATAACAATATAACAAGGCTTACACACCCCAAATAGAACAATGTTCTCTTTCCACAGAATACTGGGAAGTAATACATTTTACTACTGAAATAGACTTTGTGTAAGCGCTTCCAGGTTTGTTATTGTGAAACTTGCATTAACAGGGTAACATATTCTGGTGGAAAAGTTTGACCAAAGCTCTAATAGTCAAAGTGGCTTTGAGGTGAATTGAAGATCAGATCTGAACTTTTCCAGTTATTAAGCCATAAACAGAAAAGAAATGTGGACCTACTAAATTCAACTTCCTTTAAAAAAAATATGGCCCACAAGGGGACAGAAAATACTGAAGGAATAATTATCTCTCCACTAGAATTATTCCAATGATAGTAATTTGTTCCCTTGGTCAAAGCTGTAAACAGCTGAAGAAGACATTAGAGACATGACAATATATATATAAAGAAATGTTTGTCCCATGGAGACTTGGGAGTAGAAAAAAAGGACAGACAAGTCCTATCATTTCAACTGCCCCAAACTGAGAGCACTATGTGCAAGGAGAATCAATACTAAATGTTAGATTGAAGCCTTGATGTTAACAGGAGTTTTGAAGCTGGTGAATATATACTAACTTGGGAAGCTGGTCATGGTGGTTAGAGAGTATTTGCTGTTCAGAATGTTCTTTCTTCTCATATTTCCACTATTCAAAGTGAAGTCTCTGCCATGTCATCCAGGTGATCCAATAATTGTTCCAAATCAATGGTACCAGCAAGGGGACCTTGTCATTGGTGGGATGGTATCTATGGCTAGTTACCATTTTAATGAAGTTTCATTTCAGCAGCATCCCTCTCAGGAGTATTTTGGACTTCCAGAGTAAGGAATTCTTATCTTTCACCTTTCTGGCATCTCTAGTGAGAGGAATTGCAATGAATGGAGGGAAAAGTAGATTGTTTTCTTTCATGATGTGAACCCTTTCTAATGAAAGATATTGTATAATGGAATATGGGATTTAAAAAAAGTTTTTGCTTGTTTTTAATGAAACAAAATTCTGTATCTGGGCATGGAACACAAATCATAGCAGCAGAATTTTTTCCCTTCATTCTTCCTAAATTCATTTGACCACACAGTCATATCTTTTCATCAAGTTGTTGAATCACTTCATAGCAGAACATCTTTCTCTTTCCTTCCCCTTCAAATGTCTCCTTATCCTTCGCCTTCTTTTTTTTAACTCACTATAGTTTCCTTTCATTTTACACCCATTGACACAGATTGCTGAGCCTGGCAATCCCTCAGGAAGAACAATAAGCCTTCATTTCCTTCTTCATGAGATCAATGTTTTTGTAGTGCTTCAAGTCTCATTTAATCAAGGCTGTATCATAAGGTATGGCCTAATACACTGAGTGTTGCCTAATGTCCCAAGAACACCAATGGAACACAAAACATGAGTAATAAGTGAGAGATAACAAGCATTTTTCTCTTCTCTCCAAATATAATGTACAGTTAGAACTCCAGCTTTTCTAATTGGCAGAAAATTTTGACATATGAACAAGCATCTCCTGGAATTTGCCAAGGAAATTATACTTTCTCATGTTTGCTAAAACCTCTAGATCGGTACTTGGAGTGGCATGTGATCAGATGACATCCGACTTCACATTAGGAGAACTTCATGTGTGAGGGAAATTGGCTACAATGATTTGTGATTTCTGCAACAATGGGAATCACAAGAACTACTGCAATGTAGTGGCAGTAGAGGTGGTTCAGCCATTCCCCAATTGTGCATGCAGGTGGAGTGAAGTACCTCTATGAGGTTCCAGGAAAGTAATCTAGAAATATTTAATGAGACATAGAAATCATCCTTTTTTCAGAGTTCTAACAAAATTCTACCAGCATGTGCTTTCCTTGGCCTTTGCTGTGAAGGAGATCAATGAGAATCCACAAATCTTGCCCAATGTCACTCTTGGCTTCCATATCCATGACAGCTACTTCAATGCAATGATGACATGTCGGACCACACTGGACCTGCTCTTCAGATCACAGAGATTTGTCCCAAACTACAAATGTGACACCAGGAAAGATCTCGTTTCTATCATTGGAGGACTTAGCTCTGAAACTTCCTCCTATGTGGCAGACCTCATACAATTTTACAAGATTCCACAGGTAGGTTTCTGGAGGACGGAGGCAGAAAAATCACCCTCTTCCTTTCTTTTTCCAAATTTGGCTCTGAAAAATTGATCATGCTGTGAAAGATGGCCACATAGCTCAACAATCAAACCAAATTTGTCAGCAAATGTTAGTGTCTAAAATGGGGGGGGGGGGGACAAAAAACAAAAAACAAATAGATACTGATGTTGATATGTTTCTATAATATGTGTTTATTTTCTTTTAGCTCACATATGGGTCATTTGCCCCACAGGATATTCATAGTGCTGAGATTCCCTTCTATTATTCCATGGTCCCAAATGAGTCCTCACAGTACATTGGGATTATCCGACTGCTGCAGCTTTTTGGGTGGAGATGGGTTGGGCTCCTTGCTATTGATAATCGGCATGGAGAACGTTTTCTGCAGACCATGGAGCCCCTCCTTGCCCAGCATGGAATCTGCTCTGCTTCTATGCAAAGAATTCCATATTTAACCCACTGGGATAAATTTTTTGAAATGTTTCAGAAAGCAAGAATGATTTATAACCACATAACTGATGAGAAAACCAATACCTTTATTGCTTGTGGAGAACCTTTGACAATTGCATGGATGACTACTATTATATTCATGTTTGATCCTGCACTTGAGGAAGGTTCCTTGGGAAAGGTGTGGATCATGACTGCCCAGACTGATTATTTATTAACAGGAGTGCAAAGAAGTTGGGATCAGCAGATCTTTGATGGTGCCATTTTTTTTACAATTCCCTCAAAAGAAATCCCAGGGTTCAAGGAATTCCTGAAGTTGATAAAACCTCCTTGGATTCAAGAAGATGGATTTTTCCCACTTTTCTGGGAACAATTGTTTGATTGTTCATTGCCAACTCCTCCTGTGACCCTGCTAGACAATGACACTTGTACTGGCGAGGAGAGGCTGGAGGACATTCCTGGGCCTCTTTTTGAGATGCAGTTGACTGGGCACAGCTATAGCATCTATAATGCTGTCTATGTGTTGGCTCAAGCTTTACATGCCCTCTCCTTACTTCGATCTAATCACAGACGTTTGGTGAGGTACAAATTATCAGAAGATGAAGGTGCACAACCATGGCAGGTGATTTGTGTGCTACAAGAACTTTGTAGTAGATAGCAGTAAAGTACGAAGTTAGATTGTATGACTCAAACAGGGAAGAAGCAACTATTAAAATGGAGTTGAATATCTTGTCCATTGATAAAATTATGGGTATACATTTATTTCCACCATTGTAATAGGTTTTCCATTTCACTCCCTGTTGTTGTTGTTTGTTGTTTAGTCGTTAAGTCGTGTCCGACTCTTCGTGACCCCATGAACCATATTGCGCCAGGCCTTCCTGTCCTTCACTGCCTCCCTGAGTTTGCTGAGTTTCATGCTCATTGCTTCAGTGATGCTATCTAACCATCTCATCCTCTGCCGTCCTCTTCTCCTTTTGCCTTCAATCTTTCCCAGCATCAGGGTCTTCTCCAAAGAGATCTCTCTTCGCATTAGGTGACCAAAGTATCTGAGCTTGAGCTTCATTATCGATCCTTCCAATGAGCAATCAGGGTTGATTACCTTTAAGATTTACTGGTTTGACCTCCTAGCAGTCCAGGGGACTCTGAAGAGTCTTCTCCAGCACCACAGTTCAAAGGCATCAATTCTTCGGCGCTCAGCCTTCTTTATGGTCCAGCTCTCACAGCCATTCATTACTACTGGAAAAACCATAGCTTTGACTATGCGGATCTTTGTCAGTAAGGTGACGTCTCTGCTTTTTAATATGCTATCTAGGTTTGCCATAGCTTTCCTCCCAAGGAGCAAGCGTCTTTTAATTTGATAGCTGCAGTCTCCATCTGCGGTGATCTTGGAGCCCAAATAAATGAAGTCTGTTACTGCTTCCATTTCTACCCCTTCTATTTGCCAGGAATTGATGGGTCCAGATGCCATGATCTTAGTTTTTTTAATGTTGAGTTTCAAGCCAGCTTTCGCACTCTCCTCCTTCACCCTCATCAAGAGGCCCTTTAGTTCTTCTTCACTTTCTGCCATTAGGGTGGTATCGTCTGCATATCTGAGGTTGTTGATGATTCTCCCTGCAATCTTAATTCCGGCTTGTGATTCTTCCAGCCTGGCATTTCTCATGATGTACTCTGCATATAGGTTAAATAAGCAGGGTGACAGTATACAGCCTTGTCGTACACCTTTCCCTATTTTGAACCAATTGGTTGTTCCGTGACCGGTTCTAACTGTTGCTTCTTGTCCCGCATACAGATTTCTCAGGAGACAGGTAAGGTGGTCTGGTACTCCCATCTCTTTAAGAATTTGCCACAGTTTGTTGTGATCCACACAATCAAAGGCTTTTGCATAGTCAATGAAGCAGAAGTAGATATTTTTCTGGAACTCTCGTGCTTTCTCCATGATCCAGCGAATGTTGGCGATTTGATCTCTAGTTCCTCTGCCTCTTCGAAACCCAGCTTGTACATCCGGTAGTTCTCGGTTCATGTATTGCTGAAGCCTAGCTTGTAGGATTTTGAGCATAACCTTGCTAGCATGTGAAATGAGTGCAATTGTGCGATAGTTTGAGCATTCTTTGGCATTGCCCTTCTTTGGAATTGGAACATAAACTGACCTTTTCCAATCCCGTGGCCACTGTTGCGTTTTCCAAACTTGCTGGCATATTGAGTGCAGCACTTTAACACCATCATCTTTTAGTATTTTAAATAACTCAGCTGGAATACTGTCATCTCCACTAGCTTTGTTGTTAGCAATGCTTCCTAAGGCCCACTTGACTTCACTCTCTAGAATGTCTGGCTCAAGGTCAGTGACCACACCAGTATGGACATCGGGGACATTAAGATCTTTCTTGTATAGTTCTTCTGTGTATTCTTGCCACCTCTTCTTAATCTCTTCTGCTTCTGTTAGGTCCCTGCCTTTTTTGTCCTTTATCATGCCCATCTTTGCACTAAACGTTCCTTTCATATCTCCAATTTTCTTGTAGAGATCTCTAGTCTTCCCCATTCTATTGTTTTCCTCAATTTCTTTGCATTGTTCATTTAAGAAGGCCTTCTTATCTCTCCTTGCTATTCTCTGGAAATCTGCATTCAGTTGCTTATATCTTTCCCTTTCACCCTTGCTTTTCGCATTCCTTCTTTCCACAGCTATTTGTAAAGCCTCATCAGACAGCCATTTTGCTTTCTTGCATTTCTTTTTCTTTGGGATAGTTTTAGTTGCTGCCTCCTATACAATGTTACGGACCTCCGTCCATAGTTCTTCAGGCACTCTGTCTACCAAATCTAATCCTCTAAATCTATTCATCACCTTCACTGTGTACTCACAAGGAATATGATCTAAGTCATACCTGAGTGGTCTAGTGGTTTTCCCTACATTCTTCCATTTAAGCCTAAATTTTGCAGTAAGAAGCTCATGATCTGAGCCACAGTCAGCTCCTGGTCTTGTTTTTGCTGTCTGTATAGAGCTTCTCCATCTTTGGCTGCAAAGTATATAATCAATCTGGTTTCGGTATTGACCATCTGGTGATGTCCATGTGTAGAGTCGTCTCTTGTGTTGTTGGAAAAGAGTGTTTGCTATGACTAGCTTGTTCTCTTGACAGAACTCTATTAGCCTTTTCCCTGCTTCATTTTGTATTCCAAGGCCAAACTTGCCTGTTATTCCGATTACTCCTTGACTTCCTACTTTAGCATTCCAATCCCCTATGATGAAAAGGACATCTTTTTTTGGTGCTAGTTCTAGAAGATGTTGTAGGTCTTCATAGAAGCGGTCAACGTCAGCTTCTTCAGCATCAGTGGTTGGGGCATAGACTTGGATGACTGTGATATTGAATGGTTTGCCTTGGATACGCACTGAGATCATTCTGTCGTTTTTGAGGTTGTACCCCATTACTGAGTATCTTTCAAATCCTTGTGGCTTTTTAGGCATTTCACCTATTATTTAAGAGAATAGAGGGATTCTATTTAGCCTAGTCAGTTATCCTTCAGTCCTTACCATGTCCATAGCAGCCTTCTATCTGTGAGGGTTACATGAAATGAAAAATGGGTGGGAAGTCAGGAACAAATCAGTCTATTGAGGCTTCCTTAGAAAATGAGGAGGAGACCAGAGAGGGAACCTGATTTCTGAAAATTTATTCTCTAGTTCATCACATGCCACTTCCTAGGCAATATGAAGGACTTGGAATAAAAAGATGTGGGGGACTGAAATTCACTTTATCTGTCATTTGACTATTGCTCGAGCAGGAGTAGCTATTATCCCCCGCCCATGCCAATTCTCAAATGGCTGGGGAAATAGACTTTCCATGTTTTCAGACCTTGTCCCTCAAAGTACAGTACAACTAAGACAAAATTATTGATACCTTTCTATTATTTATTTTTCTTCTTCTTTTAAACCCAATAATATAGCTCCACCAATTTCTTAGACGTATGAAATTCAATAATTCTCATGGAGAAACCTTGACTTTTTATGATCAAAAGAAGACAGAAGGTGGATTTGATATCATAAACATAGTCACCTTTCCCAATTCCACCTTCCAGAGACTTAAAGTTGGAAAGGTGGATCCTGACACTCTGAAAGGAAAGGAATTAGACATAAATGAAGACATGATAGTCTGGCACAGATTGTTTAATCAGGTATGGTTTCAAGGAGAGTTTATATGACCATTCTCAGATAGATTCATTAGGTTAGGAAATTTACTTATCTCCTTCCAGGCAAAACATGAAGATTAACTAGATTAAGAAATGATATTCTTTCCACTTTAATTGTTAAAAGCTAACCATAACTAATATTGTGCACAATGTTTATCACACTTCCCTCAAATATTGAAATGGAAATGAGAAAGAAAAAAAACCATACATTTAAGGGACTGTATTTCCTTGGTTGAGTGAAGCTTCATAAAAGCTGTGATTTAAAAGAAAATAGATTGACTCAATCCTTCTGGTCAAATGGATGGATTGAATAAATGAAAGATCACATGTTCAAATCCTCATATGAATCCAAGTGAAATAACTGGAAATCCAGATCATCTATGCTCAGAAATTCAGATTGGAGTGTAGATGGAAAATGTACCTAATTGTAATTTGCAATACATTCTCAAATCCAACTTATTTCTTGACCCTTTTGTACATCCCTTTGTTAGGATTTTTCTTTTAATGAAACCATTCTTTTCATTTTCAGTGTAATAACTGATGTTTCTTCAAATCAATAAATGCTCTTCTTCCATCATTTTAATATTAATAACTAGGTCATTCCCATTTCTCTGTGCAATGAATATTGTCATCCTGGTTATCAGAAGAGGAAGAATGAAGGGAAAAAATTCTGCTGTTATGACTGTATTCCATGCCCAGAGGGGAAAATCTCCAATAAGACTGGTAAGTTAACAAAATCCTCTGATCTTGTTATTTATTTATGTATTTATTTATGGATCATATTTATACTGCCAGATATATCACAAAACAGCAACTCTGGGAGGTGTATAACTAAAATTAAATTAAATCAATTAAAAACCCATAAATACACACAAAAACAATCATTAAAAGTATAAAAATTACACAAAACAGGAGAGGATGATATTAACTGTAGTAAGGGAGTCATTGCAAAATCTCCCTTGTCCCCTGGGACTCCCAGGCCTGGTCACATAGCAAGATCTTGAGGGGCTTGCATAATGTTTAGAGGGATGGGGCTAACCTCATTTGTGAGGGAGAAGATTCCACAAGGCAGTCACCATGGCAGAGAAGACTGTGTCTTGGGACCTGCCATATGGAATTCCCTGGCAGGTGGGACCCACAGCATACCTTCTGTGCCAGACCTGATGGGACAGGTAGATGTAATTGGGGACAGGCATCCCTCAAATAATTTGACCCCATGCCATGAAGGACTTTAAAGTTCAAAACCAGCACCTTGAATTGGACCTGGAAGCTAACTGGCCACCAATGCAGCTCTCAGAGCAGAGGCATAATGTGTGCCCTTCTAGGGGCACACATAACAGCCCACGCCATGCATTTTGCACCAGCTGAAACTTCCAGATACTCTTCAAGGGCAATCCCATGTAGAGCACATTACAGAAGACCAACCGGGAGGTGACTAGGTCATGAGTGACAGTGAGCAGAGCCCCCGATCCAGGAATGTGAATAACTAGTTCACAACACAAAGCTGCGCAAAGGCCCTCCTGGCCACAACTGCTACTTC
The DNA here is from genome assembly GCF_059951505.1 of Python bivittatus. Classification (NCBI taxonomy): domain Eukaryota; kingdom Metazoa; phylum Chordata; class Lepidosauria; order Squamata; family Pythonidae; genus Python; species Python bivittatus. The sequence continues at coordinate 79,965 of NW_028277062.1, forward strand.
CTCTTCACGCAGGAGTCTTGAGTCCAGGAGGACTCCCAGATTGCACACCAGTTCTATCTGGGGCAGGGCCACCCCATTCAGCACCAAAGATTGCATAGTCCATCTTTGTAGGCCCCAAAACAAAGCCACTCAGTCTTGCAAGAGTTCAGCTGAAGCCTATTGTTTCCCATCCAGACATTCACAGCCTCCAGGCACCGGGATAAGACATTCACAGCATCACTTAATTGGCCAGGTACTGATGATACCTCACCCCATGGTGATGGATGAATAGCAGCCTCATGTAGATGTAGAATACGAGAGGGGAGAGTATCGAACCCTGTGGCACCCCAGATAGTAGGGGCCAAGGGCGGGATCTCTCCTCCCCAACCACCACCAACTGGAATCGGCCCCAAAGAAAGGAGGTGAAGTAGCACAACACAGTTTCACCCACCTCCAATCCTCTGAGTCGATCCAGAAGGATACTATAGTATCAAAGTGATCATCCCAAAGTGTGACCAATGCTGTTTCCATACCATACCAAGGCCCGAATCCCAGCTGAAAGGGATCCAGATAATCCTCTTCATCCAAGGTCCTCCTAAGCTGCTGTGCAACCACCTTCTCAATCACCTTCCTCAAAAAGGGGAGGTTAGATACTGGATGAAAATTTTCCAGTATAGTAGGGTCCAGCAATGGCCTCTTGAGGAAGAGTGAACTAAAGCCTCCTTAAGAGGCAAGGGAACAACCCCCTCACTCAAAGAAGAATTAACCATCACTAGAACCCATTCACACAATACCACCTGTACCACTTTAACCAGCCAGAAGAGGCATGGATCTAAAGAGCAGGTGGCTGAGCTCATAGCCCCAAGGACCCTGTCTACTTCCTCAGGTCCAACAGGTTCAAACCATTCCTAAATAACAGGGCAAGACTCCTCCCCAGGCATCTCCTGTAGCAAAGCTGGTGTCCAACTATGAATGAATCTGAGCGATTTTGTCCAAGAGAAGCTGAACAAATTCTCCCGTATGTCCAGAGTTCTGAGGCAGCTATCTGCAGACACAATAAGAGCAGAGGAGAAATTGTGCTTTGCTGCCCTTATTGCCACTAGGTAGGCCTTAATAGCAGCTCTGACCTATGTTCGGTGGAGTTCATCCCTCGTCGAGCAGCAGCAACACTCTAGACAGTTCTTCTCTCAGTTTATCTCCCTCAGTGCCTCCGTAAACCACAAGGAGTGACAGGATCCATGGGAGGGGAGAGTCGCATGAGCGCAATCTGATCCAAGACCACAGCCGATCCCTTATTCCAAGCAATGACCATGGCTTCAGATGGACTATTCAACAGACCAGCAGGAACAACTCCCAGCTCCCTCTAGAACACATCTGGGTCCATTAGTCACTGGGGTCAGACCAATCTAATGAGTCCAGCCTCCCTGCAGTGGATAGTGGCACAGGAGAATCCATGGTAATCAGTGTATCATCTGACCATGACAAGGGGGGCACTAAAAGGTCCCCTGATTTCAGATCACCACTACTCTGACAAGAACACCTGATCTGGTATATGGCCATTGTCCCATGTCAGGCTCTGGATGATCTGGGATAAGCCCATGGCCATCATGGTGGCCATGAACTCCCAAGCCACCTCAGACCCCACTCCTAGAGAACACAGATTGAAGCCCCCCAAGACCATAAGTCTGGGGAACTGTTACACACGCTGCTCCCAGGTTCGGCTTATGGTCACTCACTCACACACTCACAGCCTGTTGAGGCACGCGGATCTTGTCAGCCCCCCTTGCTTTCTACCTGGGTTTTCCAGACAGGTGTGGCTGGAGCAGACAGACACACAGCCCTGGTCAACAGCTGGGAAATAATTGGGGATACACACAAATCACTTCCAACCGAACACTGAGGCACAAGAGGTTCTTTGTAATACACAGAGACCCAGTGAATTTAAAGTAACAGCAAAACTTTACTGGTTGCAAGGTACATTTGCTCTTCCTCATACAGACACACACTTACCCACGTCCTTCCCAACTAGGCTGCCAGGCACTAGCTAGAGGGACGGGAGCCGCCAAGTCTGGATGACTCAGATGACCAAGACGACTCCGAGTGGGCGGGCTTTGGGACCCCTTTTATCCCCAAAAGTACAAGTTGATGGGATTGGGGTGAGGGCTTCCATATGCTCAGGCCCCACTTCCTCTTTCTGGTTCAGGTCCTTTGTTTTTTCCTTAACGACTTGCTTCCTTCTTATCTACCTCCCTGAAGGGATCTCATAGATAAGATTCCTGGCTTTTGTCCTCTCTGCTTACGTGCCTGCTTCATCTTTAGGTTATGGCAGCTTCAGCCTAGTCTCACAGAACTCCACTGCCAGCCCAGAAATGACATCGAGGAGCTCAGGCAGGGAAGCTCCTGTGCAGCAGGGAGGCTGGTACAACAGCAGCAGTCCCAACTGAGCCCTAGAGCCCAACTTAATGAACAGGGTCTCGCATCCAGTGACCTGTGGTGCAGCGCCCCTGGAAGCCGTAAGAGATTTCTGGATGACAATTGCCACACCCCCAACCCTGCCCCAGAGACTCAGTTGATCCCGCACCCAAAACCCTGCTGGGTATATCTCAGAAAGCCCCCCCCCCCCCACGAACCCAGCCAGGTCTTGGTAATACATGCCAGGTTGGCCCTGGCATTCAGTAGCACCAACCAGAGGCCAGGGCCACTGGCCTAACCCTACAGCCCAACTTAATGAACAGGGTTTTGCATCCAGTGACCTGTTATAGTGATAAAGTTGAAATTTCAACCAGATTTTCATTTCAAACAAATATGTCATACTGGTGCCTTTGTGGGTGTGTTCTCCTGAATTCTTTCAGCTAATTAGTTTTTCAGGTTGTTTATAAGGTTTTATTTGGAAACTGAATGAGGCAATAAAACTAATTTCATTAGTTCATTAAAAAGCATAGGATTCTAAGCATGGAATTACATGTTATGATCATCACATAACAACAGTGACAAAAACATTTTGATTAGTTAGATTTAAAAGGAAATCCTGGATTTGTTTAGGTTTCATAACTGAGCAAGCATCCTAAAGGAGGTTTGGAAACATTTGCAATGAAGAGAGAATATAGACAGCAAAAATGGTAGTGATTTCAGAACTACTTTTTTTTAAAAGAAAGATGAAATATAAAAAACAACAACAAAGATATAAAAGTGATTGTATACAATTTCTAAAAGTCTACATATGTTATAATGACTGAAAAGGAAAGGAAAGGAAAGGAAAGGAAAGGAAAGGAAAGGAAAGGAAAGGAAAGGAAAGGAAAGGAAAGGAAAGGGAAGGGAAGGGAAGGGAAGGGAAGGGAAGGGAAGGGAAGGAAGGAAGGAAGGAAGGAAGGAAGGAAGGAAGGAAGGAAGGAAGGAAGGAAGGAAGGAAGGAAGGAAGGAAGGAAGGAAGGAAGGAGGGAGGGAGGGAGGGAGGGAGGGAGGGAAGGAGGGAGGGAGGAGAACTGATGTGTAGTTATTTGGACTGAAACACTTAGTATTGATGTGGAAGCCAGAAACCTTCAGTGTGTACCAACTAAACAGGAATGCTCTGAAAATTTCATAATGAAATCAGAATGTCTGAAATGTATGGAAGTAAATTCTTACTTCTTAGCCATACAAGGCCACCTAATGAAACATTTAATTTAACAATTATAAGAATCATATAGAAATTATGAGGAATAGAAATAAATTACTCTCTACCTTAAATTTTAATTCTTTTCATTTCCACCCAGTCAGATTTATTATGCTCCATTTCTGCACATTTTCGCTTCTTCCAAAAATCCTCCTTATTCATATTTTCCCTAGAGCGTGTAGCTCTCTAGGATGTGTAATAGGTATCTATGTATTTGATTTTTGATGCTGCCTGACTCAATATTCTCTTTAAAGGGGGAAACACAAGAAATGAAGTTTTAAAAGAAACAAAGAAAACAAAAAGAACAATAAAATTATGAAATAAAAATGAGACATATTTCTCTTGCAGCATCAGAAAATTATGTTTCCTATATAGTTTTCCCTTGAAATATGTGTAATATATTGATCTTTTTCAAATTTCCTTCTTGATATATTGTCTTTTATTTTCACTTGAAATTTGGTGAAAACTTTCCATTTGCATACTATATTTTGAACTGTGATCTTGAAGTCAGTATGGTTTTAAATATGAACATGATCACTTCAGGTGAATCTTCATTGGAACAGCCCTTTATGATGATAACACAAATAAAGTTAAAAATGGATGGAGATTTTCCTGGGGCTATGTGTTGGCCTTGCAGGGTAAACCAGATGGGAATCACAACCAGATGAGCTAATTCTACTATATTGTAAAGCTACATTGACAGAATTTTGCAAGTCTGAAGGCACAATGCTCCCCCCTTCTTCTTTACAGCCTGAGAAACTAGGGACGGTCCCTTCTGAGCCTCTTGCCCCACCTACTATCCAACTGTGGGCTATGCTGTCTCTTATCCGACTATTCCCTTAGCAGTATCTCTTGGCCCAGTCTCCCAAGGACTTTCCCACATACCATTGCACTATGCTGTGCTTCCTTGTGTCTATTCAAAGTAATATTTGATTTAATTCCAACAACACACAAAATATACATAGGGAGATGTTCAGATATATTTTCATACTGTGGCTTGTATATTTTGTACCAATGGCATAAATGTCAGGGTGAGGATAAAGATGACAATAATCAATCATCTTCCTCATGAATCCACATTGACATAAGGCTTTTTCTTTTTAGACACAGTTGCTTGTTTTCAATGTCCTGATGATCAATATGCAAACCATGACAAAGATGGGTGCATGATGAAGACAATTAGTTTCTTGTCTTATGAAGAGCCTTTAGGACTCAGTTTCACCACTGTTGCTAGCTTATTTTTCGTCACTACAACATGGGTACTTGGAACATTTATTAGGCACAAAGGCAGTCCCATCGTCAAAGCCAACAACCGGGATCTCACCTACACTCTCCTCATCTCCCTTCTCTTCTGTTTCCTCTGCTCTTTGCTCTTTCTTGGACAACCTGAGAGAGTCACCTGTCTCCTCAGACAGTCTGCATTTGGTTTCATCTTCTCAGTGTCCATTTCTTGTGTGTTGGCCAAAACCATCCTTGTTTCTCTCGCCTTCATGGCCACCAAGCCAGGATCTCAGATGAGGACATGGGTGGGGAAAAGACTGGCCATTTCTATTGTCCTTTTCTGCTCTCTCCTCCAAGCAAGTATCTGTATTGTGTGGTTGTCAACCTCTCCCCCATTCCCAGAGTTAGATATGCACTCAGTCACTGAAGAAATGATTCTGCAATGCAATGAAGGGTCAGTCTTTATGTTTTATTGTGTCCTGAGCTATATGGCGCTCCTTGCCTTTGCCAGCTTCATTGTGGCTTTCCAGGCTCGTAAACTGCCTGACAGCTTCAATGAAGCCAAGTTCATCACCTTCAGCATGTTGGCCTTCTGCAGTGTGTGGATCTCCTTTCTTCCAACATATCTGAGCACTAAGGGAAAAGCCATGGTAGCTGTGGAGATCTTCTCCATCTTGTGCTCGAGTGCTGGGCTCCTAGGATGTATCTTTTTCCCCAAGTGTTACATTATTGTGTTGAGGCCTGACTTAAACAACAGGGAGCAACTGATAAGAAGACATGTTTAAATAACTTTGTCTTTTTTTATTTGATTATGTCTTTTTGTTAATAAGGTAAATAGAAAGTATTTTATAAGTGATTCTTGGGAAAGGGGGGGGGCATTTACCAGTCTGATTTACTTATAGCTCTGAAAATGGATTTAAGAAAGACATTTGTATGGGAAATTCTACCCATATTAAACTGAAGCTTTTTCCCAACAACCTCCAAGGAAATCTCATAGAGATTAGTGTGGGAAGACAAGTTATTTTTAGGAAAACCAGAGAGAAGCTATTGTAAAGTAGACCAAGTATATGAACAAGTGTCCACATGAAAGTTTTTGAAATGGCACAATTATATTCCAGAAAATACCAGTTGAAAATATAAGCACTAAGATAATAAAGGAAAATTGGAATCAAATTGATTTGGATTTTCAACATTATTGTTTCTTTTTTCTCCTCTGGATGTTCTCAGATTCAGCTGTTGAAAAATCTGGAACTTCCTAGACAGTCTGCATTTGGTTTCATCTTCTCAGTGTCCATTTCTTGTGTGTTCTTTCATGGCCACCAAGCCAGGATCTAGGATGAGGAATTGGATGGGGAAAAGATTGGCCTTTTCCACCATCATTTCCTGCTCTCTTCTCCAAGGAAGCATTTATAGATTACAGTTGTCAACCTCTCCCCACTTCCCTGAATTAGACAGCTACTCTGAAATGGAAGAAATTATTCTGCAATGCAGTGATTGGTCATACTCTTACTGTATCCTGAGCTTAATGGGCCTCTTGGCCATTGCCAGTTTAATTGTGGCATTTCGTGCTCGTAACACTTTTAATGAATTCATCACCTTCAGCATGTTGGCCTTCTGCAATGCGTTGGTGTCTTTTGTTCCAACCTATCTAAGTGCCAAAGGAAGAGCCATGGTGTCTATGAAGATCTTCTCCATTTTGTCTTTTGGTGCTGAGTTACTGGCATGTATCTTTTTCCCTAAATGCTATATCATTTTTCTAAGGCCACATTTAAATTACAGGGAGTATCTAATAAAAATAAATTATTAAATAATGGGACTATTCCTTTTTCTTCTGAAAGTATTTTCAACATTTAAGAACATTTAATAGATAACAATTTAATACACTAGAAATTCCATAATGGGAAGATTTTAAAAAGGAGGCTGACCTTGGGTAAGGGACAGTGGCTTGCTTTCCCACCTTTTGGTCAGCATTAAAGGATGGACAACAATTTAGAGTTTTTTTCTACCCTAATTCTATCTGTTATTCCAAGAATGACCACAGAGGATCACCCAAAAGTCTTTGGTCTAGCAGCTTTTGATCTAGAAACATGAAAAGTTTATGAACATGCCCTATTGAGCAGAGTCCCCCAGCAATCAGGATGGTCCCAACCCTTCTGGACTTTTGTGAGACATTAAAGATTTGGATGTCCTCTCAGGTACTTGTGCAAGGAAGTTAAAATTACAGAGTTACTTGACTGTTAAAAAAATACAATGCTGTGTTACCAAAACACAAAGCTGCTAAACACAATTTGGGTGAAAACATATGCAATAAAATGAAACAGAAGACAAAATAAAAACACCATATGAGCTAGGCAGCAGCAAGGTGGTCGTTCAAAAACTGAATGGGGAAATAGAAAAGTCTTCACCTGGTGCTGAAACCATTCTAACGTGGGAACTAGTTGAGCCGATCTTGGGAGGGAATTCCATCAATGGGGTATCACCACAGAAAAAGATCTCCTTTTAGAGGCCCACCTCACCTCTTTTGGTGAGGAGACCTACAGGAAGGCCTCATTAGATTATCTTAAAATCTGGCTAGGTATATTTGGGAGAAGATGTTCCTTCAGGTAACCTGGTCCTATGTTTAGGGCTTTAAAGGTCAAAACTAGCCAGTATATATGTGAAGAACTGTCATGATATGTTCATATCCCCATGAGCAGTCTAGCTACTCTATTTTGAAGTAGCTGAAGTTTCCACGCTGTTTTCAAAGGCAGCACCACATTCAAAGCATTGCAATAAGGTCATAGTTGGTCAAGCAGCTGAAGCTGATAAAAAGCACTTCATCCCACCGAGGCCACCTGGCGATCTAGTGACAGTGATGGATCTAGGAACACCCTCAAACTGTGAATCTTCTTTAGGGCAAGTGCAGACCCTTCCAGAACAGACAGGGCACCACTCAGTTGGACAAAGGTGTTCCCCACAGACAGAAGAGATACCTAGAGGGCTGCTGGAAGAAAATAAAAACAATTCCAATGAACATGGGCAAGAGCCTTACCTCATCTCAATAAGATATATGAAATATAATTATGCAATCTTTACCTTTTGTTTTTCCTGTCCAAATAATCCAGCAACTTAATCAAATTATCTTTGCTTCTGGGGTCATAGAAGGAGGAAATCTAAACGTTTCCATGGTGTAAATTATTTTGGCACCTGAGAGTTAAGAGCAGAAGTTCTGCTCCTGTTACTAAATTACAAATCTCCATCAACTAGTTTTTCTATGCATTGAAATCATAACATCAATATATAAACAGAGAACAAACTCCACTCCCTTCTAGCACTGAAAACATTACCTAGTTGGGTAATGAAACATCTGCAAGAAAACAACCAAGCTCTACATTTCAACCCTAAGATATATATATATTCTCTTCTACTGGTTCTCTATTCTATTCCCCACCTCCCCAATGTTATTTTTCTTGGTTTTTGCTCACTTGCAGCTTCAACCATCTCCCATGCATTACATCACAAGAAGCAGTGAAAGCTAGAGATCAGATGCAGAGAAAAAAGTAATATTTCCCAGCATGAAAACCATCAAATTGTAATTAGGTTGCCTGGGAATGATCAAAATTAGTATTTCCACCCTAGGTCAACATTTCAAAGTCTTTCCAGAATGTAAGACAAATTCAAAAATAATCAGTGTGACTATAAATTAACCTTAACCTATAGGGAGATCTGTCCTCTATAAGGAAGAGGTAGTAAGGATTCTCTTAGCTTCACTTCCTCAAGTTTCTTTCTCCTGTTTTATCTGTTAGGTTTTCTATTACAATGCTGGTGATATAAAAGACAATTTTGGATTCATCCTGATTATGATGGACTTCTGTTAGGCCATGAATTCCCAAAGATAGACCTAGCCTTTATTCAATCTAGACCAAGATAAATTATGTACCTCTTATGGATGGACAGATCTTTTCACCAAAAGTGAAGATGTTGATCTTCCTGGTACATCCAGTACTTACTCTAAAGTGTCCTGCAGGTGATCCCTTCCCCGTCCAAGCGGAGTGGTATCAGCCAGGTGACTTTGGCCTTGGTGGAATGGCTTCTCACAATCTTTACCATTTTTTTGAACCTTCATTCAAGGATCCCCTTTTTCTAAACCTTTATCATTTGCCAATGTAAGATTTTTTTTCTTCTTTTGCATCTTCTAAACATAGGTCACAAACCATGGTTTTGGTGAGTAAAAATATCTCAAAGAAACAAATATAGATTATTGCTCTGATGCTAGCATAATATATATGCAGCTAAATCTCAAACAAGCAGACATAAATGTTCTCCTGTCAATGTGAGTTCCTTGTGTTATAAATGTATCAATTTTTTTTAGATTTTTTATCCTGCCTTTATTATTTTTATAAATAACTCAAGGTGGCGAACATTTTACTTTTTTGGAGTATTTGTTATCCTTTTTGTTAAATTCTCAGTGAAAAAGTAAACAGTCTCTTTTTCTTTCAAAGGAACTCTGTCTCCTGAATATACTATACTGGGGCTAGTAAGTAACTCCTGTAGGGAAACCCACAGTGACCCAGCTCATCAGAATATCCTGTGCCTGAGGAGAGGGCGGAGCTGGCGTCGCGGCGATACGGCGGGCGATCCTGGGCTCCCAGGATCGCAGTCGATATCTCCTCCCCTGGACGGTCCCGATGGACCTAAGCCGTCCCGTAGAGATGGCAATCGCAAAGGGCACATCCCGCGGATCTCAGGGACACCGCAAGTCCCAGATTGATCCTGGGAGAAGCTCTTGAAGCCGGCGGAGGAGAGGCAGCCAAAATGGCTGCGAAAGCCGGGACAGCTCCAAAGGAAGAAGGAAGAGAGGGGTGTCAATTGGGTGAGATGGACTTTTACTATTCAACTATTCTTAGAGAACACCTTAAGTAACTTAAAGAGATTTTTAAAAGTGAAGAAAAGTGGATTAAGCGGCGAGATTGAGCCTTATAAAAAAAGGGGGGGAATTTTTTTTTTCTTTTCAACTTTCCCTTTTTAGTGGAACTGGCAAGATGTTTTTCTCGTAAAAAAATATATATTTAATTGGATTGGCTTTTTTTTTTAATACTCAATAACTCTTTATCTTAAGCCTTTTTTTGACTAAGATTTCTTTATTGCTATAAGAAATTTATACTTTTTGATTTTGAAATGGGGAAAGTGGAGTTAAGAGAAAGTAAATGAAAGAAAGTTGCACTGCCATCTAGAGGCTCGACATAGTGCTTTTTTTCTTCTATTGTGACGCATGCTCAAGGACCCTGTGCTTTCTAAAAGATACTGGGATGTGCATGTTCATACAGGTGCCATCCGTAACTATAAACAAGAAAGTGGAGTTGAAAGCGATTTTGAAAATATCAAGATGGAAAGTTTGAGCTAGTCACAAGAGCCCTGATTAGTGGCAGTAGCTCTTCTTTCTGCTAGAAGCTCTGCTTTGCTCTCCATTCCCCCCTCAGTTGGATTTTTTTTAAAGAGACTTAGTCTTTTCCCTCCTCTTCTTTTTTTTTTTTTTCTCCTCTTGCTTTTTTTTTTCTTATTTTTGGCAAGAACAAAGATAAAGAATCCTTTGATTCAATGAAGGTTTATCAAGATAATAAACTATACGAGAAACACAATGCAGAAAAAGATTTTTAAACTATTGAGGATGACTATAAAAAACTGGAAGAAGAGCTGCAGAAATTCCCGCAAAAAAAAAAGAAAAAAAGATATTAAAGCTAAAATGGACTTAATTAAACATAAAACGGGATCAATGGAAAAGGAAGAAATAGTACAAGAAATCAGAAACATTAAACAGAATTATTGTGAGGCTTATACACTGAGAATTAAAAGGGTTAATCAACTGATAAATGAAGAGGGACAGACTTGCTCTTGGCACTGAGGGTGAGAAAAAGATTATACAAGATTATAATGGAAAATCAAAAGAAGAAGTAAAACAATATTGAAAGAAACTACTTCAGATGTTTAAAGAAAAAACAAGGGGAATACAACAATGATGGAACTGACAGAAGCTTCAAAAAGCAGAATGTTTGAAAGGACATTTATTATTGCTTTCTCTTATCCAATAATATAGAAAAAGGAATAAACAGCTAGATATTTTGGGATATTGAATGAAAAGGGTGAACTCAAAATTATGCAAGCGCTGGAATAAAGTATAAATCTGAGATATATAGTTAAAAATTGTATCTGATTGTAAATGTTTCAAGAGATTAGACCAAAATTTATACATGGTTGAATATAGTAACATATAGATTTTAAACTAGAGACATTCTTGTTGAAACATGTAGTGAAGAATCTGGTTAGAACTGTAACCCGGTTAGAACTGTAACTGATATTGTAACTGATACTGGTTAGAACTGTAACTTTTAAGAATTGGAAAAATTAAAAAGTACTTATGCAGGAGGAAGTTATTGAAAATTATGGAATGTGCAGAGATGAGTTAAATTGAGATTTGAAATTAGACTAAGAAGATAAGTAATTTTATATGACACTGAGAAAATATAGTAATCTAATGGATTAGGAAATTTTATAATAGAAATTTGATATTAATTATTATATATATACACATATAATCGATAGATGAAAATGTATTACTAATCCTATTGAAAGTTAAAATTTCTTGTAATAAATGATTTTATAGATTAGCTATGAATGATTAATAATTGTTAATTGATAAGTATACAAGTATATTTTGAATAGATGATATGAGAATTTAAGATTATGAAAGGGGCACCAACGAGTTGGTAACTGGTTGACACACGATATAAAATGGAAGATGCTTTTTTTATGCCTTTCTATGTTTTTGTTTGTTCATGTATGTTTTGTGTTTGTTGTAAAAATAAAAAAAATTTAAAAAAAAAAAAAGAATATCCTGTGCCTTACACTACTCACTATCAAGTGAGGGTGTTGTTGACCTTTGAACCTGACAGTGTCATTCCAGTCTGATCTTAGCCCACTTTGTTGGATACAATCAACTTTGATTGCCCTGAAGCCATACTTTTCCTGGTGGATGCAGGAAAGGTGGATCTTGTTGATGGAGTCTCTTGATTCTCCCTGACCTCTCAGCAACTTTTCATATTGTTGCTCATCATGTCTTTCTGAATGGGTCTGTGGTTGTGAATTTGAGTCACAATATTATAGTCATCCTTGCAAGACCATACCCAATGAATAATGGTGTGTGATCAGCCCTTGATTTCTTTCATACAAGGAATGTATGAAACACATAATCTATATGAATGTATGAAACACCAGATGTATGTATAAATGTATGAACTACCAACTCTGTCCAACATTTGGATTAACTCATTCAGGACTGAGATTTGGGGATAGATTTGTCAGGTTCGGTCAGCACGAGGCTTCAGGGAAGCACGGGGTTGCAGGGAAGCTCGCAACCAGACCACGCGGAATCCACCGGCGGTAGCTAGCGGGGAAAAGAGGAACCGAAAGCGCCGCTAATTAACGAGCCACCTGCGGCCAGCTAAACAGGAAAACCGCAGCGGAAGCTTTTAATTATGAACTGATAACGGCGCGAGCAAGCAAGGAACGGGGCCGCAGGGCAGCGAAACAAGATCGCAACGCAGCACAGAACCCGCGGGTCTGCACGTAGCAGGGAGGGGCCAACCCAGCCGGAGGGGGACTGGCAATCAAGGACAATGGACTCTGACCGACCCTGCCATCATGAACGATCAGGGGGGACATTGGGGGCCTAATAGCCCACAGCCGCAACGCGATCACGAGGCGGGAAAAAGCGCGGGAAGGGGGGAATATAACAAGTGATGCAATTGTACCAAGCCAGTCCTGGCTTTGCTTGTGACTACTACGTTACGCATGAGTAAACCTTCTTTGTGAACCACACGTGTCACGAGAGTTTCTCTGTCGAACGGGGCAAATCTCACATAAAGCCAGGACTCACCGTCAGCGCTACCCGGTACCACCGAGGAGCGTTTTCTTTCTCAATACAGGCATGACCAGCGACGAGGAATCCGTGGGTCAGCTGGAGCACGAGGGATCCAGGCTCGCGGAAGGGCGGTCGGAGCCGCCCGGGAGCGACGGAGCAGCGGCCAGGGCCGGGCGCACTCCATCCGAGCAGTGGTCGATGGGCGTGAACCAAGGACCAGACGATTCAGGCGTTACGATGACCCGGGGTTCGGGGTTCCGGAACCGTGAGTGGAGCGAGAAATTCGCCCGACTAGAGGAGAGAGTCGAGCGACGCCTAGACGCCGTGGAGGCGATGCTCCAGACCCTACTACAGAGAGTGGGACCACCGGCGGTGAACGAGGAGGCGAGCAACAGGGGGGGCGGTCCGACACCCCCGCCGGCACCACCCACGGCGCCCCGGTCGGAGGACCAACGGGCGGCAGATGCCCTGAGACTTCGAGGTATCACTGGGAAGTTCTCAGGGGACCCCGAACAGCTGCCGCACTTTCTGACGCACGTCAGGGGGTTCATGCAGAGGGGTGGTCACCTATTCGCTAGAGACGAGGACAGGGTATCCTATGTGGCCGAGCTGCTAGATGGCCAAGCCGCCAGCTGGGTGATCGGGCTGTACGATGCCAACGCGGCGGAACTACGGAGTTTCCCGGACTTCATGCAGGCGCTCTGGGACAGATTCGAGGACACATTGAGCGCCAAGCGGGCGGAGGACGACATCCTACAATTCAGACAGCGGGGCAAATCGGTATCGGAATATGCCCTGGAGTTCCGGAGGCTGGCCGAGAAGCTCGCGGACTGGCCGGAGTCCCTGAAGGTGAAGTATTTTAAGAGGGGACTCAACCCAGAGATCCTGGAACGGGCACTGGGGCGGGACGACCCGTCCACAGTGAAGGATTGGATCTGGCTGGCCGGAACGGCGGAATCGGCGTGGCGGCAGATCCAACAGAGCACAAGACGACGGGACCAGACGAGGGACCGGCCGAGGGAGAGGACCCCCGAGGAGAGACGGAGCGGTCGACGGCAGTCCACCGGGAGGCGAGAGGCGACCAGAGCCCCGAATCTGTGCTTCCGATGCGGAGGCAGAGGCCACCGAGCGGCGCAGTGCCCGACGGAGCGGGAAGGCGCCCCACCACGGCCCGAAGTCAAAACCCCGCGTGCGAAGGGGAAAAGGACCGGTGACCGACCGCGGAAGGGGGCAGTGGCGGCGGTGACCGAGAAAGGACGCGGGGGGTGGTCGACCCCGGAGACAGCATCCTCCGGAGAGGACTCGGAGCCGGCGGGAAACGAGGCGCGCTCGCACTGAACGGCGTCCCAGTGCGAGCAGGGGAGTCGAGGCGCGCGGACCCAATAGGAGACGAGGACTGCCCACCGTTCCGGGTGAGGATACACGTCCGGGGGTGAGATCCGGAGGGGAGGCGCAGCTACGGGCGCTACTGGACTCGGGCTGCACCCACTGCTTGATGCACCCAGCGGTGGTCTCGGGGCTCGGGCTACAGCTGAGGCACCTCCGGGAGCCCATTTCATTCAGCCAGTTAGATGGCACGCTGGCAGGGGGGGGGCCAGCTCAGTATTACACCGAGCCGGTCCAGATGACGATCGGGAGTCACCGGGAAGAACTGAGGTTCGTGGTGGTCCCGGTGGCCGACTACGCGGTGGTACTCGGCTTGGCGTGGCTGCGGCGGCGGAACCCACGAGTCGACTGGACGGCGGAGGCAGTGCGGTTCGGGGTCGACAGACCGGCGAGGGGCGAGAGCAGAGGGGACCGAGCCGTGGAGACGGAGGCAGCCGCAACCACCAGCGGACAAGCGGAGGGTCCGGGACACCGGGAGACGGGGCGAGAGCAGATGGGGCCCGAGACCCGGGCGGCAACAGCAACAGCAGCAGCAGCAGCGCCGGGACCCCGGAGACCCGCCACGATCCCGAGGCGAGGGAGGCAGCGGCGACTGGCGAGGCGACCGCAAAGCGAGGGGCCGGACCCGGGGAACCCCCGACGGGCGGCGGAATCCCGAGGCAGTATCGAGACCTGGCGGCAGCGTTCGGGGAGAAGGAGTCTGACCAGCTCCCACCACACCGGCCCAGTGATTGCGCCATCGAGCTAGAGCCAGGAGCGACCCTGCCTAAGCCAAAAATGTACTCCCTGTCGAGGAGGGAGATGGGAGCCCTGCGCGAGTTCATAGACAAGAACCTAGCGCGGGGATTCATCCAACCCGCGAAGTCACCATTAGCGGCCCCGGTGTTATTCCGGGAGAAGAAGGACGGCTCGCTCCGTATGTGCGTAGACTACCGGGGGCTGAACGTAATCAGCACGGAGTACAAATACCCCCTCCCCCTGATGAAGGACTTGATGTCGCATCTGTCGAAGGGGAGGGTGTTCACAAAACTGGACTTGCGCGAAGCCTACTTCAGAGTTAGGATCCGCGCAAAAGATGAGTGGAAGACGGCGTTCAACACCCCGCTCGGAAGCTACCAGTTTTCCGTGATGCCGTTCGGATTAAAAGGGGCCCCGGGGATATTTATGCAGCTAATTAATGAGGTGCTGCACGACCTACTCTACCGGGGCGTCCTGGTCTACCTGGACGACATCCTCATCTACACCGAGACCCTGGCGGAGCACGTGAGCCTGGTGCGCACGGTGCTCCAGAGACTGCTGAAGGCACAGCTGTACGCAAAGCTCTCGAAATGCGAGTTCCATCGAGAGCAACTAGACTACCTCGGCTACCGAATATCCAGCCGGGGAATTGAGATGGACCCGGCGAAAGTAAGGGATGTCCTGGGCTGGGAAGTGCCGCGAACCCGGAGGCAACTCCAAAGCTTCCTAGGGTTTGCGAACTTCTATCGTCAGTTCATCCCGAACTTCGCCCAAATCGCCCTTCCCCTAACCGACCTGCTAAAAACCAAGGGCACTGGGAAACCCGCAAGCCCAGCATGGCACTCGCGTGGACTGCAGAATGCCAGGGGGCGTTTGAGGAACTAAAACAGCGGTTCACCGCGGAGCCGATCCTGCGCCATCCCGACCCAGACCGGCGGTTTATAATCCAAGTGGATGCATCAGACGTGGCAACGGGAGCAGTCCTGCTCCAACCCAGCCCGGAGGGGCCATCCACCCGTGCGCCTACGCCTCCCGCAAATTCACCGAGACGGAGAGGAGGTGGATGGTGTGGGAGAAAGAGGCGTACGCGGTCAAGTGGGCGCTGGCCACGTGTAGGCATCTACTGGAGGGGGCAACTGAACCGTTCGAGGTGTGGACGGACCATAAGAACCTCGAGGCCCTGAAGACCCCGCGTAAGCTATCCCCCAAACAGGCACGGTGGTCCCAATACTTCGGGAGGTTCAGGTTCACACTGAAACACATCCCCGGGAAGCGCAACTTCTTAGCGGATGGACTGTCTCGCATGCCCCAACACGCCAGCCTACGGGAGGAGATCGTGGACTCCGTCATCCCCGCCAGCAGGCTGGCTGCAAAGGCGGTGACCCGAAGCCAGACCAAGGGGGAGCGACGGGACGCGGCGTCTGAAGTAAGGCAAGGGTTCGCGGAGGCAGCGGAGCGGGACGGTTGGCTCAAGCAGAACCGAGAGGCGCTAACCGGCCAAGAGGGGTTGTGGTGGCACGAAGGAAAGCTGTACGTGCCCGAGGGTTGCCAACGGGAGGTCATGGAGAGAGCCCACGACAGCCGGAGCGCGGGGCATTACGGCTTCGTAAAGACACTCCACTTAATCCGGCGGCAGTTTTGGTGGCCCACGCTCCGGAAGGACGTGGAGGCGTACTCGGGGGTTGCCCGGTGTGCGCAACAGCGAAAGGAGCCAAAGGCAAACCTAGAGGCCTACTCCAGCCGGTAGCGGAACCCGACGGCCCTTGGCAAGAGGTCGCCATGGACTTCATAGTAGAGCTCCCGGAGAGTAAGGGGAAGACCGCCATTTGGGTGGTCACGGACTTATTCTCCAAACAAGCGCACTTTGTAGCGTGCCGGCGAGTCCCCACGGCCGAGGGGCTGGCGAAACTGTTCGTGCAACATGTCTACCGACTCCACGGCGCACCTCGACGTATCGTCAGCGATCGGGGCGGCAACTTCATCGCGCGGTTCTGGCGGGAGTTCCTGAAGCGGGTGGGGACGAAACAAGCCCTATCCTCCGCGGCACACCCGCAGACGGACGGAGCCACGGAACGCCTGAACGGGGGCTCGAACAGTACCTGCGCTGCTACGTGGGGCACCAACAGGACGATTGGGCGGAGCTACTACCATTCGCGGAGGTGGCATACAACAACGCCGTCCACAAGAGCACCGGGTTCTCTCCGTTCAAAGTAGCCACCGGGAGAGATTTCGTCCCCATGCCGGAGCTGCCTCAGCCGGAATCCCAGATCAACTCCCTGGACGCCTGGTTCGCCCAAATCGACGAGACCCAGCGAGCGGCGCACGCGGCATTGCAAAGAGCCAAAGCCGACTACAAGAAGCACGCGGACCGCAAGAGGCTCCCCGAGGAAAAGTGGAAAGTGGGGGACCAGGTGTATCTGTCAACCAAAAACCTAAAGATGCACCAGGCATCGAAAAAACTCAGCCCGAGGTTTGTGGGGCCGTTCCCCATTTCGGAGGTCATCAATCCGGTGACTGTCAGGCTGACGCTCCCGAAAAGCCTCGGGAAGATCCACCCGGTGTTCCATTGCAGCCTGCTAAAGTTGCACCAGCCGGGGAACGCCTGGCACAAGGCGGAGGGAGTACCACCACCCATCATGGTCGGGGGGGAGCAGCATTTCGAAATCAACCGGATACTGGACGCCCGGAGGCACAAGGGGCAGACCCAGCTCCTAGTGCAATGGAAACATTTCCCCAAGTCCCACAGCGAATGGGTGAGTAAAACCCACATAAGGGCGCCGGACCTAGTGCGGGACTTTTACAGTAAATACCCCGGGAAGCCGAAATAGGACCGAGGGGGAGTTGTCGTCAGGGGGGCGGCATGTCAGGTTCGGTCAGCACGAGGCTTCAGGGAAGCACGGGGTTGCAGGGAAGCTCGCAACCAGACCACGCGGAATCCACCGGCGGTAGCTAGCGGGGAAAAGAGGAACCGAAAGCGCCGCTAATTAACGAGCCACCTGCGGCCAGCTAAACAGGAAAACCGCAGCGGAAGCTTTTAATTATGAACTGATAACGGCGCGAGCAAGCAAGGAACGGGGCCGCAGGGCAGCGAAACAAGATCGCAACGCAGCACAGAACCCGCGGGTCTGCACGTAGCAGGGAGGGGCCAACCCAGCCGGAGGGGGACTGGCAATCAAGGACAATGGACTCTGACCGACCCTGCCATCATGAACGATCAGGGGGGACATTGGGGGGCCTAATAGCCCACAGCCGCAACGCGATCACGAGGCGGGAAAAAGCGCGGGAAGGGGGGAATATAACAAGTGATGCAATTGTACCAAGCCAGTCCTGGCTTTGCTTGTGACTACTACGTTACGCATGAGTAAACCTTCTTTGTGAACCACACGTGTCACGAGAGTTTCTCTGTCGAACGGGGCAAATCTCACAAGATTAAGGTATGTCAACAGTATGAACATAACATACAACTTCCATTCCTTATTGGATCTGAGTGATGAGATATTGTACAACCTCTTCAACCACTTTGAGTACACCAGTCTTTCTGACTGTACTGTACTATTACAGATAGTGTAGAATCCTCCAACAGAGAAATACCATACTCCTAGTAAATGTATACAATTTTTTGCCATATGAAAGTATCTAATTCAAATATATTTTTGAAATGTGTTAAAAATGTAATTGCTTTAACTATTTTAATCCCATTAAAAGATTGAATCAGGCAGAGCGTTTGGTAGATACAAAGGGAAGTCTATGTAGATCAATTGTTCTTGGGGACGAATCCATAGCCTCATAGTTGTTTGTATTCTGAATGAAGTAAAATCATAATTATTGTTATTTAATTATTCGAAGAAACTTTTAACCATCTGGTACTTATTATTCCACAAAGATCAAAGGAAATGCCATCAAGTAGACAGCTTACCACTCAGCGTGAAAAGGTTGAATAGATAATTCACTCTCCCTGGAATTGTCCAAATCAGCATAGTTTGTCTACATACTCAAAGCTCCAGAGGTTTGTTAAAAAGCACTTTAAAGCTGAAAGCAAACCCAACATAAGGTATAAACTAACCCCAGTTCCATGGAGCTCTGGAATGGTTGGAAAAGGCAAACAAGCTATTCAGGTTTATTTCTTCTGAAACTTGTTTTTCATTTTATCAGAAAAAAACTAACATCTGAGTTCTGGAAATCTCAGTCAGTACTCAAGCTTATAGTTATACCTTTGCCAAAATAAAGTTTTGTCTGATGGTTTTCTCCTTAGAAACATGCTGAGAAAAGGTATGATGCTAAGTCAAGTAGCTTGTCTTGGTTAATACAAAGGACAAAACTTTTAGAAGAATATTTTGCTGCTGCCATGTTGTTCCTTCTGATCTTTCCAGTGATCAAAGTGAATACTCTAAAATGTCAGGCAGATCCTTTTCCTGTTTCATCTGAATGGTACCAGCCAGGGGATCTCCTCATTGGTGAGATGACTTCTCAGATCATATACATTTTCAACAAACAGTTATTTGAGGAATATCCATCTCAGAATCTGTTTAATATTCCAAAGTAAGTAAGCATCTAATGTTACATGCCTTCTTGTCAGCTGCCCTGGAGTATAGCTCTTGTTTCTATGAATAACAAGAGGTTCTAAGAAAATGTATCAAGACCTTGCACAACCTAATTATTTCCCAAGTTTTCTTAGAACATCTAACTCCAGATTATGTGAGACTTTGATCTTTTATTTTTTAAAAAAATACAAAATGGCTGTGTGGGGATTAATTTTGGGAAGTGTTTTAGAACTTCTAAATAATTGCTAAAAGATGAAGAAATTTCATGTCATTCGTATAGGGGCAGAGGACTACAGATACAGCATTTGGAATTCCCTGTTTATGCTCTCTTTATTCCTCTGTCTGATTTTTTATGAATTTTTATGAGATTTCAGGTTCTTCCTTCCTGTCTTTGTTCCACAAACACTCACAAGAACACTCTCCTCTTGACCTTCCTCCTGGTTTGATATATCTTGCTAGATGTTAGGTTTTTTTCTTACCTCATATACTGTATTTCTGTAACTAAGACTTATTTTCTGCTAAAGCTACCAAACCTGCTTCAATTGTCTTTGGAGATGCTGGTCACCACTATTCAAGAAGCCAAAGATATGAATAGTTGAATAGTTATGTTATGCTGTACTGATCCACTGAATAACATAAAATAGAAGACTGTTTTAGAATTGCTAAAGATGAATTTGATCATCAAGAAATCAGGGATGGGGATTCATATAGCTAAAAGGAAAACATTCAACCATGATATCCCTCTACTATATAAAATAACAATAAAAGAGTGAAACCCATTTAGCCAATCCAATTTTTATAAACAGAATGAAAAATCTGTAGGAAGCAGCACAAAATTCCAATTTTAAATAAAATTTCTTTGAAAACAAATATCTATAGCATGTTCACTGAGAACAAAAAGCCTATCTATCTATCTATCTATCTATCTATCTATCTATCTATCTATCTATCTATCATCTCACAGAGCAATATCTTTTCTATTGATCTTGGCCTTAAAATGTAACAATTTATAAAACATGCATGTGTTTAATTTGCTGAAGACAATGAAATGGATAACAAAAAGCTTATTTTCATTAAACTACTTGGACTATTGTTAAAAGTATTGTTTAGTTATGAAATATCAAAAAATGGTCTTCTGTATCCAATTATAATTGCAGGAGGAAATGAGTCTTCTTGATCTTCAACCAATTTTCTCACTGAAGGATTGCTTTCCCAACCATTTTCTTTCTTTGCAGTATGATCACAAAATTCTACCAGCATGTCCTTTCCTTGGCCTTTGCTGTAAAGGAGATCAATGAGAATCCACAAATTTTGCCCAATGTTACCCTTGGCTTCCACATCTGTGACAGCTACTACAGTGCCAGAATGACCTATCGGACCACCTTGGACCTGCTCTTCAAATCAAACAGATTTCTCCCCAACTATGAATGTGGTGTCCCTAAAAAGCTCATGGCCATCTTTGGAGGACTTGGGTCTGATACTTCCTCCCATATGGCAGACATTATAGATTTCTACAAGATACCACAGGTTGGTTGGGAAACGGAGAATTCTCTCCTTTCTCTTTAAATGATCAAACTCAAGCAATGTACATGGGATCCCTCATCCTAATTTTACTCCCCACAATAACAATCTTGTAAGGAAGTTTCAGTTAAGACTTCAGCAACTGAAAATCCATTACTTTCCATAATTTAAAAATAGATATCAACCTGGTCTTCTGATTCTGTTCCATCATCTGGTCCCCTAGTCTGAGTACTCCAGAAATTGCATTATATGATGATAAATCAGGAAATGGACACTACAGGAGCAATTTATTTAACTTTAAATCCCACTGGCTAGTCCCTTCAATATTTCCAAGAGCCATAGAGGAAAAAATTAGCATATCTAACTTATCTGTACAACATCTTACACTTTCTTTTAGCTCACATATGGTTCGTATCCCTCAGAAGAGTTTCGTACAAATAAGATATCTTCACTTTACTTTATGGCCCCAGATGAGGCTCCTCTATACATCGGGATTATCCGATTACTTCAACATTTTGGATGGAAGTGGGTTGGGCTCTTTGGTGCAGAGAGTGAGAGTGGAGAACAATTTTTGCAGAAACTGCAACTGATGCTTTCCCAGAGTGGAATCTGTTCAGCCTTCATACAACAAATCCCTGGTATACCCCGTCTGGATAACTTGGATAATTTTTTTGATACGATGTCCAGCATTTATATCCATTTCACAAATCGTAAAACAAATACCTTTATTATGTATGGAGATACATTGACTCTTGTGTGGCTCACATTTCTCATATTTTTTAGAGATCCCCAAAATAAAAAAAATGCATCATTTAGAAAGGTATGGATCATGACAAGCCAAACTGCTTTTATACTAACAGGAATTCAGAAGACCTTTGATCTCCATTTGTTTGATGGGGCCATTTCCTTTCAAATTCAATCAAATGAGGTTCTGGGATTCAAGGAGTTTCTTCAGTCCATAAAACCTTATTTGAGGCCCAGAGATGGATTTATAAAGGATTTTTGGGAGCAAGCATTTGACTGTTTCTTTCCTCATTCAGGATTGCTAACAATGGACAATGAAAAATGTACTGGGGAGGAGAACCTGGATGATCTTCCTGGATCTCTGTTTGAAATGCGAATGACTGGTCATAGTTATAGTATCTACAATGGTGTCTATGCTGTGGCTCATACTTTACATACCATACTATCAAAGAGATCCAGTCAGCAAAAAGTGATGCTGGATAAAATGGTTGAACTTCCAGATCTCCAGCCTTGGCAGGTAATATCTCTACATGACACACTTTTTGTTTTCTTCAGTGGAAAATGTAGTACAAAATGATTGGGTTGGTTAAAAGTGCTAAGATTTAAGCCAATCAATTCTGTTTTGAACATCTAACAGTGATCAGTCATACACAGTTCTTTCATAGTCTGAAATCCCTACCAAATGGATTACATCCATATTTCTCCTCCATCAGCATCACATGCTGTTGTTTTACATATCTTCAATGATCATATATTGTAGGTTGATAACTTGTTCTGTGCCTGGAATTTAAAAATCTTTAGCTGTTTAAAGTAAGACCCAATGTGGTGTAATGATTAAGACACCAAGCTAGAAACCAGGAGTTCTAGTCCTGATTTCCAGCTGGGTGACTTTGGTCCAGTCACTCTCTCTCAGCCCTAGGAAGAAGAGAACAGTAGATCATCCAAATCAAAAACAGTAAATGTCCAAAAGTCTTGCCAGGAAAACTGCAGGCGCTAGTCCAGGAAGTTGCCAGAAATCAACGCTGACTTGAAGGGAGGAAGAAGGAGGAGGAGGAGGAGGAGGAGGAGGAGAAGGAGAAGGAGAAGGAGAAGGAGAAGGAGAAGGAGAAGGAGAAGGAGAAGGAGAAGGAGAAGGAGAAGGAGAAGGAGAAGGAGAAGGAGAAGGAGAAGGAGAAGGAGAAGGAGAAGGAGTGCACTGCTTATTGTCCTTTTTGTATATCATCCTGGTTGGGCTTTCTTAGATGAAACTAGATAAAAATATCTGTAAACCTTAGTTCACTGGTTTCCCCATTACTCTCCTTTCAATTCCCCTTCTCTCTTACTGTTTTTCAAGTAGCTCCACCCATTTCTTCAAGGCATTTCTTTTAACAACTCAGCTGAAGAGAGAGTTTTCTTTTATGACAAAAGGCATGTAACAGGAGGATTTGACAACATCAACATGATCACTTTTCCAAACAAGTCATTCCAGAAAGTGAAAGTTGGAAGGTTGGCTCCCAATGCTCCAGATGGACATCAATTCAGTATTAATGAAAATAGAATTGAATGGCACAAAAGCTTTAACCAGGTATGATCAATAACATCCTTGGAAAAGATATTGTCACATTGACCATTATTGATCCCATTTTTTTATTTTTCTATGTAATGTGATCTCATCAACATTCATCAGAATTATATAATACAGATCTAGGGCAACATTGAATTTCTGTTTTGAAGAAAATGATGTAATATTATGCATGTAGAATTTGTATATGCTTGGAACATCTTTAAATGCTGGATGAGAAGTCAGTTAAAATTATTTCATACACTAATGCAGCCATGTCCCTTTCTAATGAGATGTGTAGTTTACCTTATTTTCAGATGAATAAAAGAATAAAAACTTCCCATCTTCTTATTAAACATCTTTCATGTTATTTGCAGGTTCTTCCCATTTCTCTTTGTAATGAGTATTGTCATCCAGGATATTGGAAGAGGAGGGTGGAAGGGAAACAATTCTGCTGTTACAACTGTGTTCCATGCCCAGAAGGAAAGATTTCAGACAAGATGGGTCAGTTCACTAGGGATTAAAAGAAATGTGTGGATCAGAACTAATAAATCATCATGCTGGGCATTTAACTAAGGGTGATCTTTCCCAGTTTGAGGCTCAGGAATTAATGGTAACCCATGTTCTCACATTCTTCTTTCTTTTCTTTTCATTTTTTTTAAATCATTTTCATTTTAGTATCATAGGAATAGCTCTTTTGAGGTTCAATTCATTTCAATTCAATTAAAATCAAGTCACCTTCTGGGGGAGATGGGCAGCATATTAGATAGATAGATAGATAGATAGATAGATAGATAGATAGATAGATAGATAGATAGATAGATAGATAGATAGATAGAATCATCTGTCATAATTATTAGCCATGCCAATCTTGCTGGTTTCCACATAGGAACAATACTGAAGTATAAAATAATATATAATTGACTGGGTGGTAGATTTTTCTGTTCAAAACATTGCTGTCTCTTCA
Organism: Python bivittatus; assembly: GCF_059951505.1. NCBI lineage: Eukaryota > Metazoa > Chordata > Lepidosauria > Squamata > Pythonidae > Python > Python bivittatus. The sequence goes on from NW_028277062.1 coordinate 104,151, forward strand.
TTTACTATAATTTTAGCTTTTTGGAAAATATTGCTAATGAGGTATGAAAAAGCATTACACCATGACATTTCCATAACACAGCAGTAATTTATAGAAGTGAGAAGGCTATATGAGGCATGAAATTCGTGGACCTTATGCTAAGGGAAGCTTTAACAATAAATTGACTTTATTGAAGAACACTACTTTGTACCCTTAATCTTGGCATTATCCTCCTGGACAGTGTGACTGCTAGAAATAATTCCACCTGCATTTTTGTGAATTCCTTCTTTTTTTAAAAAAAGGAAGAGATTCAAGCATTGGGGACTAACTTGTGTGTATTACCATCCATGTGTTGTACCTGTTCCAAAGTTGGCTGCTGTTGGGTATTGAACCAGAATCCAGATTCTAGTATTAATACATAAAAACCCTAATCAACATAGCATCAGGTTTCCTTAAAAACAGTTCAATAAAGAAGGCAACATAGTGTTCATGCACTCTCAAAAAGACCAACAGCATGTTAGGAATAATAACAAATGGTATTAAAGATAGACATGCTAGTATCACAATGCGCTTTTATAAATCAATGGTGCGATCACATCTGGAATATGGTATGTAGTTCTGGTCACCGCACCATGAAAAAGATGTAGTGGAACTGGAGAAGGTTCAGGGGAGGGCAACAAAGATGATCAAGGGGCTGGAGCAGCTTCTCTATGAGAAAAGGAGGCATTGAGATGTACAACATTATGCATGGTGTGGATAGAGTGGTTAAGGAAAGGCTATTTTTCCCTTCCCAAAATGTAACAAACAGAGGCCACCCAACGGAATTGAATCTTGGAAGAATAAGAACAGAATGGTTGGTTGGTCGGTTGGTTGGTTGTTTTTTTACACCATGCATAATTTAACTTTGGAATTTGCTACCATGAAATGTGGTGCTGGCTGCCAGCTTAGATGGTTTCAAAAAAGGGTTGAACCAAGTCATGGGGGATATGGGGATCAATGGCCATTAGTCTTGATGGCAGTGTGATATCTGTGAAGGCCATCTACTGGGAGATTAATGGGCTTCCTTGTGCTGTTGCTCAGGCACTGTGAGAACAGACTGCTGGACTAGGTGGCCCAGGGTCTAATCTAGCAGGGCACTGCTTATATTCTTATGTACCAAAAGCAACTTTAATTATATTGTTACATACTGAGTTTGTTTGGTGATGGAGGTGAGTAATAAACTGTTGAAAGAAAGATCAAAGTAACCTGCAACATTCTGGTATTTCCACATGAAATCCGTTGTGTTGTTGGAATAGATTTTGCAGGTGGGAGTGATTAATTTTTAATTGTCTTTAGGTTCTGTGCATTTCACCTTGGAAAACCTTGGAAAACTTTCTCCAATCCCATTTCATATGGTGTCATGAATTAATGGCAGGATAATCTAATGTACCCTTCATGGGAGAACATTGTGACCCGTGGTCGTCCTTGTAAAATAGCATTAAAAAAGAAAAAAGAAAAATTATCAACATTATGGATCAATAATGGAGGCCTTTTCTCCAATTCATAACAGGTCCCACCTGTCCTCAAGAAATAAATAAAAGGAAATAGGAAATAGATATACTGAAGAGAAGGTGGCCCGTGCTTCTTTTAAGAATAATGGGAAGTTATAGAAAGTATATGCTGCCCACAATATATTCAGCCCAATTTTAACTCCAAAACTTAACTGGGAGGATTCCAAAAGCTTTGTTAGATGCCCAGATCAAAATTAGGCTCTTTCAAAGTGATCTAAATCGGCCTGCCGTTTTCTGGAAGCTTAGTAAATCAGAGATTCTGAAGCTGCTGAGATATACTAAATCTGTCTGCCAAAAATGATATATTTACATTTCCAGTGAATGGAAAGAATGGAAAAATGAATAAAATGAATAAAAGAAGGAAAATCAATTTCATGAATACAGTATCGATCTAATAATTAATTTCCCTTTTCATAACCTGGATTTTCCAGTGCCAGTATATGAAAGAAATAATGATCAAATATCGCTTATTACTTATCATTTAGGGTGTTTAGGATCGTTCCTCCTGGTTGGTGCCGCTGGAAACTGCCAACCAACATCAGGCTCAAGTAACAAGCCAGTCAGTGAAGTTCTGTTGCAACAAATGGATCAACAGCTTTACACAGTGTTGAACAATGCTAGGGCATCTCCCCAAGGTGACCTCTGACCACTGCAACAAGTAGGAAAGGCTACCGGCTCAAGGGCTGGCTCAAACCACCAGGGAACAACTGCAGTGCTGTGTCCAGACATGGAACAACCATCTTAGCCAATTTGGTTTGTGCCTCAATATCAAGAAGACTGAGTATCTAAAGACTAATGCCCAAGCACCTTCACCATCCAGGTCAGCCGCGAAGACCTAGTGAAGACAATCTCCTTCCGTTACTTAGGATCCCATCTGCAAAGGGATGGCAGCATTAATGAGGGACTACAAATGAGGGAATGGAACATGGTTGCAGTGGAAGGAGATCGCTGGAGCGCTCTGTGATAAGCACATGCCAATACATCTAAAATTGAAAGGGTACAGAGTGATGGTCCATCCAGTAGCACTGTACGGAGCTGAGTGCTGGCCAACCACCAAAAGTGTTGAGTGCCCTTTACATGTCATGGAGATGTGCACGCTCCATTGGTCATTAGGTGTTTCCCTTCTCAACCACATCAACAAATGTACAGTTCGGCAGCAGATGGGCATTTCACCAATAACAGAGAAAATGCAGGAAAAATCCCTACAGTGGTATGGCCACGTTCTACAAGCAGCACCCCATGCTGTTGCCTGCACTGCCTACTACCTTAACACGGATGGCAAATGCCCATGCAGAAGACTAAAGCAAAGGTGGCAAGATACAGTTAATGCAGACGTGAAACTAATACAGTTGGACTGGGTTGATACATTCAATCGCATGAAATGGCACTCGTTGATTCAAAAAGCAGACCCTGGACCTTCAGGAAAACCCTAGGATAAAGAAGACTTCCTTATCACTTATCAAACATTACTAATTTATTACTATTACTGTGCTAAGCAATCAATGTTAGTTTTCATTCCCAAGAAGAAAGTTGAAAGGATAGATGATAGAGAGATAGAGAGATAGAGAGATTAGACAGACATTCTTTTTTTTTTTAACCTCACAGTTCTTGGGTTTTGTTCTTCTCTCAAATAACATATAGATTATTCATACTTGTTTATTCCACAAAATTATTCTGTACTTTACATACCTGTTGTTAAAAGAACCACAAATTGTCAGACTTAAAAGTATCAATTTCACCAATTCATTATCCTTAACAACTCAATCCCCCTTAGCACCACAATCCCAAAAGATGATCTTGAGTGAATAATGCATTTAATTATAACATTGGGATGGAGGGACACATTTACCTCAACTCCGATGAAGCACCCAGTTATCAAACAGCTTTCTCTGTATTTGCAGAACTAAATAATAATCAAGTAATTACTGAGTTTTCTTTTGACTTTTAATCTAGAGATGGAAGATTGTTTCAAATGTCCTGAAGATCAGTATCCAAGCAAGAAGCAAGATCATTGCATCACCAAAAGAACAACTTTCCTGTCTTATGAAGAACCTTTAGGGATCTCCTTGGCATCAGCTGCTGTTGCTTTTGGCTTGATAACAGCCTGGATACTTGGAACTTTCATTAAGTCCAAAGATACTCCCCTAGTTAAAGCCAACAACCAGGACCTCACTTACACTCTCCTTGGGTCTCTTTTGCTCTGCTTCCTCTCTTCCTTTTTATTCCTCAGCCAACCTGGGAAAGTCACCTGCCTTCTGCGGCAATCAGCTTTTGGCATCATCTTCTCAGTGGCTGTTTCTTGTGTCTTGGCCAAAACCATCACTGTGGTTGTGGCTTTCATGGCTACTAAGCCAGGTTCTACAATGAGGAAATGGGTGGGGAAAAGATTGGCCCTTTCCATTGTCCTTTCTGCTTCTTATCTTCAAGTAGCTCTTTGCACCCTGTGGTTGGCAACCTCTCCTCCCTTCCCTGATTTAGACATGCACTCCCTTTTGGAAAACATGATTTTGCAATGCAACGAAGGCTCTGTCCTCATGTTCTATTGTGTCCTGGGCTACCTGGGCTTCTTGGCTATTGCCAGCTTCCTCGTGGCGTACCTTGCCCGTAATTTACCTGACAGTTTTAATGAAGCCAAGTTCATCACCTTCAGCATGTTGGCTTTCTGCAGTGTGTGGGTGTCCTTTGTGCCGACCTACCTGAGCACTGTAGGGAAAGCCATGGTGGCTGTGGAGATCTTCTCCATCCTATCCTCCAACGCTGCCTTACTGGGATGTATCTTCTTCCCAAAATGCTTCATTATTGTGCTGAGGCCAGAACTAAATAGCAGACACCAACTAATAAAACGAAATAATTAAATCAGGTACTCGCGCACGCACGCGCGCACGCACACACACACACACATACACACACCAGATATATGTTGTAAATTATGCTGACAAGCTTAAATGGGAAGAATATTAGCACTCAGGAGCTTATGGTCCGATTAATTCTTGTTACTTTAATTTGAAAGATACAAAGGTAACAAGGGCTCTAAAGCTGACTTAGAACTCATAAGCATCTTATTCAATTCTTTCTGTAACAGGAACTCAGCATTTAATTAAATTTAAGTAAAGGCAATTTACATTGGAGTAGAATTTACATGGGTTGGATATTGGAGCAGCCTGGAGAGGAAGCACTGGAGAACTGTCTAGGTCGGTATTCCAGTTGTATTTGAATCCTGCAAAGAAAACAATGTTCATATGTTGTGTGGAGTTCATCTCCCAATCTTTCACTTGAATCACTTTTCTGTCGGAAGGGCTTCAGACAACAATAGAAAATCTGTATCACTGGCGTCTTCCAATAAACAAGAAAACTCTTTCAAGATTAATAACAGTACTTTAATTTTTACTTCAAAACAGGTGTTCAGTGCAATGTTCATGCATTTGGAGTCTCAATTCAGCTTCCACATGTCACATCAGATTCCACCCCATGAAAACATCCTGACCTACTAAAGTCTTTTTTATTAAATTATAAAAAGTCTTGTGTGATTCTCCTGCCTCATTCTTACATTATGGTTTAAAATGTCTTCCCAATTGTGCTCCTACCTTATCATTTCTGCTTTTAGAAATGCACTCAAGATGCACAGTGTTTAACTCTTCATTAATTTTCACATTAGGTTTCTGTCATGTAGAATTTATGATAAATATTCTAATCTAAAAATTAATATTTTAGGAGTTGGCAAGCTGAACACTAAAGTCTTGGCCTTTATCTTCACAGATTTTTCCTGAAAACAGGATGTGGCCATGACCCAAAGCATGTTTAGAAATACAATGACTAGTCTCATCAACCAAAAGGGAAAGTGCTTAAGGATATTAAGTACTGCCTTGGTCTCTACCATGGTTTATGGGGAGAAGATTATCAACAATTTGCATTTATTTAAAATGATGATTTTTCTCCAGATATGAACATTAAGAGAAAGCACTTATGAATATGAAAGTCCCGTCATAGTAACTATTTTGTGAAAGCATCAAAAAATAGGAACTCAGCCTCACAAACATGTCCAGCATTGAAAGCTTCATTATCTTTGGCTGAATCCAGCTCCTAATCTTTTAATGCAGATGATGAAAAAAAACTGTTTTGGGTCAAGACCTAGAATATCTAAATAGCTAGAATTCAGACTAGCTGGTGATATATGTTCTGCTGGAAGCCTCAGGGTAGGATTCCTGCAATGCTCTTTCCCTGGAACTGTCTTTCTGAGTGCAGTCCTCAAACTGGCTGCTCAATGACTATGACCACCATATGCAAAGGAGGAGGACTTTGGGAATCCACACCTTTAGAGGTTTTTGGATTCTGAATCCAGTGAAACCAAAACTACCTATTGTACAGGGAGGCAGAGATATTTATTTATCTGTTTGTTGGTTGGTTGGTTTGTTAAATTCGTAGGCTGCCCAACTCCCCCAGAGGGTGACTCTGGGCAGCTTACAATTATAATCCAAGGCAATAGAAACAATAAAAATATAAATATTCACAATGAAAATAACAAGTAGCAATTCTATATAAAAAGCCAATATACAATTCAAGATGATAGGGGGAGCCGTATCGATCATCCCACCAGCCAATTCCATCCTGCAAGCCTTCATCAGGCCCCCAGGCCATCTGGCATAGCCATGTTTTTACACCTTTCCGGAAGGCCAGGAGAGTGGGGGCATCCTGCACCTCAGCTGGGAAGCTGTTCCACAGGGCAGGGGCCACAGTAGAAAAGGCCCTCTTCCTAGACCCTGCCAGCCAGAATTCCTTGACTGGTGGGGTCTGCAACATGCCCCTTCTGCCAGACTGAGTGGGGTGGGTGGATATAATGGGGGCAAGACAGCTTCTTAGATAACCTGGTCCCGTGCCATGAACGGCTTTAAAGATGATAACCAACAACCTGAATTGGACCCAAAAGCAAACCAGCAACCAATACAGCTCATGTAACAGAGGTGTTATATGGGCCACCCTAGGGGCATTCCAAATTGTCTGCACCACTGCATTTTGCACCAGCTGTTGCTTCCAAATACATTTCAAGGATAGCCCCATGTACAGCACATTGCAGTAATCCAAACAGGAGGGGACCAGGGCATGAGTGACTGTGCAGAGGGTGTCCTGATTCAGGAAGGGGCATAATATTCTTAGCAAAGGAATGCAAGAGCTGTTAACACATAACAGACAAGTAACAAATGCTCATCCTGAAACAGAAGGATGCATAAGAAAGTCTCAGAACAGCCATGCTTGATACTCGATAGGCAGCGGTTCACAAAGTGTGGTCTGGGGACTCTTGAAGGTACCTGAGACCCTTTCAGGGGGTCTGTAAAGTCAAATAAATAAATATTTACAATTTCTCCATTTTAATTTCTACTATAGGAAATATGGATAGATACAACCCATGTAAATCAAAGCTCTTTGGGTCTTCAATCATTTCTAAGAATGTAAAGGGATCAAAATATTTGAGAACCTCTGCTCTATGCTATAAGAGAGATAAAGGAAATTCTGGCAGGATTTCAATATTCTATCATGAAACCCAACAACAATAAAGTAGAGTTCTACTAGTTCTTGTAAGGTCTCTTTTCTGATTTAGCATTCCCTGAAGGGCTGGCATCCTTCTGTCTTTCCATTTGAATGTCTGTTCTCTCTCTCTCTCTCTCTCACACACACACACACACACACGCACACACACACCTATCTTATCATTTACCCAAAGACATATTTAGAGACTCTTGTAACCACATGATAATTATTATTCCCACAAAGCATGGGAGTTAGGTGGACGAACTTTCAGTCTGGATAAAAAAATAGAATGGGTAATTTAGTCTTCCTGGAATTGGGCAAATCACTATAATCTGTAGACCTGCTCAAACCTCTGAAGGTTTTACAGAAAGATGTGAAAAATACAAAGCAAGCCTGAAATGAGTTAAAAGCTAAACCCAGTTCCGTGGAGATCTGGGATAGTATGAAGAGACAAACAGTGTTATTCAGCTTCATTTCTTCTGCTGTCTTTTCCTGTTCTTCATCAGAAAACACTTCAGATTCCAGTTTCTTAGTCAGTATTGAAACAGCCATTTGTTTCCCAGTTGGAGTTCAAGTTTAAATAGATGCTTTTCTTTCAAGAGGTGTATTTGGACTAGTCCATGTTTGAAATCCAGTGGACAGTCTCAAGTTTTACACTTTGTGCTGCAGATATGTTCTTCCTTCTGATGTTTCCAGTGATCAAAGGGAATCCACTGAATTGCTTGGTAGTGAATCCTTTTCCTGTTGAGCATGAATGGTACCAGCCAGGTGATCTCTCAGTTGGAGCGATGGTTTCTCTGATTGTATATGTTTTCAATGAACACTGGTTTGATGAATATCCATCACATAGATTATTCAAGATTAACAAGTAAGCAAATCTCCATCCTCATCTAATGGGACTTTGCCCCTTCTTGGGTTTTGCAAATCACATCTGTTCTTTCTGTGAGTAACAAAATGTTCAAAGAAGAGGAGGACCTTATCCACCCTATTTCCTCAGTTTCTGCATTTGTCCTAATGCTATCCCAAGTGAAAATGCTGTTCTCCCCATATAAATAATCATTCTACTTTTAAAAGGTCTCATGAAACTCTGAGGAACAATTTTTAAAAACTGCTTTAACATTGCTAATGGCTAGATTATCAAGACATTGTTGAAGATTTCACTTCAGATGCACAGATCATAAAGGCAGTAGGCTATAGAAAGTGCATCTGGAAATCCTGGGTGTTCTATATTGACCTCTTCTATCCTCTGATTTTATATTAATTTTCATTTAAGTTCTCCCTTTCTGTCTTTGTTCCACAAGCATATTCCCACAGGAAGTCTCTTTCCTTGGTGTACCTTTTAGTAGAATGCATCTTGCTGGAGGCTAGGTTTTTCTTCCTACCTCATAGATTTCTGTAAATAATAAGTCTGTTCCGATAAAATTAAAACATTGCTTTAATTGTCTTTGGAGAATTTGGACCCCACTCATTATGAACCCCCAAAATAGGTGGAACCACCCCCCCCAGGAATTCCATCCCTGTCTCAGCTTCATAAAATAAAATATGAAACAGTTTTAGAATTTCTAAAGATTAGCTGGATCATGAAGAAACCAGAAATAGGGATACATAGAGATAAAGTACGTATAGAAAGGGATATATAGCTATATAACTATATACATATTTAGATATATAGTTAAATATATCTTGTCTTGATAAGATAAGGACGGGACAAGATAGGTGTTCCCAGTGGTGCATCAAAGTGGTCCCAATGTTGGTAGGAGCACTCAGGGCTGTAACTCCTAAGCAGGGAGACGGGCTCCAACAGAACCCAGGAACAGTATGAGAGCTCTCTGTCCAGAAGAGTGCAGGGCTAGGAACAGCTCGGATACTGTGCTGAACACTCAAATTCTCAGGTTTCTGGTAGAGGACCCGAGACTGAGGAAGATACATACCACCCATAGGGGTGAGAGGGGATAGATAGATAGATAGATAGATAGATAGATAGATAGATAGATAGATAGATAGATAGATAGATGACAGACAGATGATAGACAGATAGAGTGGAAGAAAATATCTGTAGGAAACAACACAAAATTGCAAACGTAGATCAACTTCCATTGAGAGACTAAAAAAGCAAAAATATCTAGTCTGTTCATTCCAAAAAGAATAGGTCAGGACTGAGCAAAGGGGAAAGAAAATTATACTCAGGGAGAAATTAGATTACACTCAGTAGAAACAGGGCAAGATCTTGTCCAATCAACTTTGCCTTAAAGCCTAAAAAATCTCTAAAATTGTATCATTTTATGAGTAAATAATCAGATATAATGGAAGGAGTAATTGAATGGGTACTTCCCAAAAAATACTTCCAATTTAATGTTATGTTTTCTATATCATTCTGAAATATCAGCATGATATTACAAAAAGAATTTGACCACTTCCAGTTGCAATCACAGGCAAAAAGCATCATTTTTTATGACCCCAACCCATTCATTGTAGACTTGCTTTCTCAAAGGCTTCCTTTCTTTCTTTGCAGTTTGATCACAAAATTCTACCAGCATGTCCTTTCCTTAGAATTTGCTGTAAAGGAGATCAATGGGAATCCACAACTCTTGTCCAATGTCACACTTGGTCTCCATGTATCAGACAGCTACTATGATCCACGAATCACCTATCGAACCACCCTGGACTTGCTTTTCAAATCAAATAGATTTTTCCCCAACTATGAATGTGGTACCCCTAAAAACCTCATAGCTATCCTTGGAGGACTTGGTTCTGATACTTCCTCCCATATTGCAGGCGTTATAGATCTGTACAAGATTCCTCAGGTTGGTCTGTGGATGGGGGAAATGAACCAAATCTTCTGTTTATCCTTAAAGCCCAAAGACTATCCATGGGGTTCTGTAGTTTATCCCCGATATTGTTGCCAAAAAAGAGCCAGTTTGGTATAGTGGTGAAGGCATTAGGCTAGAAACTGGGAGAATGGGAGTTTGGGTCCCACCTTAGGCACAAAGCTAGCTGGGTGACCTTGGGCCACTCACTCTCTCCCAGCCCAAGGAAGAAGAAGGCAATGGCAAACCACTTCTGAAATCTTGCCAAGAAAAATTCAGGGACTTCTCCAGGAAGTCTCCAGGAGTCAACGCTGACTTGAAGGCACTCATACACACAGACTAGCACCAAAACAAGAAGTTAACAAAAAGGTTATAGCTAAGACTTAGGGAGTAACTGAAAATCACTTAGCCAACCTAACCAATGATAGATTTGAATCCAATTTTCCATTTCTTCTCAAACATTTTCCCTAATAGATTCTCTGAATGAATGGCTACCCCAGTAAATACATTATTTTCTGATAAACAGAGGAACTGCTCGTAGAGGAGCATTTTTCTTTACTTCAGCTGTACTCTAAAGACCTACAGAGGAAAAGACACTCAGCATAACTTGCCAGGTTGAAATATTTTGATTTTCTTTCAGCTTACATATGGTTCATATCCAGCAGAAGACATTTATACCAGTCAGTTATCATCACTTTACTTTGTGGCCCCAAACGAGGCTCCTCTATACATTGGGATTATCCGATTGCTGCAACAGTTTGGATGGAAGTGGGTTGGGCTTCTTGCTTCTGAGAATGAAAGCGGAGAACAATTTTTGAAGAAACTAGAACTTTTGCTTTCAAAGAATGGAATCTGTTCATCCTTCCTACAGCAAGTCCCTGGAATACCATCTTTTGATGACTGGGATAAATTTAGTGATATATTTTTGACTCTTTATAGACATTACACAGACAGCAAGACAAACACATTTATCATCTATGGAGAATCTGTGTTGCTTGTATGGCTCACAAGTGTCATATTTGTGCTGGATCCCACATTGAAAGAAAATACATCATTTAGAAAGGTTTGGATCATGACTAGCCAATTTGATTTTATTCTAACCGGATTTCAGAAGTCCTGGAATCTCCAATTGTTCAATGGGGCCATTTCTTTTCAAAGTCAATCAAATGAGGTTCTGGGATTCAAGGAGTTTCTTCAGTCCATAAAACCGCATTTGAGGCCCAGAGATGGATTCATAAAGGAAGTTTAGGAGCAAGCATTTGACTGTTTCTTTCCTCATTCAGAATTACCATCAGCAGACATTGGAAAATGCACTGGGGAGGAGAACCTCGGCAGTTTCCTGGACCTCTCTTTGAAATGGAAATGACTGGTCATAGTTACAGTATCTATAATGGTGTCTACGTTGTGGCTCATTCTTTGCAAGCGTTACTATCAAAGGGACCTCATCAAGACAAAAAGATGGTGGGAAAAATGGTTCGAGTCAGAAATCTTCAGCCTTGGCAGGTAACATCTCTACAGTTTCCTTTCACTGCAGAATTTATTACAGCTTGATTAGGATGGCAAAATAGGTTAAGATTTAAGCACTAGGTATGCTTCAGGGTTAGGGTTGTAAGGTTTGCCCCGTTTGACAGAGAAACTCTCGTGACACGTGTGGTTCACAAAGAAGGTTTACTCATGCGTAACGTAGTAGTCACAAGCAAAGCCAGGACTGGCTTGGTACAATTGCATCACTTGTTATATTCCCCCCTTCCCGCGCTTTTTTCCCGCCCCGTGATCACGTTGCAGCTGCGGATTATGGGCCCCCAATAATCCCCCTTGATTGTTCATGATGGCAGGATCGGTCAGGGTCTATTGTCCTTGATTGCCAGTCCCCCTCCGGCTGGGTTGGTTCCTCCCTGTTACGTGCAAGCCCGCGGGTTCTGTGCTGCGTTGCGATCTTGTTTCGCTGCCTGCGGCCCCGTTCATTGCTGGCTCGCGCCGTTATCAGTTTATAGTTAAAAGCTTCCGCTGCAGTTTTCCGGTTTGGCTGGGCGCAGGTGGCCCGTTAATTAGCGGCGCTTTCAGTTCCTCTTTTCCCCGCTAGCTACCGCTGGTGGATTCCACGTGGTCTGGCTGCAAGCTTCCCTGAAGCCCCGTGCTTCCCTGAAGCCCCGTGCTGACCGAACCTGACATACCGCCCCCCTGAAGACAATTCCCCCCCCCCCGGCTCTATTTCGGCTTCCCGGGGTATTTCTTGTAAAAGTCCCGCACTAGGTCCGGTGCCCTTATGTGGGTTTTACTCACCCATTCGCTGTGGGACTTGGGAAAATGTTTCCATTGCACTAGGAGCTGGGTCTGCCCCTTGTGCCTCCGGGCGTCCAGTATCTGGTTGATCTCGAAATGCTGCTCCCCCCCGACCATGATGGGTGGTGGCACTCCCTCTGTCTTATGCCAGGCGTTCCCCGGCTGGTGCAGTTTTAGCAGGCTGCAATGAAACACCGGGTGGATCTTTCCGAGGCTTTTCGGGAGCGTCAGCCTGACGGTTACTGGATTGATGACCTCTGCAATGGGGAATGGCCCCACAAACCTCGGGCTGAGTTTTTTCGATGCCTGGTGCGTTTTTAGGTTTTTGGTTGACAGATACACCTGGTCCCCCACTTTCCACTGCTCCTCGGGGAGCCTCTTGTGGTCCGCGTGTTTCTTGTAGTCGGCTTTGGCTCTTTGCAATGCCGCGTGCGCCGCTCGCCGGGTCGCGTCGATTTGGGCGAACCAGGCATCCAGGGAGTTGATCTGGGATTCGGGCTGAGGCAACTCCGGCATTGGGACAAAGTCTCTCCCGGTGGCTACTTTGAACGGAGAGAACCCGGTACTCTTGTGGACGGCGTTGTTGTATGCCACTTCCGCGAATGGTAGTAGCTCCGCCCAATCGTCCTGTTGGTGCCCCACGTAGCAGCGCAGGTACTGTTCGAGCCCCCCGTTCAGGCGTTCCGTGGCTCCGTCCGTCTGCGGATGCGCCGCGGAAGAAAGGGCTTGTTTCGTCCCCACCCGCTTCAGGAACTCCCTCCAGAACCGCGCGATGAAGTTGCCGCCCCGATCGCTGACGACCCGTCGGGGCGCGCCGCGGAGCCGGTAAACATGTTGCACGAACAGTCTCGCCAACCCCTCGGCCGTGGGGACTCGCCGGCACGCTACAAAGTGCGCTTGTTTAGAGAATAAGTCCGTAACCACCCAACTGGCGGTCTTCCCCTTACTCTCCGGGAGCTCTACTATGAAGTCCATGGCGACCTCTTGCCATGGGCCGTCGGGTTCCGCTACCGACTGGAGTAGCCCTCTAGGTTTGCCTTTGGCCCCTTTCGCCGTCGCGCACACCAGGCAACCCCCCGAGTACGCCTCCACGTCCTTACGGAGCGTGGGCCACCAAAATTGCCGCCGGATTAAGTGGAACGTCTTTACGAAGCCGTAATGCCCCGCGCTCCGGCTGTCGTGGGCTCTTTCCATGACCTCCCGTCGGCAACCCTCGGGCACGTACAGCTTTCCTTCGTGCCACCACAACCCCTCTTGGCTGGTTAGTGCCTCTCGGTTCTGCTTGAGCCAAGTGTCCCGCTCCGCCGCCTCCGCGAACCCTTGCCTTACTTCAGGTGCCGCGTCCCGTCGCTCCCCCTTGGTCTGGCTTCGGGTCACCGCCTTTGCAGCCAGTCTGCTGGCAGGGATAATGGAGTCCACGATCTCCTCCCGTAGGCTGGCGTGTTGGGGCATGCGAGACAGTCCATCTGCTAGGAAGTTGCGCTTCCCGGGGATGTGTTTTAGTGTGAACCTGAACCTCCCGAAGTACTGGGACCACCGCGCCTGTTTGGGGGATAGCTTACGCGGGGTCTTCAGGGCCTCGAGGTTCTTATGGTCCGTCCACACCTCGAACGGTTCAGCCGCCCCCTCCAGTAGATGCCTCCACGTGGCCAGTGCCCACTTGACTGCGTACGCCTCTTTCTCCCACACCATCCACCTTCTCTCCGTCTCGGTGAATTTGCGGGAGGCGTAGGCGCATGGGTGGATGGCCCCCTCCGGGCTGGGCTGGAGCAGGACTGCCCCCGTTGCCACGTCTGACGCATCTACTTGGATTATAAACCGCCGATCTCGGTCAGGATGGCGCAGGATCGGCTCCGCTGTGAACCGCCGTTTTAGCTCCTCAAACGCCCCCTGGCATTCTGCAGTCCACGCAAGTGCCATGCTGGGCTTGGGGGGTTTCCCAGTGCTCTTGGTCTTCAGCAGGTCGGTTAGGGGAAGGGCGATTTGGGCGAAGTTCGGGATAAACTGTCTATAGAAGTTCGCAAACCCTAGGAAGCTTTGGAGTTGCCTCCGGGTTCGCGGCGCTTCCCAGCCCAGGACATCCTTTATTTCGCCGGGTCCATCTCAATTCCCCGGCTGGATATTCGGTAGCCGAGGTAGTCTAGTTGCTCTCGATGGAACTCGCATTTCGATAGCTTCGCGTACAGCTGTGCCTTCAGCAGTCTCTGGAGCACCGTGTGCACCAGGCTCACGTGCTCCGCCAGGGTTTCGGTGTAGATGAGGATGTCGTCCAGGTAGACCAGGACGCCCCGATAGAGTAGGTCGTGCAGCACCTCATTTATTAGCTGCATAAATACCCCCGGGGCCCCTTTTAATCCGAACGGCATCACGGAAAACTGGTAGCTTCCGAGCGGAGTGTTGAACGCCGTCTTCCACTCATCTTTTGCGCGGATCCTGACTCTGAAGTAAGCTTCGCGCAAGTCCAGTTTTGTGAACACCCTCCCCTTAGACAGATGCGACATCAAGTCCTTCATCAGGGGGAGGGGGTATTTGTACTCCGTGCTGATTGCGTTCAGCCCCCGGTAGTCCACGCACATTCGAAGCGAGCCATCCTTCTTCTCCCGGAATAGTACCAGGGCCGCTAATGGAGACTTCGCGGGTTGGATGAATCCCCGCACCAGGTTCTTGTCTATGAACTCCCGCAGAGCCCCCATCTCTCTCCTTGACAGGGAGTACATTTTCGGCTTAGGCAGGGTCGCCCCTGGCTCTAACTCGATGGCGCAATCACTGGGCCGGTGTGGTGGGAGCTGGTCGGACTCCTTCTCCCCAAACGCTGCCGCCAGGTCTCGATACTGCCTCGGGATTCCGCCGCCCGTCGTGGGTTCCCCGGGCCTGGCCTCTCTCTTTGCGGTTGTCTCGCCAGTCGCCGCTGCCTCCCCACGCCTCAGGATCGTTGCAGGTCTCCGGGGTCCCGGCGCTGCTGCTGCTGCTGTTGCCAGCCAGGTCTCAGGCTCCGTCTGCTCTCGCCCCGTCTCCCGGTGTCCCGGACCCTCCACTTGCCCGTCTGTGGTTGCGGCCGCACCCGTCTCCACGGCTCGGTCCCCTCGGCTTTCGCACTTCGCCGGCCTGTCGACCCCGAACCGCACTGCCTCCGCCGTCCAGTCGACCCGTGGGTTCCATCGTCGCAGCCACGCCAAGCCGAGTACCACCGCGTAGTCGGTCACCGGGACCACCACAAATCTCAGTTCTTCCCGGTGACTCCCGATCGTCATCTGGACCGGCTCGGTGTAATACTGAGCTGGCCCCCCCCTGCCAGCGTGCCGTCTAGCTGGCTGAATGCAATGGGCTCCCGGAGGCACCTCAGCTGTAGTCCGAGCCCCGAGACCACAGCTGGGTGCATCAAGCAGTGGGTGTAGCCTGAATCCAGTAGCGCCCGCAGCTGTGCCTCCCCTCCGGATCTCACCCCCCGGATGTGTATTCTCACCTGGAAAGGAGGGCAGTCCTCATCTCCTATTGGGTCCGCGCACCTCGACTCCCCTGCTCGCACTGGGACGCCGTTCAGTGCTAGCGCGCCTCGTTTCCCACCGGCTCCGAGTCCTCTCCGGAGGACGCCGTCTCCGGGGTCGACCACCCCCCGCGTCCTTTCTCGGTCACCGCCGCCACTGCCCCCTTCCGCGGTCGGTCGCCGGCCCTTTTCCCGGTCGCACGCGGGGGCTTGACTTCAGGCCGTGGTGAGGCTCCTTCCCGCTCCGTCGGGCACTGCGCCGCTCGGTGGCCTCTGCCTCCGCACCGGAAGCACAGGTTCGGGGCTCTGGTCGCCTCTCGCACCCCGGTGGACTGCCGCCGACTGCTCCGCCTTTCCTCGGGGGTTCTCTCCCTCGGCTGGTCCCTCGTCTGGTCCCGTCGCCTCGCGCTCTGTTGGATCTGCCGCCATGCCGATTCCGCCGTTCCGGCCAGCCAGATCCAATCTTTCACTGTGGACGGGTCGTCCCGCCCCAGTGCCCGCTCCAGGATCTCTGGATTGAGCCCCCTCTTAAAATACTTCACCCTCAGGGACTCCGGCCAGTCCGTGAGCTTCTCTGCTAATCTCCGGAACTCCAGGGTGTACTCTGATACCGACTTGCCCCGCTGTCTGAACTGCAGGATGTCGTCCTCCGCCCGCTTGGCGCTCAATGTGTCCTCGAATCTGTCCCGGAGCGCCTGCATGAAGTCCAGAAACTCCGTAGTTCCGCCGCGTTGGCATCGTATAGTCCGATCACCCAGCTAGCTGCTTGACCATCTAGCAGCTCGGCCACGTAGGATACTCTATCCTCGTCCCTAGCGAATAGGTGACCACCCCTCTGCATGAACCCCCTAACGTGCGTCAAAAAGTGCGGCAGCTGTTCAGGGTCCCCTGAGAACTTCCCAGTGATACCTCGAAGTCTCAGGGCGTCTGCCGCCCGTCGGTCCACCGACCGGGGCATCGTGGGCAGTGCCGGCTGAGGTGCCGGACCGCCACCCCTGTTGCTCGCCCCCTCGCTCACCGCAGGTGGTCCCACTCTCTGTACCAGGGTCTGGAGCATCGCCTCCATGGCGTCTAGGCGCCGCTCGACTCTCCTCTAGTCGGGCGAACTTCTCGTCCCACTCGCGGTTCCGGGACCCTGAACCTCGGGTCATCGTGACGCCTGAACCGTCTGGCCCTTAGTTCACGCCCATCGACCACCGCTCGGCTGGAGGGCGCCCGGTCCTGGCCGCTGTCCCGTCGCTCCCGGGTGGCTCCGACCGTCCCTCCTCGAGCCTGGGTTCCTCGTGCTCCAGCTGACCCACGGATTCCTCGTCGCTGGTCTTGCCTGTATTGGAAAAGGAAACGCTCCTCGGTGGTACCGGGTAGCGCTAACGGTGAGTCCTGGCTTTATGTAAGGTTTGCCCCATTCGACAGAGAAACTCTCGTGACACGTGTGGTTCACAAAGAAGGTTTACTCATGCGTAACGTAGTAGTCACAAGCAAAGCCAGGACTGGCTTGGTACAATTGCATCACTTGTTATATTCCCCCCTTCCCGCGCTTTTTTCCCGCCCCGTGATCACGTTGCAGCTGCGGATTATGGGCCCCCAATAATCCCCCTTGATTGTTCATGATGGCAGGATCGGTCAGGGTCTATTGTCCTTGATTGCCAGTCCCCCTCCGGCTGGGTTGGTTCCTCCCCGTTACGTGCAAGCCCGCGGGTTCTGTGCTGCGTTGCGATCTTGTTTCGCTGCCTGCGGCCCCGTTCATTGCTGGCTCGCGCCATTATCAGTTTATAGTTAAAAGCTTCCGCTGCGGTTTTCCGGTTTGGCTGGGCGCAGGTGGCCCGTTAATTAGCGGCGCTTTCAGTTCCTCTTTTCCCCGCTAGCTACCGCCAGTGGATTCCGCGTGGTCTGGCTGCGAGCTTCCCTGAAGCCCCGTGCTTCCCTGAAGCCCCGTGCTGACCGAACCTGACATATTTAGGTACCTTGGGTGAAAACATTGTTCTTACCCAATTTGTACACCCAGTCAGATGAATTCAGAGCAACCTCTACTTGGTAGTTTCCTCCCAGTATTACCATTTTACCTTCTTCTCTGTCTCTGCACCCCCCCCATTTTTTTTCCAAACAGCTCCACCCATTTCTTCAAGGCATCTCTTTTAACAACTCAGCTGGAGAGAAAGTCTTCTTTAATGACAAAAGGGAAGTAACAGGAGGATTTGATCTTATCAACCCGATCACTTTTCCTAACCGCTCCTTTCAGAGAGTGAAAGTTGGAAGGTTAGATCCTAATGCTGCAAAAGGAAAAGAATTGGTCCTTGATAAAAATAGGGTTGTCTGGCACCCAGGTTTCAATCAGGTACAGTCAAGAAAATGTCAAGAAGTCCTGTTTTGGGATTCATCATCTCAGAGCTGACTTTTTTTTTTTTTTGGTATGCTCATGCCAACATTTATTTGTCTAAAAATGGGCACATTCCATAACAATGTATTAATGTTTTCAAAATAATATTATCTATATTTACAGTTGAACATAGGTGTTACTTATATTTTCCTTTAAAAACAATAATAATTTTTCCCAAAACATTCCTACTTGCCATGTCACTTTTTATGGCATAAATAAAGACATTTTAATGCTTAACCTTGTTCTCCTGTCCTTAAAAACAATGAACTTGGGATCTTCTTCTGAGCTCTCTTTCATGTTCTGGGCAGGTTCTTCCCATTTCTCTGTGTAATGAGTACTGCTACCCGGGATTGTGGAAGAGAAGGATGGAAGGGAAACCATTCTGCTGCTATGGCTGTGTGCCCTGTCCAGAGAAAAAGATTTCAGATAAGATGGGTCAGTCCTGAAGTCCTCCCTCTGATCATGAAATGGGCTTAAAAGAAATGTTTCCCTCAGAACTAAGGCATCGCTATGGTGGGCAGGTAACTGGAGTAGTGGTAACGGCATATTTCCTCAGAGGAAGTCCAGGGAAGCATGTGAATCTCACTGACAAATGATCTCAAAAAAATATAGAGATCTTGTCAACTTGCAAAATTCTGGCATTCTCACAGGGAATTCCTTGTGAACTTGGCATTTCTGCCCAATATTTCAGAAGAAGCCTTCTGGAAGCCTTGTTTATATATAAGAGATAATTTTGTAATTCTACTTATATTTGCTGCAAAAGAAATAGGAAGCTTCTTTTCTTATCTATCCATTTTGTCTTTCTTTCTTTCTTTCTTTCTTTCTTTCTTTCTTTCTTTCTTTCTTTCTTTTTCTTTCTTCTTTTTACCCTCTATTAGTTTGTGTTAGTTTTTATGTTTTTGTAAATCTTTTTATACCATTGATTTAAAAAAAAAAGACTTTTTGGAATTCAAAATTTGACAGGACTCTGAAAGTGCAGAACTGAAAAAAAAATAGGAATTGGCAGATGGAAATGTGAGAATTAAGAGCAGCAGCAGAAGACGATACTGTTGACTCTGAGGGGACAAACCAGGATCTTCCATGAAAATACTTTGAATTTTTTAATTCTGGAAGAGTAAGTTAATATAAAGCATTGAACCCCTCTCAGATATAACTATTCAAAGAAGATTTCTTCCTCCTCTTCATTCTCTAGTATATTCCTCATTTCAAACAAAAATGTATCATTTTCAGCAAACCCATTGAGTATCTTGCAAGAGAAGGATGGAAGGCAAAGAAGTCTGCTGATATGATTGTGTTCCATGTCCAGAGGAAAAAATATGGGGAAAGATTTAAGTCAGAATGACTTAAATGACTTGACTTTGTTGGTCAATGACTGAGTTTTCTTTTGACTTTTGATCTAGAGATGGAAGATTGTTTCCAATGTCCTGAAGATCAGTATCCAAGCAAGGAGCAAGATCATTGTGTCACCAAAAGAACAACTTTCCTGTCTTATGAGGAACCCTTAGGGATCTCCTTGGCATCAGCTGCTGTTGCTTTTGGCTTGATAACAGCCTGGATACTTGGAACTTTCATTAAGTCCAAAGATACTCCCCTAGTTAAAGCCAACAACCGGGACCTCACTTACACTCTCCTTGGGTCTCTTTTGCTCTGCTTCCTCTCTTCCTTTTTATTCCTCAGCCAACCTGGGAAAGTCACCTGCCTTCTGCGGCAACCAGCTTTTGGAGTCATCTTCTCAGTGGCTGTTTCTTGTGTCTTGGCCAAAACCATCACTGTGGTTGTGGCTTTCATGGCTACTAAGCCAGGTTCTACAATGAGGAAATGGGTGGGGAAAAGATTGGCCCTTTCCATTGTCCTTTCTGCTTCTTTTCTTCAAGTAGCTCTTTGCGTCCTGTGGTTGGCAACCTCTCCTCCCTTCCCTGACTTAGACATGCACTCCCTTTTGGAAAACATGATTTTGCAATGCAACGAAGGCTCTGTCCTCATGTTCTATTGTGTCCTGGGCTACCTGGGTTTCTTGGCTGTTGCCAGCTTCCTTGTGGCATACCTCGCCCATAATTTGCCTGACAGTTTTAATGAAGCCAAATTCATCACCTTCAGCATGTTAGCATTTTGTAGTGTGTGGCTGTCCTTTGTGCCGACCTACCTGAGCACTGTAGGGAAAGCCATGGTGGCTGTGGAGATCTTCTCCATCTTATCATCCAGTGCTGCCTTACTGGGATGTATCTTCTTCCCGAAATGCTTCATCATTGTGTTGAGGCCAGAACTGAACAACAGGGAGCAATTAATCAAAAGAAATTAAATCATGTCAATATCTCTATTTCAGTGATATTCTTAGTGTCAAAGAAGAATGTGAGTATCCCAGTAATACACGTAGGATTATTTCAGTTAAATCAGACTTTAAATGTGTGCATTTAAATTTGATTCTTAATGGACAGGATTGTCCATTCTTTGGTTTCCAAGAAGCAAAAGTGATTTTAATAAAATTTATTTATATACGTGTTCTGAAAAGAAACTGGTGTATACATTTAGTTGAAATCAATCCACATTTATTTTCCCCACCCATTATTTGGAATCCAACCTCCATCATTATATTAAGTGGCCAAAGCTATAAAAGTGGGCACAGAGTTAATTGAGTCATGTCAATATATTCCTTCTACTTTTCCTTCTTCCAATGATTCCATTATGTGTATATAAGTTAGGTATTAGCAGAGAAACGGTAACTGTAGTATCAGTCCAGCCTGCAGAACTTGAATAATAGAAAGTTAAAAAAGGGTATTCCAAGTGTGTGTCTATGCACCTCATGTATTTTCTAGGTGTTATGTTGCGGACAATGATATATTAATTTTCAAATTTATTTATCAAAGTTATATGGCCACCCACATATCAATATATCAAATATATGGCCACACATCTCATGAAAGAGTGACTCTGGGTAGGGTACAATAAAACTATAAAACACTAATATATTAAAAAAAAAAAATCCAGAAATGTTAAAAAATCATGATCTAAAGCTAAAGGGGGCAGCAGATGTTAACAACAAAGGAGCCACCTCAGATCCTCTCTGGTCATCTACTTCCCCCGGGCCTCATGGCTTAACCAGGTTTTGAGGGTCTTCGGGAAAATCCACAGGGATAGAGCCAGGCTCACTTTGTGGACAGGATTTTCAATAAGTCAGGTTCCATGCCACAAAAGCCTGCCTCCAGGTTCCCACTAAGCGTAGCTCCCAGCAGATGAAACCTATAACATACCTTCCAGATCTGATAAGATGGGCAAGTGAAATTGGGGAAAGGCAGTCCCTCAAATCACCTAGTCCCATGCAGGTCAACACCAACACCTTGAATTGGACCCAGAAGCAACCTGGCAACCCATGCAGCTCACAAAGTCAAGTTCTAATGCATACCATTCTAGAGCTACAGTAACTGCCTATGCCACTGTATTTTACACCAGCCGAAGCTTCCGGATACTCTTCAAGAGCAGCTCCGCATACAGCAGATTACAGTGGTCCAATATGGAAGTGACTAGGGCATGAGTAGCCAGGAGTAGACCTTCCTAACCTAGGAATGGGTTCCACTGGTGCACACCATGAAGCTGTGCCAAGGGCTTCCTTGCCATGACAGCCACCTGCTCTTTGAGAAGGAGTTGCAATTCCAGGAGGACCTCAAGTTTTGCACTGGTTCTTTTTGGGGCAGTTCAACCCCATCCAGCACCAAAGTTAGTTCTAGAACCAGTGGCCCCCAACACCCAAAGCCACTCAATCTTCCCAGGGTCCAGCTACAGCTGAGGTCACATAAGCGGATACGATTCAAACCCTCAGCTGCCCCCATTCCAAGTGACGACCAAGAGTCCAGATGGATGATGCATCCAATCATCAGAAACAGCCCCCAGCTCCCTCTGAAGGCCATCTGGCTCCAACAGTCACCAGGGGTGGCCCCATCTAATTGGTCCTGCCTCTTTGCAGTGGACAGTGATGCCAGAGAATCCCATGATGATCAGGGCATGATCTGACCATGACAAGGGAGACACCAAGTGCTCCCCAATTTCAGATCACATTGCCACTGCTCCAACAGACTCCCTTATTCCAGATGCAGATAGCCATCTTGCAGCCTTGGTTCAGGTGCCATGTGCCCACTTAGAGAGGCTCAGAGCACCCCTAGCAGGGGCATGCAGAAGAATTTGTTCAGGATCTGTCAGACAAAGCCTCTCAAATTCACTTGCAGTTTGACACTTGGTTTCTGGCAGGACTGGAGGACATGCCCGGGGAGGAGTCTTGCCTGCTTATCTGGGAACAGTTTGAACCAGTTTGGCCTGATGAGATGGACAGGGTCCTTAGGCTGAGTTCAGCCACCGGCTCTTTAGATTCGTGAGCCACCTAAGGTTTCCATGGGGAATATGGCACTTTAGTCATCTTCGATACATGTGGAGATGGCACCTCAATTGGTGCCTGGCAGCAATTGCTCTGGGTTAAGGAAAAAGCATGAAAACATTCCAGATGCCCCATAGCATGTTTGGAAATACAACAACTAGTCTTATAAACCAAAAGGGTTTATTCTATCAATAAAGCCTAGAATAATAAAATACACTACTAGTAATCCTTGTGGTGTCTCTTTCCTGACCTTGCCTTCCCTGAATCAGGCAAGGCATCCTTCTGTCTCTCTGTTTCAATGTCTGTTCTCTCTCTCTTATCTTTCTATCTATCTATCTTTCTATCTATCTATCTATCTATCTATCTATCTATCTATCTATTCATCCATTCATCCATTCATCCATTCATCCATTCATCCATTCATCCATTCATCCATCCATCCATCCATCTACCTCTCAACTATCCACTGACATACTCTTTTAACCTCTTGTTCCTAATTATTTCCACAAAGCATGGGAGACTGATAGTGCTCTTTTTGGAAAGGTATAAATGGAATAAAGATTCAGATGGATTTGAAATAAGACTTTGAATTGAATTAAAAGAACCCTTCCTATGGGAAATGGCTGTTGTTTTCCATTCTGGTTTAAAAAGGAGAATGCATAATTTTTTCTCCCTGGAATTGTGCAAGTCACTATAATCTGTAGACTTAATCAAACCTCTGAAGGCTTTACAGGAAGATGTAAAAAATGGAAAGCAAGTCTGAAATAAGTTAAAATCTAAACCCAGTTCCGTGGAGATCTGGGATAGTATGAAGAGGCAAACAGTGCTATTCAGCTTCATTTCTTCTGCTGTCTTTTCCTGCTGTTATTAATCCGAAAATGCTTCAGATTTCAGTTTCTTAGTCAGTATTGAAACAGGCATTTGTTTCCCAGGTGAAGTTCAAGTTTAGATAGATGCTGTTCTCTCAAGAGGTGCATTTGGAATAGTCCATGTTTGAAAACTAGTAGACCGTCTGAACTTTTGCACGTTGTGCTACAGATATGTTCTTCCTTCTGATGTTTCCAGTGATCAAAGTGAATACGCTGAATTGCTTGGAGGCGAATCCGTTTCCTGTTGAGCATGAATGGTACCAGCCAGGTGATCTCTTAATTGGAGGCATGGTTTCACAGATTTTACATGTTTTCAATGAGCACTGGTTTGATGAATATCCATCACACAGGGTATTTGAGATTAACAAGTAAGCAAATCTCCATGCTCACCTAATGGGACTTTGCCCCTTCTTGGCTGTTGCAGATCACATCTCTTCTTTCTGTGAGTAAAAAAATGCTCAGAGAAGAGGAGGACCCTATCCACCCTATTTCCTCAGTTTCTGCATTGCTTCTAAGGCTATGCCAAGGGAGAACACTGTTCTTCCACTAGAAATGATCATTCAACTTTTAAAAGATGTCATGAAAGTGTGAGGAACAATTTGAAACTCTATGCTAGAATTGTTCATAGCTAGATTATGAAGACATTGTTGAAGATTTCACTTCAGATGCACAGATCACAAAGGCGGTAGGCTATTGAAAGTGCATCTGGAATTCCTGTGTGTTTAAATTGATCTCTTCTATCCTGTGATATTTTATCAATTTTTGTGAGATCTTAGGTTCTTCCTTTCTGTCTTTGTTCCACAAGGATATACTCTCAGGAAGACTCTATTCTTGATGTATTTTTGAGTAGGATGTATCTTGCTAGGTGCTACGTTCTTCTTCCTACCTCATAGATTTTTCTTAAAAAATGCTTCTCTTCTGCTATAGTTACAACCCTGCCTCAATTGTCTGTGCACAATTTGAGCCCCACTCATTGTGAACACAAACAATAACTGAAAAAAAGAAGAAAAGAATTTCCTCTCTGTCTTGACTACATAAAATAAAATATGAAACTGGTTTAGTATTCCTAAAGATTAGCTGGATCATGAAAAACCCACAGATAGGCATATATATATATTAAAAATGAAAATGTTCACCCATAATGTTCCTTTACTCCATAAAATAAGAATAGTACAATGAAAATCTACTTAACCTATACATTGTTATAGAAGACTGACAAATATGTGTAGGAAACAGAAGAAAACTGCAATTTTAAATCAGCCTCCATTGAGGAACCTAAAAAAGCAAGAATATCTATCCTCTTCATTCCTAAATGAACAGCTCACCACTGAGCAAAGCTGAAAGAAAAAATTCATTCAAGGAAAAATTAAGTTCCACTCAGTAGAAAGAGGGCAATATCTCGTCCATTCATCTTTGCCTTAAAACCTAACGATTGCTAAAATTGTATGATTTTATGAGTAGATCCTCAGATATAATGGGAAGAGTAATAGAATGGCTACTTCCCAAAACATACTTGCAATTTTGAGTTATTTTATGCGATGCAATTCTGAAATATCAGCACAACAAAAGAATTTGACCACTTCCAGTTGCATTCACAGGCAAAAAGCATCATTTTTTATGACCCCAATCCATTCATTGTAGACTTGCTTTCTCAAAGGCTTTCTTTCTTTCTTTGCAGTCTGATCACAAAATTTTACCAGCATGTCCTTTCCTTGGAATTTGCTCTAAAGGAGATCAATGAGAATCCACAACTCTTGTCCAATGTCACACTTGGTCTCCATGTATCAGACAGCTACCACGACCCAAGAATGACCTATAGAACCACCCTGGATCTCCTTTTCAAATCAAATAGATTTCTCCCCAACTATGAATGTGGCGTCCCTAAAAAGCTCATGGCCATCCTTGGAGGACTTGGTTCTGATACATCTTCCCATATTGCAGCCATTATGGATTTCTACAAGATTCCTCAGGTTGGTCTGTGGACGGGGGGAATTAACCAAGTCTTCTGTTTATCCTTAAAGCCCAAAAAATGTACAAGGGGTTTTTTATTTTATCTCCCATACTGTTGCCAAAAAGAGAGCCAGTTTGGTGTAGTGGTTAAGGCATCAGGCTAGAACCTGGGAGATTGGGAGTTCTAGTCCCACCTTAGGCACGAAGCCAGGGGGATGATCCTGGGATAGTGGCTCTCTCCCAGCACTAGGAAGAAGAAGGCAATGGCAAACCACTTCTGCAATCTTGCCAAGAAAACTTCAGGGACTTGTCCAGGCAGTCTCCAGGAATCAACCCTGACTCTAAAGCACACACATGAACACACACACACACACACACACACACAATCACCAAAGCAAGGGGCTAACAAGAAGGTAAACGCTAAGACGTTGGGACTAATCTAAAATCACTCAGCTAATAAAGGTGATAATGGATTTAAATCCTACTTTCCCTGTTTCTACTCAAACATTTTCCCTCATAGATTCTCAGAAGGAATGAGTACCCCAATAATTGCATGATCTTCTGATAAACAAAGGGACTGGTAGTAGAGGAGCAATTTTCTTTACTTCAACTGTACCCTAAAGACCTACAGAGAAAAGGACACTTAGCATAACTTATCAGTTGAACAAATTTTGACTTTCTTTCAGCTTACATATGGTTCATATCCTGCAGAAGAGTTTTACACCACTCAGTTGTCATCACTTTACTTTATGGCCCCAAACGAGGCTCCTCTATACACTGGGATTATCCGATTGCTACAACATTTTGGATGGAAGTGGGTTGGGCTTCTTGCTTCTGAGAATGAAAGCGGAGAACAATTTTTGAAGAAACTAGAACTTTTGCTTTCAAAGAATGGAATCTGTTCAGCCTTCCTACAACAGGTGC
This sequence comes from Python bivittatus, assembly GCF_059951505.1. Taxonomy (NCBI): domain Eukaryota; kingdom Metazoa; phylum Chordata; class Lepidosauria; order Squamata; family Pythonidae; genus Python; species Python bivittatus. The sequence goes on from NW_028277062.1 coordinate 130,260, forward strand.
CAGGAATAACTTCTATTGATGACTTAGATAAATTTACCGGTATATTGTATACTCTTTATAGACATTACACAGACAGCAAGACAAACACATTTATCATCTATGGAGAATCTGTGTTGCTTGTATGGCTCACAGGTGTCATCTTTGGGCTGGATCCCACACTGAAAGAAAATATATCATTTAGAAAGGTTTGGATCATGACTAGTCAATTTGATTTTATACTAACTGGACTTCAAAAGACTTGGAATCTCCAGTTGTTCAATGGTGCCATTTCCTTTCAAATTCCATCAAATGAGGTTCTGGGATTCAAGGAGTTTCTTCAGTCCATAAAACCGCATTTGAGGCCCAGAGATGGATTCATAAAGGAAGTTTGGGAGCAAGCATTTGACTGTTTCTTTCCTCATTCAGAATTACCATCAGCAGACATTGGAAAATGCACTGGGGAGGAGAACCTCGGCAGTCTTCCTGGACCTCTCTTTGAAATGGAAATGACTGGTCATAGTTACAGTATCTATAATGGTGTCTATGCTGTGACTCATTCTTTGCAAGCCTTACTATCAAAGGGACCACATCAGGACAAAAGGATGGTGGGGAAAATGGCCCGACTCAGAAATCTCCAGGCTTGGCAGGTAATGCCTCTACCGTTTTCTTTCAATGAAGAATTTGGTACAACTTGATACGAATCGCAAAATAGGCTAAGGTTTAAGCACTGGATAGGTATGCTTCAAGTAGCTATAGTGAAACATTTTTCTTACCCAATTTGTACACCCAGCCAGATAAATTCAGAGCAACCTTTACTTGGTGGTTTCCTCCTAGGATTACCATTTCACCTTCTTCTCTGTCTCCACACTCCCCCCCCCCTTTTTTTTTTCCAAACAGCTCCACCCATTTCTTCAAGGCATCTCTTTTAACAACTCAGCTGGAGAGAAAGTCTTCTTTAATGACAAAAGGGAAGTAACAGGAGGATTTGATCTTATCAACCTGATCACTTTTCCTAACCGTTCCTTTCAGAGAGTTAAAGTTGGGAGGTTAGATCCTAATGCTGCAAAAGGAGAAGAATTGGTCCTTGATGAAAATAGAGTTGTCTGGCACCCAGGTTTTAACCAGGTACAGTCAAGAAAATGTCAAGAAGTCCTGCTTTGGGATGGATCATCTCAGAGCAGACTTTTTCGGGGGCATTCTATAACAATGTATTAATGTTTTCAAAATAATGTATCCTATATTTATGCTTGAACATAGGTGTTGCTTATATTTTCCTTTGAAAACAATAATTCATTTAATTTTTCCCCAAACATTTCTACCTCCATGTCACTTTTTGTGGCATAAATAGTTAAAGATGTTTTAATGTTTAACCTCCTTCTCATGTCCTTAAAAACAACAAACTTGGGATCTTCTTCTGAGCTCTCTTTCATGTTTTGGACAGGTTCTTCCCATTTCTCTGTGTAATGAGTACTGTTACCCAGGATCGTGGAAGAGAAGGATGGAAGGGAAACAATTCTGCTGCTATGACTGTGTTCCCTGTCCAGAGGAAAAGATTTCAGATAAGATGGGTCAGTCCTGAATTCCTCCCTCTGATCATGAAATGGGCTTAAAAGAAATGTTTCCCTCAGAACTAAGGCATTGCTATAGTGGGCAGGTAACTCAAGTTCTGCTAAGGGCATGTCTTCTCAGATGAAATCCATGGAATCATGTGAATCTCATCGACAAATGAACTCAGAAATCATGTCAACTTGCAAAACTCTGGCATTCTCACAGGGAATTCCTTATGAAGTTGGCATTTGTGCCCAACATTTCAGAAGAAGCCTTCTGGAAGCCTTGCTTATCATTCAGAGATGGACATTTTTGTGTTACATTTTAATGAAGTTTATCTTTGGTGTAAACTGCTCAGAGTCAGTTCAATGAGATGGGCAGTGATAAATAAATAAAATAAATAAAAATAAATACTCAATGGGTTTGCCACAAATGACAAATCTTCATCTGAGATGATGAAAACACTAGAAAATGAAAAAGAGGAGGATATCTTCTTTGAATTTATATCTAAGAGGGCTTCTCCTATGGTCAATGCTTCCTCTTCCTGAAATAGAAAATGTGAAGTGTTTTGATGAAAGATACTTGTTTCTTTCATCAAGGATAGAAAGAAAGAAAGAAAGAAAGAAAGAAAGAAAGAAAGAAAAGAAAGAAAGAAAGAAAGAAAGAAAGAAAGAAAGAAAGAAAGAGGGAGGGAGGGAGGGAGGGAGGGAGAAAGAGTGGAAACTGAGGGAACAGAAAGAAGAAGCTTCCTTTTTCTTTTGCAGCAAATATAAGTACAATTACACAATTTTCTCTTACTCCATGATTACAAAAAAGGCTGACTTTTTTCTATTATCCATTTTTTTTCTAATCATCAAACCACAAATCATAAGTGCTCTTTTTTCCATTTCACTCAAAAAGTCTATAAGGGGTTTCCAGGCAGCCATAGATGTAGATATCATTTTTTCTTTGATCAAAGCAGTCAATTTAGCCATCTCTGCAAATTACATCATCTTCACCAGTCATTCCTCCATTGTGCGTAGTATCAAACCTTTCCACTCTTAAGTACATAACAGTCTCGCGGCAGTTGTCATATACAAAAACAAACTTCCATGACTATTTTCTAGTTGCCTTGTCCATTAGTCCCAAAAGAAAAGTCTCTGGACTCAATTGTCCTTTAATATTTAATATCTTTTGAATTAATACATGTATTTGAGTTCAGAATGTCCCTTCATATTGTTCACATTTCCAGCAAAGATTCAAAGTACCATTTATACATTCCAGACAATTTCTCTGCTGACAAAGAGCAACGATACAACTTTTTATAAAAGTTCTCTTTAAGCATAATGCAAATTTCAATCCTTTCAGCCACATATTTTTCCATTGTTCCATTTGTATCTTATAACAAACGTTTTAGCCCATTGTATCATACCTTCTTTCACTTCTTCATCTTCCACCTCATATTTTACCAAAACTTTATAAATTTTACCAGTAACATATTCATGATTAGCACACAATTCTGTTTCAAATTCAGTCTCACCTTGTTCAAAAGCAAAAAATCTTTTATCTACTTTAAATCTTTCTAACATTGGTGCGTAAGAAAAACATTGACAAGGATATCCTTCTATTGTTAAATCTTCCCTAGATTATAGTTTACAATCCCCTTGAGAAAATTCCAGTACATCACGGTAAGTTTGCCATTGCTGTTTCGTTATCATTTCTGCTCACTAAAATGCTTCTTGCACTGAAAGATGCAGAAAGTCTGCATTTCAAAGTCTCACTGCCTTTAAATCTCAAATCCACTTGCCCCCTTTCATCCCACATGATGATATTGAGTAAATATTATATTTCAGTATAATATGGCAATATGGGGATAGATTGGAGGCAGAATCAGCACCAGTTATAATGCAGCTTGACTGTTATGGTCAGTGACTGAGTTTTCTTTTGTCTTTTGATCTAGAGATGGAAGATTGTTTCCAATGTCCTGAAGATCAGTATCCAAGCAAGGAGCAAGATCATTGCATCACCAAGAGAACAACTTTCCTGTCTTATGAAGAACCCTTAGGGATCTCCTTGGCATCAGCTGCTGTTGCTTTTGGCTTAATAACAGCCTGCATACTTGGAACTTTTATTAAGGCCAAGGATACTCCCCTAGTTAAAGCCAACAACCGGGACCTCACTTACACTCTCCTTGGGTCTCTTTTGCTCTGCTTCCTCTCTTCCTTTTTATTCCTCAGCCAACCTGGGAAAGTCACCTGCCTTCTGCGGCAACCAGCTTTTGGCGTCATCTTCTCAGTGGCTGTTTCTTGTGTCTTGGCCAAAACCATCACTGTGGTTGTGGCTTTCATGGCTACTAGGCCAGGTTCTACAATGAGGAAATGGGTGGGGAAAAAATGGGCCCTTTTCATTGTCCCTTCTGCTTCTTTTCTTCAAGTAGCTCTTTGCACCCTGTGGTTGGCAACCTCTCCTCCCTTCCCTGACTTAGACATGCACTCCCTTTTGGAAAACGTGATTTTGCAATGCAACGAAGGCTCCGTCCTCATGTTCTATTGTGTCCTGGGCTACCTGGGTTTCTTGGCTGTTGCCAGCTTCCTTGTGGCATACCTTGCCCGTAATTTACCTGACAGCTTTAATGAAGCCAAATTCATCACCTTCAGCATGTTGGCCTTCTGCAGTGTGTGGCTATCCTTTGTGCCGACCTACCTGAGCACTGTAGGAAAAGCCATGGTGGCTGTGGAGATCTTCTCCATCTTATCATCCAGCGCTGCCTTACTGGGATGTATCTTCTTCCCGAAATGCTTCATCATTGTGCTGAGGCCAGAACTGAACAACAGGGAGCAATTAATCAAAAGAAATTAAATCATGTCAATATCTCGTTCGATTCCAATGATATTGTCAGTGTCAAAGAAGAATGTGAGTATCCAAGTAATACACGTAGGATTATTTCAGTTAAATCAGACTTTAAATGTGTGTACTTAAATTTGATTCTTAATGACAGGATTGTCCATTCTTCAGTTTCCAAGAAGCAAAAGTGATTTTAATAAAATTTATTTACATACGTGTTCTGAAAAGAAACTGGTGTATACATTTAGTTGAAATCAATCCACATTTATTTTCTCCACCCATTATTGGGAATCCAAACTCCATCATTACATTAAGTGGCCAAAGCTATAAAAGTGGGCACAGAGTTAATTGAGTCATGTCAATATATTCCTTCTACTTTTCCTTCTTCCAATTAAGTGTATATAAGTTAGGTATTAGCAGAGAAACAGTAACTGTAGTATCAGTCCAGCCTGCAGAACTTGAATAATAGAAAGTTAAAAAGGGGTATTCCAAGTGTGTGTCTATGCACCTCATGTATTTTCTAGGTGTTATGTTGCGGACAATGATATATTAATTTTCAAATTTATTTATCAAAGTTATATGGCCACCCACATATCAATATATCAAATATATGGCCACACATCTCATGAAAGAGTGACTCTGGGTGGTGTACAATAAAACTATAAAACACTAATATATTTTTTAAAAAATCCAGAAATGTTAAAAAATCATGATCTAAAGCTAAAGGGGGCAGCAGATGTTAACAACAAAGGAGCCACCTCAGATCCTCTCTGGTCATCTACTTCCCCCGGGCCTCATGGCTTAACCAGGTTTTGAGGGTCTTCGGGAAAATCCACAGGGCTAGAGCCAGGCTCACTTTGTGGACAGGATTTTCAATAAGTCAGGTTCCATGCCACAAAAGCCTGCCTCCAGGTTCCCACTAAGCGTAGCTCCCAGCAGATGAAACCTATAACATACCTTCCAGATCTGATAAGATGGGCAAGTGAAATTGGGGAAAGGCAGTCCCTCAAATCACCTAGTCCCATGCAGGTCAACACCAACACCTTGAATTGGACCCAGAAGCAACCTGGCAACCCATGCAGCTCACAAAGTCAAGTTCTAATGCATACCATTCTAGAGCTACAGTAACTGCCTATGCCACTGTATTTTACACCAGCCGAAGCTTCCGGATACTCTTCAAGAGCAGCTTTGCATACAGCAGATTACAGTGGTCCAATATGGAAGTGACTAGGGCATGAGGAGCCATGAGCAGAGCTTCCTGAGCTAGCAATGGGTGCCATTGGTCCACACCATGAAGCTGTGCCAAGGGCCTCCTTGTCATGATAGCCACCTGCTCTTTGAGCAGGAGTCGCAAGTCCAGGAGGACCTCAAGTTGTGCACTGGTTCTTTTTGGGGCAGTTCAACCCCATCCAGCACCAAAGATAGTTCTAGAACCAGCCACCTCCAACACCCAAACCCACTCAATCTTCCCAGGTCCAGCTACAGCTTGTTGTTCCCTGTACAGACCATGCCATCACAAGGTAGGACTTATTAGAATCTCAAACCCATCTTTGCTTGACTTTGTCCCCTTCTGACCACTAGCACGGCTCTAGATGTTTCTTCTCATTTCATCTCCCTCAACTCTTCCGTGAACCACACAGAGTGATGGGATCCATGGTGGGGGCGGGGAGGTCACATAGGCGGGATACGATTCAAACCCTCAGCTGCCCTCATTCCAAGTGGCGACCAAGAGTCCAGATGGATGATGCATCCAATCAGCAGGAACAGCCCCCAGCTCCCTCTGAAGGCCATCTGGCTCCATCAGTCACCAGGGGTGGCCCCATCTAATTGGTCCTGCCTCTCTGCAGTGGACAGTGATGCCAGAGAATCCCATGATGATCAGGGCATCATCTGACCATGACAAGGAAGACACCAAGTGCTCCCCAATTTCAGATCACATTGCCACTGTTCCAACAGACTCCCTTATTCCAGATGCAGATAGCCATCCTGCAGGTGGCTTCAGGTATCATGTGCCCTCTTAAAGAGGCTCAGAGAAGCCTTGTAGGGGCATGCAGAAGAATTTGTTCAGGATCTGTCAGACAAAGTCTCTCAAATTCACTTGCAGTTTGACACTTGCCTTCCAGCAGGACTGGGGGACATGCCTGGGGAGGAGTCTTGCCTGCTTATCTGGGAATGGTTTGAACCAGTTTGGCCTGATGAGATGGACAGGGTCCTTAGGCTGGGTTCAGCCACCAGCTCTTCAGATTCATGAGCCACCTAAGGTTTCCATATGGCACTTTAGTCGTCTTCGATACAAGTGGAGATGGCACCTCAATTGATTGGTGCCTGGCAGCAACTGCTGGATGCCTACCTTGCTCTGGGTTAAGGAAAATGCATGAAAACATTCCAGATGCCCCATAGCATGTTTGGAAATACAACAACTAGTCTTATAAACCAAAAGGGAAAGTGCTTAAGGATATTAAGTACTACCTTGGTCTCTATAGTGGTTGATGGGGAGATTATCAACAGTTAGCATTTGCATTTGAATTTCCATAAATTGATGTTTTTTGTCCAGACATGGTCATCAGGAGAAACCATCTCTGAATGTGAAAGTCCCTTCATAGCAGCTATTTTCTGACACCATCAAAAATACAACCTCAGCCTTAGAAAGAGGTCAAGCCCTGAAAGCTTCATTATCTTTGGCCTAATCCAGCTCCTAATCTTTTAATGCAGTTGATGAACAAAACTCTTTTGGGTCAAGACCTAGAATATCCAAATGGCTGGAATTCAGACTAGCTGGCGATAGATGCTCTGCTGGAAGCCTCAGGGTAGGATTCCTGCAATGCTCTTTCCCTGGAACTGTCTTTCTGAGTGCAGTCCTCAAACTGGCTGCTCAGTGACTCTGACCACCATATGCAAAGGAGGAGGACTTTGGGAATCCACACCTTCGTAGGATTTTGGATTCTGAATCCAATGAATCCAATTCTATCTATTGTAGAGGGAGGCAGAGACATTGTCAGCCAAGGAATGCAAGAGCTGTTAACAGATCAGGGACAAGTAGCAAAACTTCATCCTGAATCAGAAAGAGGAGAAAGAAAGACTCCAAAGAACCATGCCTGATGCTTTGTGGCAGCATTTCTGAATGTGTGGTCTGGGGACCCCTGGGGGTCGCGGAGACACTTTCAGCTGGTCCATGAAGTCAAATAAATAAATAGTCACAATTTCTCCCTTTTAATTTCTAATGCAGGAAATGTACAACCCACATAACCAAGGCTGTTTGGGGTCCGCAACCATTTCTAAGAATGTCAAGGACCAAAATGTTTGAGAACCACTGCTTTATGGAATGAGGGAGACAAAGGAAATTCTGATAGGAATTCAAGATTCTATCATTAAACCCTAGAACAATAAAATACACTACTAATAATCCTTGTGGTGTCTCTTTCCTGACCTAGCCTTCCCTGAAGGGTTAACATCCTTTTGTCTCTCTATTTGAATGTCTGTTCCCTCTCTCTTATGTATTATCTATCTATCTATCTATCTATCTATCTATCTATCTATCTATCCATCTATCTATCTTTCCATCCATTCATCCATTCATCAATTCATCCATCCATCCATCTACCTCTCAACTATCCATTGACATACTCTTTTAACCTCTTGTTCCTAATTATTTCCACAAAGCATGGGAGACTGATAGTGCTCTTTTTGGAAAGGTATAAATGGAATAAAGATTCAGATGGATTTCAGATAAGACTTTGAAATTAATTAAAAGAATCCTTCCTCTGGGAAATGGCTGTTGTTTTCCATTCTGGTTTAAAAAGGAGAATGCATAATTTTTTCTCCCTGGAATTGTGCAAGTCACTATAATCTGTAGACTTAATCAAACCTCTGAAGGCTTTACAGGAAGATGTAAAAAATGGAAAGCAAGTCTGAAATAAGTTAAAATCTAAACCCAGTTCCATGGAGATCTGGGATAGTATGAAGAGGCAAACAGTGCTATTCAGCTTCATTTCTTCTGCTGTCTTTTCCTGCTGTTATTAATCTGAAAATGCTTCAGATTTCAGTTTCTTAGTCAGTATTGAAACAGGCATTTGTTTCCCAGGTGAAGTTCAAGTTTAGATAGATGCTGTTCTCTCAAGAGGTGCATTTGGAGTAGCCCATGTTTCAAATCTAGTAGACCGTCTGAACTTTTGCATGTTGTGCTGCAGATATGTTCTTCCTTCTGATGTTTCCAGTGATCAAAGTGAATGCCCTGAAATGCTTGGAGGTGAATCCTTTTCCTGTTGAGCATGAACTGTACCAGCCAGGTGATCTCTCAATTGGAGCGATGGTTTCTCAGATTTTATATGTTTTCAATGAACACTGGTTTGATGAATTTCCATCACACAGGTTATTTGATCTTACAAAGTAAGCAAATCTCCATCCTCACCTAATGGGACTTTGCCCCTTCTTGGCTTTTGCAGATCACATCTCCTGTTTCTGTGAGTAACAAAACATTCAGAGAAGAGGAGGACCTTATCCACCCTATTTCCTCACTTTTTGCACTGCTTCTAAGGCTATGCCAAGGGAGAACGCTGTTCTCCCACTACAAATGATCGTTCTACTTTTAAAAGATCTCATGAAAGTGTGGGGACAATTTAAAAAACTGTTTTAGCATTGCCAGTAGCTAGATTATCAAGACATTGTTGAAGAATTCACTTCTCATTCAGTGATCAGAGAAGCGGTAGATTATAGAAAGTGCATCTGGAATTCCTGTGTGTTCTAAATTGAGCTATCCTGTGATATTTTTCCAATTTTCATGAGGTCTTCAGTTCTTCCTTTCTGTCTTTGTTCCACAAGGTTATACTCTCAGGAAGACTCTGTTCTTGATGTACCTCCTAGTAGAATGCATCTTCCTAGGTGCTACATTTTTCTTCCTACCTCATAGATTCCTGTAAATAATATTTCTTTTCTGCTACACTTACAACCCTGCCTCAATTGTCTATGCACAACTTGAGCTTCACCCATCATGAACACAACAATAACTGAAAAAAAAAAAGAATTTCATCTCTGTCTTCACTACATAAAGTAAAATATGAAACTCCTTTAAGATCCCTAAAGATTAGCTGGATCATAAAGAACCCACAGATAAGCATATATATATTAAAAATGAAAATGTTCAACCATGATGTTTCTTTACTACATAAAATAAGAGTAATAGAATGAAAATCCATTTAACCAATCCATTATTTATGGAAGACTGAAAAATATGTGTAGGAAACAGAAGAAAACTGCAATTTTAAATCAGCTTCCTTTGTGAAACCTAAAAAAGCCAGAATATGTAGTCTGTTCATTCAGAAATGAATAGCTCAGCACTGAGCAAAGCTGAAAGAAAAGAATCATCCAAAGAAAAATTAAGTTCCACTCAGTAGAAAGAGGGCAATATCTCATCCATTCATCTTTGCCTTAAAACCTAGCAATCTCTAAAATTGTATGATTTTATGAGTAGATCCTCAGGTATAATGGAAAGAGTAAGAGAATGGCTACTTCCCAAAACACAGTTGCATTTTAGTGATACGTTATGCTGTGCAATTCTGGGATATCAGCACGACAAAAGAATCTGACCACTTCCAGTTGCAATAACAGGCAAAAAGCATCATTTTTTATGACCCCAACCCATTCATTGTAGACTTGCTTTCTCAAAGGCTTTCTTTCTTTCTTTGCAGTCTGATCACAAAATTCTACCAGCATGTCCTTTCCTTGGAATTTGCTCTAAAGGAGATCAATGAGAATCCACAACTCTTGTCCAATGTCACACTTGGTCTCCATGTATCAGACAGCTACCACGACCCAAGAATGACCTATAGAACCACCCTGGATCTCCTTTTCAAATCAAATAGATTTCTCCCCAACTATGAATGTGGTGTCCCTAAAAACCTCATGGCCATCCTTGGAGGACTTGGTTCTGATACATCTTCCCATATCGCGGCCATTATCGATTTCTACAAGATTCCTCAGGTTGGTCAGTGGATGGGGGAAATTAACCAAGTCTTCTGCTTATCCTTAAAGCCCAAAAAATGTACATGGGGTTCTGTATTTTATCCCCCCATACTGTTGCCAAAAAGAGAACCAGTTTGGTGTAGTGGTTAAGGCAACAGGCTAGAATCTGGGAGATTGGGAGTTCTAGTCCCACCTTAGGCACGAAGCCAGTGGGATGATCCTGGGACAGTCACTCTCTCCCAACCCTAGGAAGAAGAAGGCAATGGCAAACCACTTCTGCAATCTTTCCAAGAAAACTTCAGGGACTTGTCCAGGCAGTCTCCAGGAATCTACAGTGACTCTAAGGCACACATATGAACACACACACACACACACACACACACACAGACATCAAAACAGTCTGAAGGTTGAGTCATGGCAACTGTACTTCTTTTCTTTTTGGTAGAGACGTTTCGCTACTTGTCCTAGCAGCTTCTTCAGTCTAAAAAAGTTGGTTAGGGGGACCCCATAAAAGTCTTCCAGGGTGGCTGTGTTTCTTTTTCACAGGACCGGCTCATTGAGGGACAATAGGAGATGTGATTAGTAGAGTCTTTGGGATGTGGATATGTACTCCTAATCCCTCACTCATCCCTAAGGGGATGTTAATTGCTGCCTTCCTAGTGAACTTTTCAACTGTTCTTAATTTTCTTGGGACTGTTGAAAGGACAGCCTGGAAAATGGGGGACAAGTTGTGTCTGAGGCCTCCACCTCTATTGAGGGAAGGATTTTCCACTTTGGCATAAATGGATTCCTTCACTCCTCTCTCAATGTATCTTCTCTGTCCAAAATGTGAACATTATTGTCCTCAAATGAGTGTCCTTTTTCTTTCCTCTAACACACTGAGATGGAGACCTGTACACCCTAAAGATCGAATACCAAAGCATAAGAAGAGCAATGTAGTATAGGCAATTCAGTGCACTGAGGAATGCCCAGAACTCTATATTGGGGAAACCAAACAGCCTTTACACAAGAGGATGGCCCAGCACAGGAGGAGCAACAACACAGGACCAGAATCAGCAGTTTACCTTCATCTAAAGGAAAAAGAACACTCATCTGAGGACAATAACGTTCACATTTTGGACAGAGAAAATAGATGGTTTGAGAGAGGAGTGAGGGAATCCATTTATACCAAAGTGGAAAATCCTTCCTTCATTGTGGTGGAGGCCTCAGACACAACTTGTCCCCCATTTTCCAGGCTGTCCTTTCGACACTCTCCAAGAAAATTAAGAACAGTTCAAAAGCTCACCAGGAAGGCAACAATTAACATCCCCTTGGGGATTGGTGAGGGATTAGGAGTAGACGTCTACATCTCAAAGACTCTACTAATCACATCTCCTATTGTCCCTCAGTGAGCCTGTCCTGTGAAAAAGAAACACAGCCACCCTGGAAAACTTTTATGGGGTTCCCCTAACCAACTTTTTTAGACTGAAGAAGCTGCTTGGACAAATAGTGAAGCGTCTCTACCAAAAAGAAAAGAAGTACAGTTGCCATGACTCAAACTCCAGACAATTCCACCTGGATGACTGAGAATCTTCATAAACTAATCACCAAAACAAGAAGGTAACAAGAAGGTAAAAGTTAAGACGTAGGGAGTATGCGAAAATCACTCAGCTAGTATGAGCAATAATGCATTTAAATTGTACTTTCCTTGTTTCTACTCAAACATTTCCCCTAATAGATTCTCTGAAGGAAAGACTACCCCAGTAATTGCATGATCTTATGATAAACAGAGGAACTGGTAGTAGAGGAGCAATTTTCTTTACTTCCAATTTACCCTAAAGACCTACAGAGGAAAGGACACTTAGCATAACTAATCGGCTGAACATATTTTGACTTTCTTTCAGCTTACGTATGGTTCATATCCACCAGAACAGTTTTCTACCACTCAGTTATCCTCACTTTACTTTATGGCCCCAAATGAGACTCCTCTATACATTGGGATTATCCAATTGCTGCAACATTTTGGATGGAAGTGGGTTGGGCTTCTTGCTTCTGAGAGTGAAAGCGGAGAACAATTTTTGAAGAAACTAGAACTTTTGCTTTCACGGAATGGAATCTGTTCAGCCTTCCTACAACAAGTCCCTGGAATACCCTCTTTTGATGACTTGGATAGACTTAGTGGTATATTGTTTACTCTTTATAGGTGTTACGCAGACAACAAGACAAACACATTTATCGTCTATGGAGAATCTCTGTTGCTTGTATGGCTCACAAGTGCGATCTGGGTGCTGGATCCCACATTGAAAGGAAATATATCATTTAGAAAGGTTTGGATCATGACTAGTCAATTTGATTTTATACTAACTGGAGCTCAAAAGTCTTACGATCTCCAATTGTTCAATGGGGCCATTTCCTTTCAAATTCCATCAAATGAGGTTCTGGGATTCAAGGAGTTTCTTCAGTCCATAAAACCTTATTTGAGGCCCAGAGATGGATTCATAAAGGAATTTTGGGAGCAAGCATTTGACTGTTCCTTTCCTCATTCAGCAATGTCAACAACAGACATTGGAAAATGCACTGGGGAAGAGAATCTGGAAAGTCTTCCTGGACCTCAATGGAAATGACTGGTCATAGTTACAGTATCTATAATGGTGTCTACACGGTGGCTCATTCTTTGCAAGCCTTAGTGTACAAGGGACCAAATCAGGACAAAAGGATGATGGGGAAAATGGCCCGACTCAGAAATCTCCAGGCTTGGCAGGTAATGTCTCTACACTTTTCTTTCAATGAAGAATTTGGTACAACTTGATACGAATAGCAAAATAGGCTAGGATTTAAGCACTACATACATATGTTTCAAGTAGCTAGGGTGGAAACATGCTTCTTACCCAATTTGTACACCCAGAATTCAGAGCAACCTCTACTTAATGGTTTTCTCCTCATATTATCATCTTCTTCTCTATCTCCCCCCCACTTTTTTTTTTCAAACAGCTCCACCCATTTCTTCAAGGCATTTCTTTTAACAACTCAGCTGGAGAGAAAGTCTTCTTTAATCACAAACGGGAAGTGACAAGAGGATTTGAACTTATCAACCTGATCACTTTTGCTAACCGCTCATTTCAGAGAGTTAAAGTTGGAAGGTTAGATCCTAATGCTGCAAAAGGAGAAGAATTGGTCCTTGATGAAAATAGGATTGTCTGGCACCCAGGTTTCAACCAGGTACGGTCAAGAAAATGTCAAGAAGTCCTGTTTTGGGATGGATCATCTCAGAGCTGACTTTTTGGGGGGCATTCTGTAATCTATATTAAAGTTTTGAAAATAATATGATGTATAATTGGACTTAAACATACGTCTTAATTATATTTTCCTTTGAATACAATAATTCATTTAATTTTTTCCCAAACATTTCTACCTCCATGTCACTTTTTATGGCATAAATAAACATATTTTAATGCTTAACCTTCTTTTCAGGTCCATAAAAACAACAAACTTGGGATCTTCTTCTGAGCTCTCTTTCATGTTTCGGACAGGTTATTCCCATTTCTCTGTGTAATGAGTACTGTTACCCAGGATCGTGGAAGAGAAGGATGGAAGGGAAACAATTCTGCTGCTATGACTGTGTTCCCTGTCCAGAGGAAAAGATTTCAGATAAGATGGGTCAGTCCTGAATTCCTCCCTCTGATCATGAAATGGGCTTAAAAGAAATGTTTCCCTCAAAACTAAGGCATTGCTATAGTGGGCAGGTAACCCGAGTTTTGCTAAGGGCATATCTTCTCAGATGAAATCCATGGAATCATGTGAATCTCATTGACAAATGTTCTCAGAAATCATGTCAACTTGCACAATTCTGGCATTCTCATAGGGAATTCCTTATGAAGTTGGCATTTGTGCCCAACATTTCAGAAGAAGCTTTCTGGAAGCCTTGCTTATCATTCAGAGATGGACACTTTTATGTTGCATTTTAATGAAGTTTATCTTTGGTGTAAACTGCTCAGACTAGGTTCAATGAGATGGGCACTAATAAATGAACAAAATAAATAAATATAAATACTCAATAGGTTTGCCAAATATGATAAATCTTCATCTGAGATGATGAAAACACTAGAAAATGAAAAGGAGTAGGAATTCTTCTTTGAATTTCTATCTAAGAGGGCTTCTCCTATGGTCAATGCTTTATGCTAACTTACTCTTCCTGAAGTAGAAAATGTAAAGTGTTTTGATGAAGGGTACTGGTTTCTAGAAAGAGGGGGGGGAGGGAGAGAGGGAGGGAGGGGGGAAGGAGGGAGGGAGAAAGAGTGCAAACAGAGAGACAGGAAAGAAGAAGAAGCTTCCTTTTTCTTCTCCAGCAAATAGGAGCACAATTACATAATTTTCTGTTATTCCATGACTACAAAAAAAGGCTCACTTTTTTCTTTTATCCAATTTTTTTCTAATCATCAAACCACAAATCATAAGAGTACTATTCTCCATTTCGTTCAAAAAGTCTATAAGTGGTTTGCAGGCAGCCATAGATGTAGATATCATTTTTTCTTTGATCAAAGCAGTCAATTCAGCCATCTCTGCAAATTCCATCATCTTCGCCAATCATTCCTCCATTCTGTGTAGTACCAAACCTTTCCACTCTTAAGTATATAACAGTCTCACTGCAGTTGTCATATGCAAACTTCCATGACTATTTTCTAGTTGCCTTGTCCATTAGTCCCAAAGGAAAAGTCTCTGGACTCAGTTGTCCTTTAATGTTTAATATCTTTTGAATTAATAGATGTATTTGTGTCTTAAATGTCCCTTCACATTATTCACATTTCAAGCAAAGATTCGAAGTACTATTTATACCTTCCAGACAATTTCTCTGCTGACAAAGAGAAACGAAACATCATTTTATAAAAGTTCTCTTTCAGTTCAACCATAATGTACATTTCAATCCTTTCAGCCACATATTTCCCACTGTTCCATTTGTAGATTATAACAAAAGTTTTAGCCCGTTTTATCATACCTTCTTTCACTTCTTCATCTTCCATCTCATATTTCACCAAAAGTTTAAACATTTTATCAATAACACATTCATGGTTATTACACAATTCTGTTTCATACAGTTTTAAATTGTTCAAAACCAAAAAATCTTTTATCCACTTTAAACCTTTCTAACAATTGTATGTAAGAAAACCACTGACAAGGATATCTTTCTATTGTTAAATCTTCCCTACTTTTAACTTACAGTCCCCTTGAGAAAATTCATCACAGTAACTTAACTTTTTATGTTTACTTATCGTTTATCATCTGTAAAATGCTTCTTGCATGGAAAGCCACAAAAGTCTGCATTTCAATGTCTCACTGCCTTTAAATCTCAAATCCACTTGCCCCCTTTCATCCCACATGATGATATTAAGTAAATAGTATATTTCAGTATAATATGGCAATATGGGGTTAGATTTAAGGCAGAATCAGCACCAGTTATACTACAGTTTGATTTTGTTTATCAATGACTCAATTTTCTTCTGATTTCTTCATCTAGAGATGGAAGATTGTTTCAAATGACCTGAAGATCAGTATCCAAGCAAGAAGCAAGATCATTGCATCACGAAAAGAACAACCTTCCTGTCTTATGGGGAACCTTTAGGGATCTCTTTGGCATCAGCTGCTCTTGTTTTTGGCTTAATAACAGCCTGGATACTTGGAACTTTTATTAAGGCTAAGGATACTCCCATAGTTAAAGCCAACAACCGGGATCTCACTTACACTCTCCTTGGGTCTCTTTTGTTCTGCTTCCTCTCTTCCTTTTTATTCCTCAGCCAACCTGGGAAAGTCACCTGCCTTCTGCGGCAATCAGCTTTTGGCATCATCTTCTCAGTGGCTGTTTCTTGTGTCTTGGCCAAAACCATCACTGTGGTTGTGGCTTTCATGGCTACTAAGCCAGGTGAGGAATGGGTGGGGAAAAGATTGGCCCTTTCCATTGTCCTTTCTGCTTCTTTTCTTCAAGTAGCTCTTTGCACCCTGTGGTTGGCAACCTCTCCTCCCTTCCCTGACTTAGACATGCACTCCCTTTTGGAAAACGTGATTTTGCAATGCAACGAAGACTCCGTCCTCATGTTCTATTGTGTCCTGGGCTACCTGGGTTTCTTGGCTGTTGCCAGCTTCCTTGTGGCATACCTTGCCCGTAATTTACCTGACAGCTTTAATGAAGCCAAATTCATCACCTTCAGCATGTTGGCCTTCTGCAGTGTGTGGCTATCCTTTGTGCCGACCTACCTGAGCACTGTAGGGAAAGCCATGGTGGCTGTGGAGATCTTCTCCATCTTATCATCCAGCGCTGCCTTACTGGGATGTATCTTCTTCCCGAAATGCTACATCATTGTGCTGAGGCCAGAACTGAACAACAGGGAGCAATTAATCAAAAGGAATTAAATCAGGTCAATATCTTTTTCTGTTCCAATGATATTGTCAATTTCAAATGAAGAATATGAGTATCCAAGGAATACATGTAGGATTACTTCAGTTTAATCGAAGTGTAAATATATGCAGTTAAATTTGATTCTTAATGTACAGGATTGTCCTTTCTTTGGTTTCCAAGAAGCAGAAGTGATTTTCATGAAATTTATTTACATACATGGTCTGAAGAATAACCACTGTATAAATATATTTGAAAAAATCCACATTTACAGAGAGAGAGCCAGCCTCCCTTTGGGGTGGAGGATATTCCATAAGGCGGGTGTCATGGCAGAAAAGGGCCACCTCCAGGGTCCTGCCAAGTGTAGCTACCAAGCAGATGGGACCAGTAGCATACCTCTTCTTCCA
The DNA here is from genome assembly GCF_059951505.1 of Python bivittatus. Taxonomy (NCBI): domain Eukaryota; kingdom Metazoa; phylum Chordata; class Lepidosauria; order Squamata; family Pythonidae; genus Python; species Python bivittatus. Next base: position 147,339 of record NW_028277062.1, read on the forward strand.
CATCTGATGGGACAGGCAGATGTAATTGGGTGGAAGTGGTCGCTCACCTAACCCGGCCCCATGCCATGAAGGACCGTAAAGGTCAAAACCAGCACCTTGAATTGGACCCAGAAGCAAACTGACAACCAATGCAGCTCGCAGAGCCATGATGTAGTGTCTGCTGTTCTAGAAGCACACATAACTGCCTGTACCACTTCATTTTACAGCAGCTGGAGCTTCTGGATGCTCTTCAAGGGCAGCTCCACCTACAGCACATTACCGTAGTCCAATTGGGAAGTGAGTAGGGCATGAGTAACCATGAGCAGAGCTTCCCAATGTAGCAAGGGGCACAACTGGTGCACAACACAAAGCTGTGCAAAGCCCTCTTTGCCATAACAGCCACTTCCTCTTTGAGCAGTATTGGTGAGTCCAGGAGGACACCCAGGTTGTGCACTGGGCCTGTCTGGCACAATGCAACTCCATCCAGCACCAAAGATGGTATAGTCCTAGAACGAGTAGGCCCCAAAAGCCACTCAGTCTTGTCAGGGTTCAGCTGAAGCTTGTTTTTCCCAGTCTAGACATAGCCATCACAAGGTAGGCTTTAATAGAATCTCTAACCCTTCTTTGGTTGAATTTGTCCCCTGTTGATCACCAGCAATGCTCTAGAAGTCTCTTCTTATTTCATCTCCCTCAACTTTTCTGTGAACCACAAAGAGTGATGGGATCTATGGGGAGGGGGAGGTCACATAAGCGGGATATGATTCAAAGCCTAAACCGCTCCCTTATTCCAATTGGCGACCAAGAGTTCAGATGGGCAATGCATCAAATCAGGTAGAACAGCCCCCAGCCCCCAGCCATCTGGGTCCATCAGTCACTGGGGGTGGGCCGCTCTAATAGGTCCTGCCTTCCTGCACTGGATTTGTTTTTGTTTGTTCAGTTGTTAAGCCGTGTCCGACTCTTTGTGACCCCCATGAACCATATCGGGCCAGGCCTTCCTGTCCTTCACTGCCTCCCTGAGTTTGCTCAGTTTCATGCTCATTGCTTCAGTGATGCTATCTAACCATCTCATCCTCTGCCGTCGCCTTCTCCTTTTGCCTTCAATCTTTCCTGCACTGGATAGTGTGGAAGAATTTGTTCAGCATCTGTCAGACAGTCGTTCAAATTCACTCACTGATTTCAAGGGAATAAAGCCATTTCATGAAGGAGACTTTACCTGCCAAGCCCGGAGATCTTCAAGTTCTTTAATTCTTGGCATCACTTTACATTTCAATTTAGAAGAATACATGGCATGAAAGGCACATGTTACAATACAGACAGCATTATAGATACTGTATCTATGAGCAGCCATATGCATTTCAAAAAATGATTCAGGAAGGTTTTGCAGTTTCTCTTCTCTAGTACATGCTCTGTCATCTTTGGCAGGTTCTTGAGGATTTTGAAGGGAACAATCAAATGATTGTTCCCAAATGTTCTTGAGAAGCCATATTCTGGGAGCCAAGAAGGGTTGATGTTCCAAAGTTATGAACAGAATCCTCATGGTTCTTTTGAGGAAATAGCAAATGAAATAGAACACTGGAAAATGTCAAAATTCTACATTCCCATAAGAGCAATTACAGATAGTCCTCATTTAGTGACTACCTTGTGCAGCAACCATTCAGTTATGATGGTGATGAAAAGTAACTTTGTAACCAATCCTCACATTTATGACCTTCGCAGGCCTGTAAAGTAAAGGAAAGCTGAAGTAAGATCATAAGCACAGTTGCAGTTTCACTTAATGACTGCTTTGTTTAATGACAAATTTGCCAGTCCCAATTGTGGTCACTAAACAAGGACTACCTGTACTGAGAAATCCATCTGGGTTGTCATTTTTCCAAGGTATATGTCCTCATGCTGGTTAGGAATTGGTTGATTATGGTACTCAGCCATATAAAGGACATAGTATCACCATTTGGAATAAATATTCTGAGTTTCCCATCTACAAAAGGTAGGAAACTATTTGAGTCCATACTAGCCATGTCACTGTAGTCATGGAAATGCCCTTGGTTTTAGATCCTTTCTGGGAAAGCAAAACATAATCCATTCTTAGAAAGGTGAGTTTCCAGGGCCTGCAGAATGTCAGGTTCGGTCAGCACGAGGTTTCAGGGAAGCACGGGGCTGCAGGGAAGCTCGCAACCAGACCACGCGGAATCCACCGGCGGTAGCTAGCGGGGAAAAGAGGAACCGAAAGCGCCGCTTATTAACGAGCCACCTGCGGCCAGCTAAACAGGAAAACCGCAGCGGAAGCTTTTAATTACGAACTGATAACGGCGCGAGCAAGCAAGGAACGGGGCCGCAGGGCAGCGAAACAAGATCGCAACGCAGCACAGAACCTGCGGTCTGCACGTAGCAGGGAGGGGCCAACCCAGCCGGAGGGGGACTGGCAATCAAGGACAATGGACTCTGATCGACCCTGCCATCATGAACGATCAGGGGGGACATTGGGGGGCCTAATAGCCCACAGCCGCAACGCGATCACGAGGCGGGAAAAAGCGCGGGAAGGGGGAATATAACAAGTGATGCAATTGTACCAAGCCAGTCCTGGCTTTGCTTGTGACTACTACGTTACGCATGAGTAAACCTTCTTTGTGAACCACACGTGTCACGAGAGTTTCTCTGTCGAACGGGGCAAATCTCACATAAAGCCAGGACTCACCGTCAGCGCTACCCGGTACCACCGAGGAGCGTTTTCTTTCTCAATACAGGCATGACCAGCGACGAGGAATCCGTGGGTCAGCTGGAGCGCGAGGGATCCAGGCTCGCGGAAGGGCGGTCGGAGCCGCCCGGGAGCGACGGGGCAGCGGCCAGGGCCGGGCGCACTCCATCCGAGCGGTGGTCGATGGGCGTGAATCAAGGACCAGGCGATTCGGGCGTTACGATGACCCGGGGTTCGGGGTTCCGGAACCGTGAGTGGAGCGAGAAATTCGCCCGACTAGAGGAGAGAGTCGAGCGACGCCTAGACGCCGTGGAGGCGATGCTCCAGACCCTACTACAGAGAGTGGGGCCACCGGCGGTGAACGAGGAGGCGAGCGACAGGGGGGCGGTCCGACACCCCCGCCGGCACCACCCACGGCGCCCCGGTCGGAGGACCAACGGGCGGCAGACGCCCTGAGACTTCGAGGTATCACTGGGAAGTTCTCAGGGGACCCCGAACAGCTGCCGCACTTTCTGACGCACGTCAGGGGGTTCATGCAGAGGGGTGGTCACCTATTCGCTAGAGACGAGGACAGGGTATCCTACGTGGCCGAGCTGCTAGATGGCCAAGCCGCCAGCTGGGTGATCGGGCTGTACGATGCCAACGCGGCGGAACTACGGAGTTTCCCGGACTTCATGCAGGCGCTCCGGGACAGATTCGAGGACACATTGAGCGCCAAGCGGGCGGAGGACGACATCCTACAATTCAGGCAGCGGGGCAAATCGGTATCGGAATATGCCCTGGAGTTCCGGAGGTTGGCCGAGAAGCTCGCGGACTGGCCGGAGTCCCTGAAGGTGAAGTATTTTAAGAGGGGACTCAACCCAGAGATCCTGGAACGGGCACTGGGGCGGGACGACCCGGCCACAGTGAAGGATTGGATCTGGCTGGCCGGAACGGCGGAATCGGCGTGGCGGCAGATCCAACAGAGCACAAGACGACGGGACCAGACGAGGGACCGGCCGAGGGAGAGGACCCCGAGGAGAGACGGAGCGGTCGACGGCAGTCCACCGGGAGGCGAGAGGCGACCAGAGCCCCGAATCTGTGCTTCCGATGCGGAGGCAGAGGCCACCGAGCGGCGCAGTGCCCGACGGAGCGGGAAGGCGCCCCACCACGGCCCGAAGTCAAAACCCCGCGTGCAAACGGGAAAAGGACCGGTGACCGACCGCGGAAGGGGGCAGTGGCGGCGGTGACCGAGAAAGGACGCGGGGGTGGTCGACCCCGGAGACAGCATCCTCCGGAGAGGACTCGGAGCCGGCGGGAAACGAGGCGCGCTCGCACTGAACGGCGTCCCAGTGCGAGCAGGGAGTCGAGGCGCGCGGACCCAATTGGAGACGAGGACTGCCCACCGTTCCGGGTGAGGATACACGTCCGGGGGTGAGATCCGGAGGGAGGCGCAGCTACGGGCGCTACTGGACTCGGGCTGCACCCACTGCTTGATGCACCCAGCGGTGGTCTCGGGGCTCGGGCTACAGCTGAGGCGCCTCCGGGAGCCCATTTCATTCAGCCAGTTAGATGGCACGCTGGCAGGGGGGGGGCCAGCTCAGTATTACACCGAGCCGGTCCAGATGACGATCGGGAGTCACCGGGAAGAACTGAGGTTCGTGGTGGTCCCGGTGGCCGACTACGCGGTGGTACTCGGCTTGGCGTGGCTGCGGCGGCGGAACCCACGAGTCGACTGGACGGCGGAGGCAGTGCGGTTCGGGGTCGACAGACCGGCGAGGGCCGAGAGCAGAGGGGACCGAGCCGTGGAGACGGAGGCAGCCGCAACCACCGGCGGACAAGCGGAGGGTCCGGGACACCGGGAGACGGGGCGAGAGCAGATGGGGCCCGAGACCCGGGCGGCAACAGCAACAGCAGCAGCAGCAGCGCCGGGACCCCGGAGACCCGCCACGATCCCGAGGCGAGGGGAGGCAGCGGCGACTGGCGAGGCAACCGGAAAGCGAGGGGCCGGACCCGGGGAACCCCCGACGGGCGGCGGAATCCCGAGGCAGTATCGAGACCTGGCGGCAGCGTTCGGGGAGAAGGAGTCTGACCAGCTCCCACCACACCGGCCCAGTGATTGCGCCATCGAGCTAGAGCCAGGAGCGACCCTGCCTAAGCCAAAAATGTACTCCCTGTCGAGGAGGGAGATGGGAGCCCTGCGCGAGTTCATAGACAAGAACCTAGCACGGGGATTCATCCAACCCGCGAAGTCACCATTAGCGGCCCCGGTGTTATTCCGGGAGAAGAAGGACGGCTCGCTCCGTATGTGCGTAGACTACCGGGGGCTGAACGCAATCAGCACGGAGTACAAATACCCCCTCCCCTGATGAAGGACTTGATGTCGCATCTGTCGAAGGGGAGGGTGTTCACAAAACTGGACTTGCGCGAAGCCTACTTCAGAGTTAGGATCCGCGCAAAAGATGAGTGGAAGACGGCGTTCAACACCCCGCTCGGAAGCTACCAGTTTTCCGTGATGCCGTTCGGATTAAAAGGGGCCCCGGGGGTATTTATGCAGCTAATTAATGAGGTGCTGCACGACCTACTCTACCGGGGCGTCCTGGTCTACCTGGACGACATCCTCATCTACACCGAGACCCTAGCGGAGCACGTGAGCCTGGTGCGCACGGTGCTCCAGAGACTGCTGAAGGCACAGCTGTACGCAAAGCTCTCGAAATGCGAGTTCCATCGAGAGCAACTAGACTACCTCGGCTACCGAATATCCAGCCGGGGAATTGAGATGGACCCAGCGAAAGTAAGGGATGTCCTGGGCTGGGAAGCGCCGCGAACCCGGAGGCAACTCCAAAGCTTCCTAGGGTTTGCGAACTTCTATCGTCAGTTCATCCCGAACTTCGCCCAAATCGCCCTTCCCCTAACCGACCTGCTAAAAACCAAGGGCACTGGGAAACCCTCCAAGCCCAGCATGGCACTCGCGTGGACTGCAGAATGCCAGGGGGCGTTTGAGGAACTAAAACAGCGGTTCACCGCGGAGCCGATCCTGCGCCATCCCGACCCAGACCGGCGGTTTATAATCCAAGTGGATGCATCAGACGTGGCAACGGGAGCAGTCCTGCTCCAACCCAGCCCGGAGGGGCCATCCACCCGTGCGCCTACGCCTCCCGCAAATTCACCGAGACGGAGAGGAGGTGGATGGTGTGGGAGAAAGAGGCGTACGCGGTCAAGTGGGCGCTGGCCACGTGGAGGCATCTACTGGAGGGGGCAACTGAACCGTTCGAGGTGTGGACGGACCATAAGAACCTCGAGGCCCTGAAGACCCCGCGTAAGCTATCCCCCAAACAGGCACGGTGGTCCCAATACTTCGGGAGGTTCAGGTTCACACTGAAACACATCCCCGGGAAGCGCAACTTCTTAGCGGATGGACTGTCTCGCATGCCCCAGCACGCCAGCCTACGGGAGGAGATCGTGGACTCCGTCATCCCCGCCAGCAGGCTGGCTGCAAAGGCGGTAACCCGAAGCCAGACCAAGGGGGAGCGACGGGACGCGGCGTCTGAAGTAAGGCAAGGGTTCGCGGAGGCAGCGGAGCGGGACGGTTGGCTCAAGCAGAACCGAGAGGCGCTAACCGGCCAAGAGGGGTTGTGGTGGCACGAAGGAAAGCTGTACGTGCCCGAGGGTTGCCGAAGGGAGGTCATGGAGAGAGCCCACGACAGCCGGAGCGCGGGGCATTACGGCTTCGTAAAGACACTCCACTTAATCCGGCGGCAGTTTTGGTGGCCCACGCTCCGGAAGGACGTGGAGGCATACTCGGGGGGTTGCCCGGTGTGCGCAACAGCGAAAGGAGCCAAAGGCAAACCTAGAGGCCTACTCCAGCCGGTAGCGGAACCCGACGGCCCTTGGCAAGAGGTCGCCATGGACTTCATAGTGGAGCTCCCGGAGAGTAAGGGGAAGACCGCCATTTGGGTGGTCACGGACTTATTCTCCAAACAAGCGCACTTTGTAGCGTGCCGGCGAGTCCCCACGGCCGAGGGGTTGGCGAAACTGTTCGTGCAACATGTCTACCGACTCCACGGTGCACCTCGACGTGTCGTCAGCGATCGGGGCGGCAACTTCATCGCGCGGTTCTGGCGGGAGTTCCTGAAGCGGGTGGGGACGAAACAAGCCCTATCCTCCGCGGCGCACCCGCAGACGGACGGAGCCACGGAACGCCTGAACGGGGGGCTCGAACAGTACCTGCGCTGCTACGTGGGGCACCAACAGGACGATTGGGCGGAGCTACTACCATTCGCGGAGGTGGCATACAACAACGCCGTCCACAAGAGCACCGGGTTCTCTCCGTTCAAAGTAGCCACCGGGAGAGAATTCGTCCCCATGCCGGAGCTGCCTCAGCCGGAATCCCAGATCAACTCCCTGGACGCCTGGTTCGCCCAAATCGACGAGACCCGGCGAGCGGCGCACGCGGCATTGCAAAGAGCCAAAGCCGACTACAAGAAGCACGCGGACCGCAAGAGGCTCCCCGAGGAAAAGTGGAAAGTGGGGGACCAGGTGTATCTGTCAACCAAAAACCTAAAGACGCACCAGGCATCGAAAAAACTCAGCCCGAGGTTTGTGGGGCCGTTCCCCATTTCGGAGATCATCAATCCGGTGACCGTCAGGCTGACGCTCCCGAAAAGCCTCGGGAAGATCCACCCGGTGTTCCATTGCAGCCTGCTAAAGTTGCACCAGCCGGGGAACGCCTGGCACAAGGCGGAGGGAGTACCACCACCCATCATGGTCGGGGGGGAGCAGCATTTCGAAATCAACCGGATACTGGACGCCCGGAGGCACAAGGGGCAGACCCAGCTCCTAGTGCAATGGAAACATTTCCCCAAGTCCCACAGCGAATGGGTGAGTAAAACCCACATAAGGGCGCCGGACCTAGTGCGGGACTTTTACAGTAAATATCCCGGGAAGCCGAAATAGGACCGAGGGGGGGAGTTGTCGTCAGGGGGGCGGCATGTCAGGTTCGGTCAGCACGAGGTTTCAGGGAAGCACGGGGCTGCAGGGAAGCTCGCAACCAGACCACGCGGAATCCACCGGCGGTAGCTAGCGGGGAAAAGAGGAACCGAAAGCGCCGCTTATTAACGAGCCACCTGCGGCCAGCTAAACAGGAAAACCGCAGCGGAAGCTTTTAATTACGAACTGATAACGGCGCGAGCAAGCAAGGAACGGGGCCGCAGGGCAGCGAAACAAGATCGCAACGCAGCACAGAACCTGCGGTCTGCACGTAGCAGGGAGGGGCCAACCCAGCCGGAGGGGGACTGGCAATCAAGGACAATGGACTCTGACCGACCCTGCCATCATGAACGATCAGGGGGGACATTGGGGGGCCTAATAGCCCACAGCCGCAACGCGATCACGAGGCGGGAAAAAGCGCGGGAAGGGGGGAATATAACAAGTGATGCAATTGTACCAAGCCAGTCCTGGCTTTGCTTGTGACTACTACGTTACGCATGAGTAAACCTTCTTTGTGAACCACACGTGTCACGAGAGTTTCTCTGTCGAACGGGGCAAATCTCACACAGAAAACACTCTCTACTCTTATCATCTACAACAAAAAAGGTAAACTGTGTCCATCCAAAATGGACATGTTTATTTAGCTTTTTCACTTATTCTCAGATTTATACCTTCATGTTCCTGGCTTTGGGTCTGGCATTAGAGGTGGCACTATGCAAGCTGCTGATCATCAGATTTCTTTCTGTCCATTTTGGAATAGACAAGAGCCTAAAGCTGGCCAGTTACATCTTGTAACCATGGCCAGCTGTTCATGTGGGATAGACACTTTGACAGATAATGGAGACCACCTTCCCCCCAAACCACTATCTTCCAAAACTTGGCAAAAGGGATTTGCTGGAGAACATATGGAGCTGAATATGATATTTTGGGGAGCCAGGATTGGACCGTTAATAATGCTGATTTAGCTCCTTTTTTTCTTCCAACTATTTGAAATGATCATCAGTGAACAGATTATCCCAGCTTTTATTTTCCACTCCAAATTCAAATAAATCTGCCACAATATTTGTATGAACAACTGAATAAATTTAAGTGGATTGGTGCAGATGATAACTGGTTTGAGTAGGCCTGCTGCTACATATAATTTCATATAAAATCAGACAAACACAAATGTAGCTCACTGTTATATAATAATAAGAGACTCCTCATCTTCTTCTCTTTATCAGCTGTTCCTTGGTGTTCAGTTCAGACTTTAGAAGGATGATGTAGCATTTGGGAACAAAGATACAACCCAGTAACCCAGCACTGGAGGCTAAAATGGAAAAGATCTCCACAGCTACCATATACTTTCCCTTGGTGCTCAAATAGGTTGGAACAAAAGATAACCAAACACTGCAAAACATGAGCATGCTAAAAGTTATAAACTTGGCTTCATTGAATGTGTCTGGCAACTTCCTGGCTAGGAAAGCCACTATAAAGCTGATAAACGACAGGAATCCCATGTAACCCAGGACAAGATAAAACATGATGGTGGTTCCTTCATTACATTCTACTACAATTTCTCCAGTGACTGAGTACATATCTAAATCTGGGAATGGAGGGGAGGTTGCCACCCACATAATACAAGTAATAACTTGAACAAGGGAGCAGGAAAGGACAATAGAGCTTGATAGTCTTTTCCCCATGTACTTCTTCATCTTGGATCCTGGTTTGGTGGCCATAAATGCTACCACCACAGTGATAGTCTTGGCCAACACAGAAGAAACAGCCACAGAGAAGATGATGCCAAAAGCAGATTGTCGGAGATAGCAAGTCATTTTTCTAGGATGTCCAATAAAGAGCAAAGGAGACAAGAAGCAGAGAAGAAGGGAGACAAGGAGGGTGTAGGTGAGGTCCCGGTTGTTGGCCTTGACTATCGGAGTATCTCTGTGCTTAATGAATGATCCCAAGACCAATGCTGTGATCAAGGAAAAGGAAATAGCCACCGAAATTAAACTGATTCCTAAAGGTTCCTCATAAGAAAGAAAACTTATTGTTTTAGGAATGCATCCATCCCTGTTTTTAGTAGTATACTGATCTTCTGGGCATTCCATACAATCCAGCATATCTGAAGAAGAGAAGAGAAGAGAAGAGAAGAGAAGAGAAGAGAAGAGAAGAGAAGAGAAGAGAAGAGAAGAGAAGAGAAGAGAAGAGAAGAGAAGAGAAGAGAAGAGTTCTCTTGAAGCATTAATTCACTTGTAACCAGCGGCCAGAATACCCAACCTTTGATGCACCATCCCTTGAAAAGCCAGCACTGAAGTAGGTTTTCAACTGCTGATATTGCCTGGACTCTTCTTCTTCTTATGAAACATAATATAGTTATTTATTATTTCTCTTCATTGTATTGGAAGACTTTCAACCTTTTTCCTTCACAGTAAATGATCACAAACTAGATTTTCAGTTTTACTATTACTGTATACCCAATGTACTATGTAGTATTCTGGGCACCAAATTTCAAGAAAGACATTGAAAGCAATAAAGTTGATGTAGGAACTTGAGGACATGACTTATGAGAAATCTAGTCTGGGCAGGGGGAGGGAAGACTAAGGGAAAATATATCAGTGTTCCAATATATAAAAGGGAAGCATAGGGGAAATTGTCAGAAATTAGAACTAGGACCAAAAACAGTGGGTATAAGTAAGCAGATATCTAGATTTTGCTTAAATATGAGGGAAAACTTCATCATGGTAAGATCTATACAACAATGGAGCAGTGTATATACAGATGTTATGGGTTCTCCATTGCTAGAGGTTTTTAAAAAGTGGTTGGACAACCTCCTCTCAAAGTTTGCTTCATTGGTTTCATTGCATATTCCAGAGGTTTGGATTAGATGATCCTCAAATCCCATCCAACTCCACAATTCTATTATTCTATGATTCTATCATTGTGTGAATTAATGTATGTGTCAATTTACCACATAGACAGGCATAGAGTATGTGGGGATGGGATCTTTTCATTTAGCTTTCTTCTTCTTTCTTTCTTTCTTTCTTTTGATTTAATGTTGTGCAGAAAAGTCCAGCTGATCACATGATTGCAGGAGCAAGGTGACAGTTGCTACTTTTTAATCTGAGTTAATGCTACACATAGTGCTGTTGAATATAATGCATTACCTACCCTTCAAGTTTGAGATCTTCCCTTCTGGGCATGGTGCACAATCATAACAGCAAAATTTATCCTGTTCTCTTTTTTTCTTCTGATAACCTGGGGAGCAAGATTCAGTACATACTGAAACAGGTTGCACCTATCACACAGAAAGAAGTAACATCAAGTTTAGGGGAGGAAAAACAAAAATTATTTCACAGAATGTAGGTTTTTGCAGCTGCCATTTACAAGTCAAAGGACTTCTGGGTAGTCATAGGACTAGCAAAACATGAGGCCATGTTCACTGTCTCACACAGCATTTCACCAGGAAAAAATATTTCACTGAGCATCAGCAATTGTTATTAAAGAATGTTGTGGATTGCTATTATTTTTGTAATCTAGATCACAAAAATCTGGAGATCAAATAGATAGATAATAAACCAGTAGCTAAATAAATAAATAAGAATCCAGTTTCTTGTAGAATCAAGAGATGATTAGTGGTATCCCTTGAAGATGATGATGAAGATGATGATGATGACTGATTCCTCCAACCCAATCAAAGCTTAAACAAGACATGGAAAATGTGATGCAGCTAACAGCATATGTACACATAATAGAAATGTAACTAAATTTAAACAAGGATGTCGTCCATATATATTATATACTATGCAGCAAGGTAAATATAAACAGAGTAGGCTTTATACATTTTACACCAATAGGTACTGTAAATCAGTTGTGGAGTACAAAGAAGGGGAAAGTCAGAAATTAAATATTTATCTATACTATTTTAGCAGTGTTTTTCTTTTCTTGTTTTCTTTTCCTTTTTGTTTCAACATTTATAAATAATCAAATAGCGGAGAATTTGACACCAAGCTCAAAAATATCTACTTTTTTACATTATAAGTACACCTCAATGCACTTTGCTTGGCACAGTTTATCTTTTATTCATGTTATATTGAGCATTAATTGTAGAGCTTCAGTAATTCTCTGTCCATTTATTGATATCATCTTTTTAAAAAATGAATTTGTTTTAAATAAAACGTGGGAAAATTTTAAAAGATAGCATGTAAAAAGAAAAAGAAGACATGGAAAATTTTCCCCATATTTTACTTGTTTGCGCGTGTGTCTTTGAGTCAGTGTTGACCTCCGGCAACTGATTGGACCTGTAGTTTCCTTGCCAAGATTTCAGAAGTGGTTTGCCCTTGCCTTCTTCCTAGGGTTGAGAGAGACGGACTGGCCTAAGGTCACCCATCTGGCTTTGTGGGACTAGAATTCACCATCTCCTGATTTCTAGACTAGTGCCTTAACCACTACACCAAACTGGTTCTCATTTCACTTGTGCAGAATGTACAATATTTTATACATATTATATATAAATATAAAATAATATATTTTCCGAATATTGTGATTATATTAAGTAATTTGTCTTTTAATACTGCATCTCTTTTTCATATATTTGTATAAAAAGCAAGCTGGAGAAGGAAAAGGCACTGAAAATCTATAAAGTATTTTATCGATATACATGATTGCAGAGATCAGAACAGGTAAAGTAACAGTTTAACCAGTGGTATTGCATGGCTGTAAAAGCTGGGCATAGAAAAAAAACAGGAGAAAGAAAAGTGATCGTTTTGAATTGAGGATTTGGAGATAATTACTGTGAGTCCCACAGACTACAAGAAGGATCAGTCAATTGGTTCTTGACCAAATCAAAACTGACGGCTACCTTGAGGCAATTTTTAGCCGGCAAAATTGCATGAGATACAATTGGATGATGGATTAGAAATAATGGCTGCACTTACAAGGCTGAGTGAAGTAGGAGAATGGAAAGACAATGGAAAAGATGAGTGGATAGTATCGGTCAAATGTCCTCTGAAGAGCTGAAGATAATCATCAGAAACAGTTCAAGGTGAACGGCTTCTATCCACAGAGCCGCCAGGTTTCAGACCCAACTCAGTGGTACCTACTTAATTTTTATGGAAATAAATTGTCACCCATGATGGGCTCAGACCATTCAGAAAAGCAAATGTTTAGATCCAGGTCTGAAGATGAGAAGAAATTCTGAAAGTGCACCTTAGACCATACCTGTTTATAACGCTGAGGCCATACAATTGTCGAATCATCAATATTGAATTTTTTCCCTTCGGAATCCACTGTTCCAATTTGCACTCTGACAAAGGAGTTATTTGGGAACGTGATCAAATTTGTGACATCAAATCCACCTCCCATTTCCTTCTTTCCATTAAAGAACACTGTTTCTCCAGCAGAATTGTTAAACACAATAGATTGAAGAACTGGATGGAGCTACATCCAAGGCACAGAGTAAGAGGGAAAGAAGAGGAAACAGCACACTGAAAACTCCATTGGAATGATTTCCAAATGCATCTCTTTTCTGTTGGGCAATGCCTGACTCATCAATGTACAATGTGCAATGCCTCAAGAGAAACAACAGACGGGCAACCATGCCAGAGAGAAGATGATTGATTGATTGATTGATTGATTGATTGATTGATTGAGAGATAGAGAGAAAGAGAGATAGAGAGATAGAGAGATAGAGAGATAGAGAGATAGAGAGATATAGAATAGATAGATAATAATGATACAGTATAGATAGTAAATAATAATGATATGACAGATATCAATCATATCACTATGATAGATAGATAGATAGATAGATAGATAGATAGATAGATAGATAGATAGATAGATAGAGATACAGCAGATAGATGATGATGATAGATGATAGAGAGATAGAGATAGAGATAGAGATAGAGATAGAGATAGAGATAGAGATAGAGATAGAGAGAATCAGAAGATCCCAGATATTTGGTACCTGGGGACCTTACTTAACTATTGGTTAAGGATGCAGAGACTAATGGGAGGACATAAATGACAAGTACAAAAGGAATATTATTTGTTTTTGCTTTCTTGTTGTTGTCCTCCCCCTCCCCCCCCCTTTGCTTTTTACAACTTCAGGAAGCTTATTTTAGGCTTACATTATTTCAGGCTTGCACTAGAGAATGGCATGTTTTGCACACTCAAATAACCAGGAAATGAAATGTGCAGCTACAGGGCTCCTAACAAGTACTTATCCAATAGAAGAGAATATATATAGCTCAGGGTTGAATGTGGAGTCCTTGGTACTCCCTGAGCTTGCTTGTTTGATTGCAGATGTTTCATTACCCAACTAGGTAACATCATCAGCGCTAGTGAATATGGGGTTGCTACTGAGTACAGTAGCTTGCCCTGCCAGTGTTGGTGGGGTTGTGGTTTGGAATCACCAAGGAGACAGACAATCAAGCAGTTGAACAATCAAGCAAAAAACAATACTCTAATCCTACCAAGGAGAAAACCACGCAACCTCCAACAATGGCAGGGCAAGCTATAGTATATAAACAGAGAGCAAACCCCACACTCCCAAGCACTGATGTTGTTACCTAGTCTGGTAACGAAATGTCTGCAAGCAAACAACCAATCTCAGAGAGCACCAAGGACTCCAAAGTAGTTATCTACATTTGTTCTGTATAAGTGGAAATATAGGTATGCATTAATTAATATTAAGATGGGTAATATTGATTGACACTACATCATTATAAAGATATTTGCACATACAGGCACTTAATTTTGAAGCTTTACAATGTGGAACAATAATAACGTGAGAACAACTGTAGCAGTGTAAACCTATTAGAACCTTAAATTATAGGATTGGGGCAGACTATAAATGCATAGTCTGGCTAAGGGCTGTTCTTCCACTGTTTCTCCCCCCTTCCCATTTTCTCCACTGTCTTGCCATCCCTTTCTTCTGTAATGGTTTCTCTAGTTGGTCATGCCTCTTCACTCTTTCAGCAAGGCCTTTACTTCTCTTTCAAGTCAACCTGTCCATTTCCAATAGTCTCTTTAAAAAAAAAAAAAAGTAAAGAAAGCCTGCATATCATGGCTTCTAAAAGTCTTTCCAGCCCCTTAATAATAACTCCACTCTTGGTTACATTACCAGGAGGGAGGGGACTGAAGAATGGATCGGTCAAACCCAATCTTCTCTCTCTCTCTCTCTCTCTCTCTCTCTCTCTCTCTCTCTCCCTCTATCACCCCAAACCCCATTCTGTTCCATTTTTGGAGATCATCATGCTTCTGGACAGAGTCCCGCCCTCTTTATGTAATTTCTTTCCAACATTCCAAAGATTTATCTCACTTTATTTTTTTCTTCTTTTCAACTTTTCGCTACTTCATTCTCTTATCCATAGGAGCACATATTAGAGATACAGATATACAGAAAGACCTGGAATGCAAATCCTTTACAGTGTCCAAATGCTTTTTTAAAAAATAAAGCATTTACCCCCACCTCACCTCCAGGTTTCACATATGAAGGAAACAGGAACTCATGAGTGTTCCTCAGCTGAGTCATTCATACAACTTCATCCAGTATTTACTCATGAAAGAGAAAAGTTGGATACTGTATGAGTCTGTACTAATTTTTTTGTGATGGAGGAAGAGACCCACAGCCATTACCTGCCAAGGTTGAAGATCTTGAAGTTTGGTGCCTTTCATACCACTCTTTGATCTGAGTTTGGATCTAAATAACTCCATGCTATGTAAAGCATGCGCTACAGCATAGACCGCATTGTAGATGCTATAGCTATGACCAGTCATGTGAGTTTCAAACAGAGATCTGGGAAGTTTCTCCAAGCTCTCCTCCCAAGAACATATTTCCATGACTTCCCCAGGCACCTTTGGACATTGAAATGAACAGTCAAAAGCTTGCTCCCAGAAGACCTTAAGGAAATTATCTCCTCCTGCCCAGCATGGATCTAGGGTCAGAAGAAATTTCTGGAAGTTGGGAAGTTGATGGGAGCGAATAGTAAAAGAAATAGCCCCTTGAAACACTTTCAGATCTGACCCCATCTGAAGTCTTGTCATTGCAAAATCAATCTGGGCAGTCATAATCCATACCCTTTCAAAGGATGTATCTGAATGATCTCCATCTGTTGCTAGAAGCATAAAGTAGCTCAGCAATATAATGGACAAGGTTTCTCCATAAACAACAAATGTATTCACTTTGATATAAGTCATAGATAGATAAATAGTCCAGACTTTACCATTAATGTTCTGGATATTATCCAACTGAGGTTGTGGAATTTTCGTAGTGAATGCTGAACAGATCCCATTCTGGGAAAGCAGTGATTCTAACACCTGCAAAAAATGTTCTCCACTGTCATCATCAGTGATGAAGAACCCAACCCATGTCCACCCAAAATGCTGAAGTAACTGGATAATTCCCATGTACTGACCAGCTTCATTTGGGACCATACGGTACAGAGTAGGAGGTGGTGTCATATAGCTCTCTTCTGGGGCAAACGAGCCATAAGTAAGCTGAAACAAATTCAGTTATTTTAGAAACTGGTTGGAAGGAATGTACAAATGAATCTGTATGGAAGAACATTTTTGTGCATTTAACTGTCAAAGTAAAAAAAAAATGTATTTCAATTTGCATCAACCCTCAACATAAAAATCTATTTCCCTTCTGCTTGAATTTTTCTGCATGTTAAAAAAAAAAAATCATTGTTTCTTGGAACAAGTATCTGCAAAGAGGTATACTAGAAGTAATTAATTTCACCATTTCTCTCCTGTCCCCTTTCTCAGAATTAATATTCATTTGCCTTTTAAACCCTGGGGAAACATGTCTGTAACGTACCTATTCCTCTTTCTGAACTGCAAAATCAAAATAACAAAAAATGATCATAACTTATAAACACCTCCATTGTTCAGTGAACAGATCTTACCTGTGGAATCTTATAAAGACTTAGAAGGTTTGCCATATGGAATGAGACAGTGGAACCTAGTCCTCCAATAACAGCAGTGAGTTTTTTCCCAGGATCACATTCATAGTTAGGAATAAGTCTGTGCAACTTGAAAAGAAGGTCCAGGGTGGTCCGATAGGTCATCATTGCATTGTAGTAGCTGTCACAGATATGGAACCCAAGCGTGATATTGGGTAAGACCTTGGGATCCTCATTAATTTCATTTATGGCAAATGCCAAGGCCAGGATGTGTTGGTAGAACTTGGTCACCATGCTGCCAATAAAGTGACAAGCTCATTCAGTGGCAAATGCCACAAAGCAGGCAATCCTCTTGTCATAGCACAGACTAACATTGGCTTTAAAGAAAAAGCTGTGACACTGAATCAGATTCATTGCAAGCAACAGTCATGGTTTTTCATCACTGTTTGAAAGAGGGAGGGAATATTGAGCAAGAACTCTACAGATAATCCACAAAAGAGGTTAGGGGTAGAGAGGGAGGCAGAAAGCCTCAAGAAAGATGGGAAAATATGGGGCTTTGATAATGAATTTGTGAAGAACAGGTGAACACGGGTTTTGGAACTCAAGGGAAGTGTCACATAGAATATACTGTTGGTGCAATGTGTTGTGTCTGCTCAGAATTAGAAACCAGAGAGCGTAGCCTGCTTAGTCCCATATTTTTATCTATCTATCTCTATCTCTATCTCTATCTCTATCTCTATCTCTATCTCTATCTCTATCTCTATCTCTATCTCTATCTCTATCTCTATCTCTATCTCTATCTCTATCTCTATCTCTATCTATGTGTGTGTGTGTGTGTGTGTGTGTGTGTGTGTATATATATATATATACACACACACACACACACATATATTCTATCCTGAATCAAAGTAATATTCCTTGCTTTCTTCTTTGCAAAGCTTTTTTCCTAAGAAAATGCCATTTTTTCCAACTTCTTCCTTGACTGGATGGAAAAAAGAATGGAAGGAAGGAAGGAAGGAAGGAAGGAAGGAAGGAAGGAAGGAAGGAAGGAAGGAAGGAAGGAAGGAAGGAAGGAAGGAAGGAAGGAAGGAAGGAAAAAGTGAGGCTTAGAAAATTATCTAGTTCATCTAAGGTATTTTAAGTACTTGGCTCACAAAAATCTAGGAAACAGATTTAAATATATTAGTGCTGCCTGTTGAGGTAAATCAGTTGCCACTCACTGTTTGTTTGTTGACTTGTTCCTTGACCTTAATTGTGTATATACAGCCAGATACAAGATGTTCTTCTCCATCATGGGAGTAACTTACTGTATATACTGCATATAAAAACACCTTATATACTGAATATAAAAAATTGAGATTGGGGAGACTTTGCAAACTTTTCTGTCAGTCATGGATATTCTATTTGGTTTTGTTGCTCCAACATTGTAATGTTTTAAATCTCAAGCTCATGCCATCGAATTTAGAAAGAAATATTCAAATTTTGGCAGATAGATGATAGAGGTAGATAGATAGATAGATAGATAGATAGATAGATAGATAGATAGATAGATAGATAGATAGATAGATAGATAGGATAGAGATTGATTGTTAAAACCTCTATATCATAATACATACCTTCAAGCTGTTTCAAAACATTCTTCAGCAGAAAGTATGGTTTGGAAACATTTCAAATGTTTCTGCCTTTTCCAGTGTCTCTTTCCAAAACTTGTATTAAAATCAGTAGTCATGATTATATCTTTCTTTTAAAACAATAATGACTGGATCATAGGTGGACTATGAACCAACACTACCTTTCCATCTTTTTTTTTTCCCCCTTCCCTGCCTTCAAGTCATTTTTCACTCCTGGTGACTAAATGGACACCCTGTGTAGTCCTTTTGGCAACATTTTTCAGAAGTGGTTTGCCCTTGCCTTCTTCCTAGGACTGACAGAGAGGAATTGGTTCAAAACCACCCAGCTGGCTTCATGTCTAAAGCAAGATTAGAACTCACAGCCTCTCAGTTTTTAATCCAGTGTCTTTAACCACTACATCAAACTGACTCTTATATTTCCCTCAACCGATGGTAAATGGTTGAAATAACGAAATTGCAGGGTCAGGATAAGTGTCTACAAAATAAATGAGGTACAAATCTAGATAACATAAGATACAAAACACAACTTTTAGGCATGAAATAGATAACGGGTTCGTCTGAAGATCTTCTCACTCACAGTAGACCATTCGGATTCAGTAAAACTGAATTTGTCAAACCATACGGGCACCACCTTTTCAAAGTCCTAATAGTAAAAAAAAAGGGGGGGATGAAATCCTTACATGGGATAATCAGATGCCAGCTCTTGTAAAGGATTTTCCTTGAAGGAAAGTGCATAGAAAATATAAACTATCTGTGATGACATCCCACCAAGGAGGACATCTCCTGGTTGCTGCCATTCATGTCGAACAGGAGCAGGATCATTCTTAGAGCACTTCTCTGTAGTAAGTTTGCACACCATAGGTGGTAAAAGGAATAAAACCAGGACCAGCATCACCAACAGGTGTCAGAGGTCCTTCTACGAACGCCTACAGTTGCATGATCAGTATTAGTTCCATTAGTGTGGAGTAGAAGGATTGGGAATGAAAGTGCCCTGGATCAAAGTGATAAGAGTCCTGCTTTCTTTCTGCACCAGCCCTGAATGGAAACCCTTGAGTGAGTTATTTCAGACACTTGGGGTTTTTTTATGGATTTTCTAGTAGTTGGTAGACAGCAATTACAGGTTCAGGGAGGCATGAGAGTCTGATAATTGCATGGAGATAATTATTTCTGGTTCCAGAGGGGGACCACTGGTAAGCAATATGTTTTTCACATTGGCTCACAACTTCCTGGAGAAATTTGGTTCTGGATCAATAATCTGACAAGAGCAAAGGGAATGTCACCTGGGCTGAAACCAGATGAAAAGCCTCTGTAGACTGGAAGTGGTACTGATGCTCCATTATCCTTTTCCTTCGTGGGAAGTTAATACAAGGATATTGGCCAATGGAGGGAAATCATCATTTCAACTTGTGTCCAGATTTGTATTTGTAAACTTTATTGTCATTGTACCTCATACAGACAGTAAAGAGATCTCTGTGTAAATCACTTGGGGGAGTGCAGACTGAGGCTGGGGGTTCACAGGCTTGCCCTGACTGCTCTTGTCATTTAGGGCTGTGTAACTCTTCAGATCCAGGAGAATCAGAAGCTTTGGGGAAGGCGTGGGTGGCCCCACTGCGTCTCTTGGCAACTCTTTAAGCCAAATGCATCTTTTCCCGGAATAGCATTGCAGCTGCAGAGAGCAAACGTGCTGTGGCCAAAATCTGGATCAACTAAAGCAACGAAATCACTTTGAAAATACAACATAAATGTATTGAGCACGCACATAACTACAGTGTACACTGGGCTCCCAGCAAAGCATTGGTGACTTGCTGGGCAGCCCTGAGCAAAAGCAGAACCACAGCGAATATCCCTTTGGCCTACTACATTTCAAAGACAAGACAAAGGAAAAGGCAGACACCATGTGAATTATAGCATGATCTTAGAATGTCTCTGATAAACTATTCTTATTATTTATTCCCTTCTACCAGATCAGTATGCTAGCTATATTATCTTTGAGATATGGTCAATGAATAGAAACAATTTGGTTTTCTGGGCCACAGTTCCTGGCTGAGTCTTTTCCCTGTTGCTACTCAGGGTCAGTTCAGGGGGGCATCTCATAGGTTTGGTAGTGCATACAGCTCACATGTGTATGAGGGGATACATTTACCACCATGTGATCCAAGGAAAAGAGTCAGCTGCTTTGAGGAATTTCCAGAAGTGCTACAGGAGTGCCTCCATGCATGCCAACACACATTCCAAATCCAAAGCACTGTATAGCCCTACTAGGAAAGCTTGAGATTGTAAACTGATCAAAGCACTCAAAATCATCCATAGTGAGGATACATGATGAAAACATTGTTGTGCCATCATCACATAAGCTCTGTTCATTTTGTACCTACATCATAACATCATACGTCAATACAAAACAGGCAGAGCTTGCATTGCAATGGCCTACTACTTTCATCGTTTTGACAAAAGTATCAGATCCTGCACTCCCAGTTGACACTGAAAAGCAAAATAGTAGTCCCAGTCCAATTCAAGATCAAGATAAGCAAACATGTCTTACTGGCAACAAGGTTCAGAAGGTGAGGCAGGAAATAGGAGGGTATCAAGGTTTCTATGGGTCTGAAACCACCTTAGAAGCACAACACTGAGTAGATAAGTTTGTTTGGTCACAGAAGTTGTCCTAATAAGACTTAGGGAGGACACTAATGCAGGAAGCTCCTTCCAAACATAAATAGTGCCAACCATCTTTGATTATAAAGTCAGGCTATTCAGGAGGTTCTCTCAAATGAACCATCCCAACCAAGTGACTTCACTTGGATGGGGTGATCCAAAGTATTTTTGTTGTTCTTGTTTTATTTTGATTTGATTGATTAAGCTCATAGCATCAGCAGATAGATAGATGATAGATAGATAAAAAAGAAAAAGAAGGAAGGAAGGAAGGAAGGAAGGAAGGAAGGAAGGAAGGAAGGGAGGGAGGGAGGGAGGGCGGGAGGGAGGGAGGGAGGGAAGGAAGGAAGGAAGGAAGGAAGGAAGGAAGGAAGGGAGGAAGGGAGGGAGGGAGGAAGGAGGGAGGGAGGGAGGGAGGGAGGGAGGGAGGGAGGGAAGGAAGGAAGGAAGGAAGGAAGGAAGGAAGGAAGGAAGGAAGGAAGGAAGGAAGGAAGGAAGGAAGGAAGGAAATGTCTCCAGGAAACACTTAGTAAACACCATTTTTTCCCTTTAACTGAAAGATTGCCACAAAGATATCCTTATTCATGTTCCATATCAGACCCAACTGCCAGATACAAATAATACATATTCTACTGAAAGAATAGAATCTTAAATTAAAGAGATGTAATGCCTTTTATCATCTTTAAACTGATTTTAAATGAACATAACCCTTACCAGATATATGTGAGCCACATAAGGTTGGGGGGGGGGGGGAGAATTGACTTGGAAGCATCTAATTGAATTTGGAGATTAAATCTTAATTTGATTTAGGAGAAAAAAGAAGAAAGAAAAGAATGAACTTGTGATTTATGGGTTGGATGATTAGAAAGGGCAGACTATGGAAGAAGGAAATTACATTGTAACCTTAGAAAGGGTAAAATATAAATGTACTTGTAACTACTGTAAAGATTGGAAGCCTTTCCTTTCCTTTCCTTTCCTTTCCTTTCCTTTCCTTTCCTTTCCTTTCCTTTCCTTTCCTTTCCTTTCCTCTTCTGTATTTCTTTCTTTGCATTTTTTTCACTTATTACTTTTCTTTACTTTCCTTACTTTTTTCTTTCAAAATTTGTATTGTTTTTCTATTTTTTTTAATAAAAATTATATATATATAAAAACATTGCCTTAACTTCATTTCTCCAGATGTCAAAGAGAAGAAAGAAAGATTATAAAGTATATTTATCTTTTTCAAACTCAGAAAGTTGGAAATTAATCTAAGAGGGCATAGGAATAAGTTAGTCTTGGAGAAGAACAAATCTGATACCTTTCTAATTGCTGAGATATTCTGACATCTTTTTAGCTCAATTACTCAAAGTAGAATCGAAGTATTTTTCTTTCCTTTACTCTTGATGATGATAAGATCCAAACTATATTACACAGATATTAGATCACTATTAATGGTTACCAAACAGCAGATCTATTTTGAAGAAGACCTAATTATTCTGTTCATTAAATAGGTCATGTAAGTAATCCAAACTAAAAAAAAAAAAACTTTATTAAATGCAGAGTCACTCATTATACAGTGAAAGATTTTATTTTCCATTTCCATTCATAAGAATTTGACACACGCTGTTATATATGCCAAGGATATACAGTATTGGTAAAGTTGGCATAGGTAATAAACAGACCCTGTTTTTATTCTTATAAGAGGATTACTAATTCCATTCCACAGCAGAAATACATATAGGCATGAATAGTCATAAATGCGTTCTCTTTATAAGTTGCTGTCTGCTGTTGAAATTAGGCCTTAGCAAAATAATGTAGCATTTGGGGAAAAAGATACAACCCAATAACCCAGCACTAGAAGCTAAGATGGAGAAGATCTCCACAGCCACCATGTACTTCCCTTTGGTGCTCAGATAAGTGGGGACAAAAGACAACCAAACACTACAAAACATCAGCATGCTGAAGGTGATAAACTTGGCTTCATTGAATGTGTCTGGCAAGTTCCTAGCTAGGAAAGCCACCATGAAGCTGACAAGGGACAGAAACCCCATATACCCCAAGACAAGATAAAACATGGCAACAGACCCTTCATTACATTCTGCTATGATCTCTTCAGTCACTGATTGCATGTTAAGTTCTGGAAATGGGGGAGAGGTTATCATCCATACCAGACAAATGCCTGCTTGAATGAGGGAGCAGAAAAGGACAATTAAGAAAGATAGTCTTTTCCCCAACCATTTTCTCATGCTCGACCCTGGTTTGGTGGCCATGAATGCTGCAATGACCATGATAGTTTTGGCCAACACAGAAGAAACAGCCACAGAGAAGATAATGCCAAATGCAGATTGTCGGAGGAAGCAGATTAGTTTGAGAGGTTTTCCAAGGAAGAGAAAAGAGCAGAGGAAGCAAAGCAGAAGGGAGATGAGGAGAGTGTAGGTGAGGTCCTTGTTGTTAGCTTTAACAATAGGAGTGTCTTTATACATAATAAATATTCCAAGTATGAACACGGTAATGACTGAGAATAAAACCGCAATTACAACTAAACTGATCCCTAAAGGTTCTTCATAAGTTAGAAAAGTTATGATTTTGGGGATGCATCCAACTTTGTCCTTACTTGGATATTGATCTTCTGGACATTCAGAATAGGCAATCGTGTCTGGAAATATGAGAGAGGCCATGAAGCATAAATGAAATATATAATTGTGATGGACTGGAATGGAATGGAAGAAGGGGGGTGAAAACGGTGCTCTCGTCTCCAGAGCAACGCTCTGGAAATCAGCAGAGAAAGCTGGCGCATCCCTAAACATTCCGGAAGATAGTAGAGAGTTGTGCCTGGGAACTACTGGTGAGTCTGAAAAGATTGATGTCAAGCCTAGCCCAAGGAACTCCTGGAGACCGTGTAGGTTCAATCAGCAAGGTTTATTAGCTAGCGCTTATTTACAGAATCTTTTCAGACTGACCAGTAGTTCCCAGGCACAACTCTCTACTATCTTCTGGAATGTTTAGGGATGCGCCAGCTTTCTCCGCTTATCTCCAGAGCGTTGCTCTGGAGACAAGAACACCATTTTCACCCCCCTTCCTCCATTCCAGTCCATCACAATAATTTATTTATATTGGATTAGATTGGTGTTTTTCAAACTTGGTCACTTTAAGAGGTCTGGACTTCAACTCCCAGAATTCTGCTGGGCAATTCTGGGAGTTGAAGTCCACACCTCTTAAGGTGTCCAAGTTTGAAAAACACTGGATTAGATCAATAAACGAGATCTAAAAGTAACTTACTGAAGTGGGAATCTTCTCTGTTAGTGATAATCACAGTCAGGAAGCACCAAACTGGAAAGATTCCTGAAGACCCATCCCTTCCGGCTTTTCTTGTCTGGGTCTTAGGCATGGATGCATATAAGCAGGGTTGTCCACAGGGGTTTCCAAAAAGCCAAGATGATGGGCACAACTGTGTGACTGAAGCCCTGGCCATTTTTAACAGGTGTCACATATATTACATGCATGTAAAATAAGAGGTTGGGTTTCAATCACATGGTCAAAGTTGTGTTGTTGTTTTTTACTCTTCTGTGGGCACCAATATATGTAGGGGAATCTGTCTGTCTGCCTATCTAATGTACTTATTGTTCATCTTAGGAATTATTTGAAAGCTTTTCACTGTGGTATTACCCAATTTTATATATACCACGTTGTGAAATCTTCCAGTATGAGAATTGGTATTGGAATCAATGAAGCAAGCAAATTATCTACATATATAATTTATATGATAACTATCTGGTCAATTTTGCAGGGAAAATGTAATATATCACAGAGGAGAGGAGAGGAGAGGAGAGGAGAGGAGAGGAGAGGAGAGGAGAGGAGAGGAGAGGAGAGGAGAGGAGAGGAGAGGAGAGGAGAGGAGAGGAGAGGAGAGGAGAGGAGAGGAGAGCAGAGAATAATTTACCCAACATGTTTGAAATCTTCCCATCAGGACATGGATCACAATCATAGCAGCAAAATTTCTGCCCTTCCTTTTTTTTCTTCTGATAGCCAGCATAACATGGATTATTACACACGGAAATGGGCAAGACCTATTGGTAAACAGGGACAGAATTCAGGACTGAAGACTTGAGTAATACTAAGTAGTCATCCTCTGATCTACCTGCACAAATAGAGTAGCAAGGGTCATAGGATCATGAAATGAAGGCCAGCACCTGGAAATCTCTCCAAATAATTTCTTAAATATTGCAGATCATTACATCCAAGCTTCATGCCCCCCCCCCCCCGATTAACTGAAAAAAAAGGAGAAGTGGTTCAAAAGAAACATGGTGTGAGACTTAATATTTAGTTTAGTACAAGCAGACAACAAATAAAAAATCACAACCTTAAGTGTGCCTCTGTGCACTAGCTGGTAAGTGACTGAAATAAAGGACTTACAACCTCTTTGTGTATACAGAGACATACACAGAGTTAGAATAATCAATTTTTCAGAAGCTCTCTAACCCCAGCATTAAATCGTAATTTAAACAGGTATCGGATGCAGCAACCAAAAATATGGTTCTCCCAGCACCCTAAAAAGCCTGAAAAAAGAAGCATCTGAATCTCATAAGATCAGACTACAAATGTTGTTCAAGATGGAATTGATTCCAAAGAGTAGGAGCTAGAAGGGAAAAGACTAAAATGTGAGGATAGGACAGGACTTCAGGACAGTCACAGGAGTAAATCTTTTATTATTTCAGAAACTCAATCCTTCATTCAGAAACCAGTTTATCAGCAGAATCTTCAATGCTTCTGAATAAGTTGTTTATTGAAGAGAAGGAAACATGGCTACATAGAAGATCTGCCTGATGGAGAACACAGGAATCAAGTCATGGATGGATGGATGGATGGATGGATGGATGGATGGATGGATGGATGATAGCATGCAGATAGGAATGTGGAGTTGGCTCCAGGGATTAAACATTTTCCTCCTGCTCTTTCTAGTTGATGGACTTTTGGGTGTTCTTTTCCCATCCATGACATTAAGAGTCAGGTACTCACATTTTACACCATTGTTCATACAACTAAGTCAGAAGCTTTGCTTTGACAGGCCCAATGAAGCCAGGATATACAACATTTGTCAGCTCACTGATTGTCTAAAACTTCTTGTGACCTGTCAGAAGTGGGTGGGAGCACTTTTTATCTTCTTCTCAATTATTTTTTAATATTTATTACTTAATTATTCTTGAATTTTATTTCATTGTTTTCTTGGGGCTGGGAGTAATAGCAAAATTCCACATCTAGCCCCGTAAACAAAAACCTGAAATTTTTTGCCCATTATAATTTCCCCAGAGCAGGAAAAAACAGCCATACTTTGAATACAGAGTGTTTAATTTCAACTGATTAAAGAATCTGAAAGCAGACTATACAGTAAAACACATCCCTGATCGCCAAATCTTTCATCCAGTATAATAAATACCTCAAAATCCATACCTGGTTAAAATATTTGGGCCACGCAATTAAATGTTCATGAATCACAAATTCTTTTCCTTCAAATGCTTTGGAATCTATTTTCCCAATTTTCACTTTAAGGTAGGAGTTGTTTGGAAAAATGACAACATTTGTAATATCAAAGCCAGAAAGCAGTTCCCCATGATTGTTGATGGACACAGTTTCTCCAAGTGAATTATTAAATGAAAGGCCTTGAAGAAACAAGTGAAGCTAAAAAAAAAAAGGATAGGGAACAAATAAGAGGAAACAACGCAGTGGATTACATCAAGACTTCCTCAAATTTATCTCTATGGAAATGAATGGGGCATTACTAAGTCCCACTGATTTCTGTCAGTCAATTTTAAGTTTCACTATAACTAAACCATGACAGGTTGCATAAGTCACAATTATGGGCTTCCAGAAGAGGGACAAAAATGGGGCAAACAGTGATATGACCATCATGACATCTTCAAGTTATTGTATGTGCATCAATGGTATCATGACGCACATGTTACCATACTGACATCGTTGCAGTCATAAAAACTAGGTTCAAAAGCAAAACAAGCCACCTCATGGCTTAGCATGATTTCCAGAACTGGACGCTATCAAAATCCAATCCATTGAAGACTTTATACTGAGATTCGGAAGCAAGCATTTTCATTGTTTATTTTGTCATCTCACCCAACATAAGAGACGTATCTTTTGCCAGTGGAAATTGTAGTTGCCTTCAAATTCAAAGTAGACGAAGAAATGGGGACTTATGGAAGTATATATTACTCAGTTGGTAAAGTTCTTGTGGTTCCCTCAGGTGCTATGGAGAATAATTCCACACATTCTTCTGGGTGACAGCCCTTCAACTACTGGAAGACTGATCATGCCTCTCCTTAACTTTTTCTTCTTTAGGCTAATTGCATCCAGCTCATTTAATTTCATAAGATCTAAGCCTCCAGGCCCTCATCATCTTTGTCACTCTTGTTTGCACTTTTTCCAGTGCCTCAGGATCCTTCTTGTATTGTGGTGACCAGCACTGGACACGTTGATTTAAAGGTTCACAATGCCCCTTAGAAGCTGCTTTGGGAAGCAATGATCTTGCAAGGTTGAAATGAAGCACCCGTGCACTCCATTTAACAGTCCCTCTCAACCTTCTCCTGCAAAACTGTTTTCAGGCATGCTACCTTCAGCCTCTGCCAAAGATCTTCCAGACTGCCATGTACAGTCCATCTTGCAACACACCCCACCCAGCTTTAGCAAGATCAGCACCAGATTAGTGACTATTAGGCACATTCTGAAAGTATTCTAAGCTGAGTGGCTTCAACAGATAGTGAATCCCACACTTGGGTCAAAGCCACCCAACAATGAAGACCTTCAGCCAGCACTGCTAGAGAGGGCTGAGAAGAGACTTCTGCAGCACTGACCCGTAGTTCAGGACAATGTGAATTGCTCTGTCACATTTATTTATTTATTTATTTATTTATTTATTTATTTATTTATTTATTTATTGGCTTATGTATTTATTTATTGGCTTATGTATTTATTTATTTATTTATTTATTTATTTATTTATTGGCTTATTTATTTATTGACTTATTTATTTATTTGATTTCTGTAGCTGCCCATCTCAACAAGTGACTCTGGGCAGCATACAATCATAAAAACATAAAACAAAACAATTCAAATAAATATATATGGTCGCCAAGTAAAACTATTGCCATAGATGTTAATATAGCCAAGAAACAGGGTCCTTAACTCACTCAGGGCCCCAGGCCCAGGCACATAACCAGGTCTTCACAGCCTTACGAAAGGCCAACAGGGTCGGGGTCATCCCAATCTCTGAAGGGAGAATGTTCCAGAGGGCAGGGTCTATGGCAGAGAAGGCACATCTCCTAGTCCCCGCCAGTCAATATTCCTTGGCTGATAGAACCCATAACTTACTCAGCCTGCTGGGCCAAATTGGATGGGTAAAAACAACTGGGAGAAGACAGTCCCTTAGGTAACTCAGTCCCAAGTCATAGTGAATCATATCACTGCCTTACTTGAATGAAGAGGATCGTGTCAATATGAGCCTCTTTGCAGAAGTGAATAAGTCACTTTCCACAGGTCTTGTATACACCTCTACCTCCTCACTCATTTGAGAAAGAGGAAAACACTCAGTATTCCTTTACTTGGTACTAATCTGTTCCTGGCAATGAAGGTGCTTCATTCACAAGATATTACCTTCCAGGTGCCTCGATCTTGAAGTTCATCAGTTGTACTCTCTGCTACTGCTTTGTATTTAGACCTCAGTAAGTTCATGTCATGAAAAGCATGCGCTACAGCATAGACTGCATTGTAGATACTATAGCTGTGGCCGGTCATTTCAAATAAATGCCCAGGAAGGGATTTTAGCTCTTCCTTCCCAGTACATTCTTCATCACTTTCCACTGGTCCATTGCTCTTTGAAAAGAAGCAATCAAAGCTTTGCTCCCAGAACTCTTTCAACAAACTATTTGATTGGGTCCAGAATGGTTTCATGGTCCAAAGGAATTCAAAGAATCCTGGCAGTTCATTTGAGTGAATCGCAAAGGAAATTGCTCCATTGAACACTTGCAAGTCTGAGGCTTGATGAAGGCTTGTTAATGCTAAATCAATCTGAGCGGTCAGAATCCACACTTTTCCAATGCTTTGGTCTATATATTTCATGAACATAAACAGAAGCATTGCCGTGATGCTTTCCCCATAGAAGATGAGTGTACTGACTTTGGGGTCGGTCAAATAAATATCTAGCCTAAACACTTTATCATAGTATACTTGATGAGTAAACCGAAATGCTTGTTTGGGAATTCTCTCCACAAAAGCAGAGCAGATCCTATTCTTAGAAAGAAGTGGGTCCAGGACTTGGATGAAATTGTCTCCACTGTCATCGTCCATAAGAAAAAGGCCAACCCACCTCCATCCAAAATGCTTAAGCAAATAGATAATCCCCACAATCTGAAAGGTTTCATTGGGAGCCATGCAATAAAAGGAAGCAGCCATCTTTGTTCCATGCTTCTTTGGGGCAAATGAGCCATAAGCGAGCTAAAATAAAATATGCAGTTGGTTGGTTATGAGGAATGTCTCTACTCACCTGAGAAAGGTATATTTTCTTAAAGAATATGCAGATACATACAATTTTTCCAAGCTCTTGTCTTGCATGGGCTTCCATTTTCAATTGTCAATAAAGCTTTGACCATTATGATTGCTATGCAATAATTGTTAAAAGTTTGAACGCTACCTTATTTATTTCTTTGTTAAATTTAGATCCTACCTTTTCTTCAGGAATTCAAGAGGATATATGTGGCACTCTAACTAACCCCATAGGTTTTGCTAAGAGAGAATGATTGACCCAAAATCTCCCAGTGAGCTTCCATGGCTGACAGTGAACTTGAAACTGGATTATCACCTAAACCTCTCAGCTTCTGCTGCCTTTTTCTCATATTCAGATAGATAGATAGATAGATAGATAGATAGATAGATAGATAGATAGATAGATAGATAGATAGATAGATAGATAGATATTATTTTATTAAAGATTTTTTTTTAAAAAAAAAGAAAATAAAAAGTATTTTTTATTTCTCTCCTAAAACATAGGAGAGAAAAAAAGAAAAAGAAAGAAACCAAAGAAAGAGCTAAAAGTGCAAGAAAAGAAAAAAAGGAAAAGAAAAATAGAAAGGAAAGGAAAAAGATACAAAGAAGTGGCTTCCAATCTTTTTTACAGCAATTGTAATTACAATTAGAGAGGCACTTGTATAGTGAGTTGGGCAGCATAAGTAAATTTGAAAAATAAACAAACAAACAAACAAAAATATATTTACCTCTTACTCTAAGGTTACAACATGACTCTCTTCTTTCTATAACCTGTCCTGTCTAATCATCAAAACCATAAATTGTAAGTTTATTTTTTTCTGTTTCATGCAAAAAGTCTATAAGGGATTTCCAGTCAGTAATAAATGTAGGTATTGTCTTTTCTCCGATCAAAGAAGTCAATTTAGCCATCTCAGCACGTTCCATCATTTTCAGCAACCATTCCTCCATTGTAGGTAATGCCAAATCTTTCCATCTTTCTGCGTACAATAATCTCCCTGCAGCTCTCATGTACAAAAACAGAGTTCCATGACTTTTTTTCCAACTGTTTATCTCTCAGTCCCAACCTATCTATTTTAGTCTAGTGCATTTGTTGGTTTTAAGATTAATAAACAAAAGACAAAGACATTAACAGAAAATATGAAGACACAAGATCCAATAGAATTCTGTTTCAAATGTCAATAAAAGTTTACACATTTTAGCAGTTACATGCTCAACATTTGTACACAGTTCTATTTCAAACTCAGTCTTAGAATGTTCAAAAACAAAACTTCTTTTGTCTACTTTAAATCTTTCCAATAATTGCAAATAAGAGAACCATTGACAATTATCCCTCTGTCACCAGTTCTTCTCTTGATTTTATTTTACATTCCCCTTGACAAAATTCACGGGAAGTGAGCCATTTCTGTTTACTTATTATTTCTCATCTACAAAATGCTTCTTGTGCTGAGAGCCACAAAGGTGTTTTCAGGCACAACCTGAGTTTGTACTGTATATATTCCATATTCCCAATAAGGCACGTCTAACATAATGATTTTTAAAATCCACTTTAACCTTGGTTTTGTCATACCACAAATATCCATGCCACCCAAATCTCAGATTATGTTCTTCTAACTCCAAAAGCCTTCTATTTCTCAGCAAGATCTACTCTTTCATCCAGACCAAACAGCAAGCTGAAAAATGCAATTTCAAATCAGGTAGACCCAATCCTCCTCTTTCCTCTGCATCTTGTAACACCTTATATTTAATTTGTGGTTTCTTCCCCTGCTACACAAATTTAGATATATCCTTCTACTACAGTACATCAGTTGTCCAATTAGGTATTGTCCAAAACAAAAACATCATTCTAGGTAAGGCAGTCATTTTTATCACAGAAATTTTCCCCAACAATGACAATTGTAATGTCTCCCATCTTGACATATCTTTTTTTTTTAATTTCACTCCATGTCTTAACATAGTTATTTTCAAATAACATACAATTCATATTGGTCATAATGATACCCAGATATTTTCCCTTCTTCTCAATTTTAAAACCTATTTTATACCTTCTGCTCCCTTTTCCTGACACTTTCCTGACACTTTAACAGACTATTTTCAGTGTTGTGCGTCAGATATGGCTAAATTCCAACTCCCCAGTTACATCAGGCCCTTTTTATGCATCACTGAAACAGGATCTAAACCCTACTTGGAAAAGAATTGTTCCCCGTTCCCCACAGTTTTCATATACATCAATACATATATCTCACCTGCGGGATTTTATAAAGAGTTATTATATTTGACATGAACAATGAGATGTCAGCACCAAGTCCTCCAATGATAGCCACAATGAGATTCTCCTTGATATCACATCTGTAGTTGGGGATCAATTTATCTGCTCGGAACAGCAGTTCCAAAGTGGAACGGTAAGTCAGCCGGGCATCAAAATAGTTGTCGCAGATGAAAAATCCCAGTGTGATATTAGACAGGAGTTTTGGATTTGTGTTGATCTCTTTCACAGCAAATGCCAAAGTCAGGGAATGCTGGTACATCTTTAAAACGGCCCTGAAAACATAACTGAGGGATAAGTGAGATATGGAGAAGCTACAAAGCTGATCCAGGACAGACAAAGGTGCTAGGAGAGAGACTGGGGCAAGCAATATGAACCTTGCAAATTATGATAGGCACCAGATATAAAAACTGATGAGGAACATTTGTTGCATCATGAAACAGAGGTCTACAACTGGACTAACTTGCAGGAAAATATGATGTGCAATTAAATTGTAGAGCTAAAGTGCAGGCGGATTATCATCATCATCATCATCATCATCATCATCATCATCATCACTAATGTAAGGTCCAGTTGAAGCCTGATTGAATTATTTGAGTTTATTCTTATAATGCATTATTTGTTCCTGCTAAATCTTGCCACTTGTTCTCTCTTCTCCACATATAATCTTCATTATATTGATTTGCCATTCTTGCAATCCTCATATGACTGATGATAGATAGATAGATAGATAGATAGATAGATAGATAGATAGATAGATAGATAGATAGATAGATAGATAGATGATGGATGGAGATAGAGATAGATGATGAATGGATGGATGGATGGATGGATGGATGGATGGATGGATGGATGGAGATAGATAGATAGATAGATAGATAGATAGATAGATAGATAGATAGATAGATAGATAGATAGATAGATATCACCTCTGCTGATGCTTTTAGTGAACATCTGGGACAAAGTCAAACAAACTAATCTATCTTAGATTGGCAATACTGTTCAGAGTTTCTTCTACTTAAGATCTCAGTAGATCTTCTACTGAGATCTATTTCAGATCTCAGCTGTCCCAAGGGGGATTTAGAATGTTTTGATTTCATGATTTTATGCTAAAATAGATTTCCATCAAGAAATCTCAGAGCTGTAGACTAGACTGGGAAGCCAAAGGCTATCCTAGATTAAGGCAATGGCGAACTACTTCCATAAAGATGCCAAGTTAGCTACATGATTGATTCAAGGGAAACTTTACCTTTTGCTTTCTCCAACCTGGTGTCTTTTTTAAGGG
The DNA here is from genome assembly GCF_059951505.1 of Python bivittatus. Lineage (NCBI taxonomy): Eukaryota > Metazoa > Chordata > Lepidosauria > Squamata > Pythonidae > Python > Python bivittatus. Next base: position 180,219 of record NW_028277062.1, read on the forward strand.
TTCGGATTGCAACTCCCAGAATTCCTTTGGTCATGCTGGCAATCTCAAAACATCTGGAGGCTATCAGATGCTTTTTTTAAAATTACTGTATTATGTTCAAAATTAAACAAGAAGAGATGCATGGCTCAAGGAATCAAGTCTCTGATTTATGTACCCCTGCACAGATTTCCCAAGATGCAAGATGACATCTGCTGGTCCTTGGAGAGAGCAAAAGTGGTTCATTTGGAGTGTGGAATTGGTAGACTTTGGTGTGGACAGTGAGATACCGATCAGCTTACTGAGATTTGAGTACAAGGAAGGAACTATATCTCTTCCAACTACATGGAAGAGATGTGGTGAATCACTACCCAAAAGGCACTGCTCTGTACTTGCAATACTATCTGAAGTGCATAGAAGGTTTTCGGTAATTTTATGCAAGTGCTTATTCAGCAGCCAGCCAGTCACTATCACTTCCCAAAATCACACCCAACATATCTAATGCCCTGGATCATATTTATCAACAGAGACCCTTGTGAATTAACCATTTTATCACTGTATAAGATTTTATACATCAGTCAACTTTACCCACCAAAACATATGCAATAATAAAATTGGGGGTCTTTAAAGTTCCAAAAGACTCTTTTTGGGTCTGGTTGTAACATACTCATGTGTGTCTGCTTTGGAAACTCTGATTACAAAGAGAGCTGGTTAAAAAAAAAAAATGGTACAAAAGCTTACAATATTCTCTGCCTCATTGACAAGAGGAGACTTTTTTTCAGTCTCCAACAACATGTGGAGAGGAAGAAAAAGGAAAAAAGAATTTCTTACAGAGGAATAGTGAACAACTTCTGTGAAGGATGCACATCAAAGGAAAGTTCTTCAAATACATATACAGTCTGAGATGTGATCCCACCAATCAGGAGGTTTCCTGGTTTATGCCATTCATGAGGGATGGGGAAGGGATCACTTCTGGGGCAAGGTGTGGCATCTGTCTGCCACTTCACGTCAACCAGCAACAGTAGCATGACCACTACCCTCAGCATTTTCTCTAGAGGAGGTTTTCTTGTGTCTGTCCACAATCCCACCACTGCATATGGTGAGACTATTCTCAAAAAACTACAAAATCTAGGAACACGTTCAACTAACACACATAATTCTCTCATCCAACTGGTTGACATCAACAAGGTTAGCAAAGCATGCCCTGATGGACAAGCACACTCCAGTGAATGGAAATCACCACCAGAAACCAAAGGGACAATATTCTCCTGTCTCTTTTCCCTCAACTGCAGAAGTGAAAGGTTTTATAATCTCTTCCAGACTGACTTATGGATTATTTCTCAGTACTTTCTGAAAAACTGCTGGAGCTGTGACATAAAGCATCAATGATAGTCATTTAGGTTAATTGCCAATAAATAGTCACCTCTGCCAAATGGAACCTCTTGGGTTTGAAGAGGTATTATTTCATTTCCACATTACACGCTTGGAGACAACCATCTTCTTAGCTTTTTAAGGAGATACCACATAAAAGAATTATAGATGATGATTTCTATAAACTTAATCATTATCTGTGTGATTCTTCCCAAACCAAATACTTATGGCTGAAATCTCTACCTTCCCCGAATATTTCTCTGTAGGCAACCATCACAATAGACATCAAAGTAGTCACTGAGGGTGCTGCTATACAGATTCCTTATTCTTTTGTAAAAATATGTATATGAAGTGCAGAATTAGCCCATGGGCAATCCATTGATTATCCTGGTTGACCCATCATTTGGCATATATTTTGTTTTTTACTTGAAGACCTATCCCAGCTTTCCCCCAAGACCTTGAAGGAGCTTTCATGGTGATCTCCCTTCATCTGAATTCTATTAAGTCACCTGTAAGCCTTAAGGTGGACTTGAACCTTTGTTTCCTTGGTCCTAGTTATAGTTAGGAAATAATGCATAATCCTACAGCATGCCAGCAGAAGCTTTTAGCTTCAGCATGCCCTAGAAAAATACAGAGCATTCACCCACCCAATTCCCCTGTTCTCAAATTAGGTGGTGATCTTTGAAAAGTCATGGAAGGTCAACTGTATTTTCTCTGTTAACCTCTTAGAAATACTTCCCAGTGAACTTCCATTCTAAATATAAAATATTTCATATAATACATCTGATGGTTTTAACATCTCTCATCTGACCATTCCCATACAATAGACTAAGTTCTTAATTTAAAACATATTGGTCACAAGAATCAATGCAAAGAGGTTCGTCTGTTCTCAAACACTTTCTTTATAAAGGTCAGTTATCTAAACATGTTGATGGAATCTTCCTTTTATCACTTCATTACCCCTTTTCTTCATAAGCATTATTTGTTAGTGATCATGGTTTTCAACACTGCTTGGATATCTCTTCTTTAGAAAATTGCAACTCTCTTCCAGGGAAGCTGTCTCTCCACACTTCATAGTACTTTGATCATTTGGGGGCATATCCCTCTGAAATTGTTAAATATCTGAATCTTCAAAATTATAATGCATTATTACCCATGGGAAATGCAAAGGCAGACAGAAGGGACTTAAGAGAGAGCATTAACTTGGGAAAACCATGAGAACAAAGACTAGCGAGGATTCTTTTTTCACTTCTGGTTGTGCAAATGAGGTATCGCACATAATTCTGTTCCTTTATGATGCAATCTAGGACATTCCTAGGATCCTGCTTGGAAGCACAACCAGCCATTGGTTTGGAGGACGTTGCCTGGTTTGCAGGGCGTCCTTGAACTTCTTTGGTACAAATGGAGTTGACTTTTTATAGTTGTTTGTTTGGCGTTTTCTTTACCTGGATTCTCTACTTCATCTTTTTTGTATTGGATGAGATTTGTAACAGGCTCTGGAGACATTATATCTACCCCTCTGGCTTCCCTGAAATGTCCCCCCAGTTTACACCTGCAGTCAAACAGGTAACTATTATACTGTATAAAGTCAATGCAAAAAAGAATCAGATTAACTAAAAGCATGATAGAAGAATTCACACAACTTGTGGAATTGGCTTTCTTCAGAATACTCTGTTCCTTCCAGTTTGGTGAGGTTAGGGAAGATCCTTATCCAATGCTCCAGGCAAGAACTCTTTGAGTACACGACACATATGTGAAAACCTCTGTCAAGTAGGCTCAGTGACACATGATTTAAGGTGAAATTGAGAAAAAATCAATTGCATATTCATTATTAATTAATATTCACTTGTGAATACATGTAGTTCCTTAATTTTCCTGAGAATACTCATGAGGGTGATAACCAATACTTTGCTAGAAGCACAATGAAAGCACAATGAAATCAATGGATGCCATGATTAATTTCTTTGAAATCAATGGGCCTCCTCTAAGTAAGACCCAGCTTGACAAACCCGCTCTCTTTGCCTATTTTTTCTTTGTGTCAGATTGTTTGTTATATTTTCTGAATTTCAAATAATTCAACACAATCTGACAAAAAATGTAGAGAAGGAAGTTGCATGGAAACAAAGTAGCTTGTCTGTGGTTTTGAGCTACTCTTGAGTTTGTCACGAGAAAGCAAAAAATCTTTTTTTTTTTTTTTTTTACAATGTTGATATTAGGTAATAGACTCTGGAATCTATGTACGATAACATTATAACACAATTAATATGACTTACACACTTGCATCAGAGATAAGAGAAGCATTAACACAACATTTCCATGTGTGCGTAGTTTTTTCTGGGTCATCATCATAATCTATGAACACACTGCTTGTGATTGTGTAAGAGTTATGAACCTGCGGCAAATGGAAGGAATGGATTGGTAACTTTAAGAATTAGAAAAGGGTCTGAACAGTTCTTGATAAACAATTCTGGCAAGGCAATAAGGAGATCCCACAATATAAGTGGCTAAAAGTAAAGCTTGGAGCCGGGTGTTGAGGACCATGAATGACTGATGTTAGACTGTCATTGAATCATTTGTCCATTACAGCTGCTTTGGGCTGTACTTGGAGGGTCCATCATCATCAAGGTGGAAGTGAGGGACAAAATGTGCATCACAACATCATGGAGTATATACCACGACTTACATGCTTGCATCAGACAACAGAATGTAGGCCCATAAGGGTAAGACTTGCATCATGATGTCACCACACATACCAGGAGGCCATCTCAGCTTGTTGCAGATGCTATTGGGTGGGAGTAACCATTTCATTATTTTCTTGACAACTTCACATTTCTGTCTTTGTCCTCTGTAGCTGATTCATCAAAGTGCAGAGAGGCAGCAGAAGAATGCACAAGAGAGAAAAGGTAGCAATCTTGTTTGGATTCCCCCTATTCCATACTCAATGTTACAGCATCTACTTTTGTGCAAAAGATGTCCCATTCCATTCCCAGCATTTCCACCACAAAAGCACTGGAACAGGAGAGACCTTTTCTAATGCCACGGGCTGCAGTCAGAAGAATGGGCAAAGTGGACAAATGTTGTGATAAGGCATTCATATTATCCAGCTTCATGCCTGGCAGTGCTTACCTTGATTAAGGCTGCAATAAAATAAGCATCCTGGGATCTACAGCCATACAAGGCTGTTTTTGACAGCTGTTCAAGCCCTGTCTCAGAATTGTTGAAACATATTGCCTTCATATGAAGGCATAAAACCTATAAAACCTCCTCTCCCCTGTTACATCTACTCATCCCATCAGGTCCACCAGAAGAGGTATGTTATGGATCCCGTCTATTAAGATTGCCATCTGATGGGACCCAGGAGGAAAGCTTTTTCTGCTGCAGCGACAATCCTTGGAACATCATCTCCCCAGAAGTCAGACTGGCTTTGACCTTGCTTGCCTTCCGAAAGGCTCTAAGTCATGGCTCTGTCAATATGCCTGGGGATCTGGCTAGGGTTTGAAGCCTGGTAAATGGCTGTATTGATGGATGCATGACTTACATTGACCTACTTATTATGTTTTCTGGTGTTAAATGTTGGTTTTCGTTGGGTTTTAAAGGGGCTATATTTTTATCATTATTATTGACTTTTGTATTTTGTTTCTTGGTTCTGTTGTTGGTTGTTTAATTATGTGAGCCACCCAGAGTCATGAACATGAGATAGGCAGCTATATGAAATAAATGAATGAATGAATGAATGAATGAATGAATGAATGAATGAATGAATGAATGAGTGAAAGGCTGTATCTTAAAACCTGTTATATCATTTTCTTTAGGTGCCAATTTAGGTTCAAATCAACCCTGACTGTTGTTGACTACAAGAACAAGCCCCTGCAGTTTTCTTGACAACATTTCAGAAGTGGTTTGCCCTTGACTTTTTCTTCCTAGGGTTGAGAGGCAGTAAATAGTCACCAGTTGGCTTCTGTGCCTAAGGCACGACTTGAACTCACAATCTCCCAGCTTCTAATCCAGCACTTTCACCACTGAGAGAAGCGAAGATGTGTAGCTCAGGGTTGAACTGTGGAGTCCTCAGGGTTCTCTGAGCTTGGTCCTTTTCTTGCATACGTTTCGTTACCCGGCTAGGTAACATCTTCAGTGCTAGAATGGGATGGGGTTTGCTCTCTGTTTATATACTGGGGCATGCCCTGCCAGTGTTGGTGGGGGGTGGGGGTTTTGTTTTCTTTTGTTTTTTCCTCCTTGATTAGGGTATTGCGTGCTTTTCCATCCAGCTGTGCAGTTTATTGGAGGTATGTATCTAACGCTGGTGGGCAGGGTATGCTGTCTTAGGCATTCATGTAGAAAGAATAGTTGTTCCTTGGTGGAGTTTTGCCTGCCTGTAAATTTTTCCCATCTGCATGCTTTCTGAAGTGTTTGACACCCATATGTGGTACCAATAGAAGCAAATATGTGTAGCTCAGGGTTGAACAGGGGAGTCCTTGGGCAAACCCCATTTCATCCTAGCACTGAAGATGTTACCTAGATGGGTAACGAAACATTTGCAAGAAAACAACCAAGCTCAGAGAACCCCAAGGACTCCAATTTCACCACTAGACCAAATTGACTCTCTAACCCAAGCCCTCAACAAGCTTAATACTGTTTTTAAAACAAAGGAGTTAAAATCTGACCTACACATGTCACTGACCCATCGACGTTGTATCATTGCTCCAAAGTTGATCATCCCATTGTGTTTTAATGGGCAAATCTGGACCCACCTTGCCATTGTTTTTCACAGTTCCTGAATGTTCTGAAGTACTTCAGAGCACAAAGCACACTTCAAGATGCTTTAATTTTTTTCCTACAAAAATAGAAAGAAAGAAAGAAAGAAAGAAAGAAAGAAAGAAAGAAAGAAAGAAAGGGAACATTTATCAATTGCTTAATTTCAGTGAAGGTATAAACATGAATTTTAATACAAATTGCAATGCCTATTTTCTGATTTTCACACTATGGATGTCTGGTTTGCTGGGGAAGCATGCAGGTCTCTCTAGCTGGTATGATATCTATTAGCAGTCAGTAAAGAAATAGCTAATGATCATTTTCTAATGACATGAGAGCCAGTTCTGGTTCATCAGATCTTCTTTCTCCTTGCAGGCATCAAGCAGCAAGTATTTGCCCAACAGGGTATCCATGAGGACATTCATGGAAGTTCTATCCGTCAATTGTTGTGTGACGATGGAGACTGCAAGATTTGTGCGCGTGCTGCTCAGGAAGCCTTGGAATTTATTTACAGCTGGGGGGCAGAGCAGCATAGATTGAAAGACTCAAGGGGCCAGGAGTCTCCTGTGTCTTGCATAGAATACCCTGTCCCACCTTGCGGCTTTCTAGTTAGAGGCCCTGATTCAGTCCCACAAAGTGCCAGTGAACCTGCACCCTTTTCTAACCATACTCTTCTTGACCAGAAGACACCTTCTTTATCAGTCTCATTATTGTTGCCAGTGGATGATGAAGGTAGAGCATCTCCCATTCCATACCATGCTCCCTACGCCTGGAAGGAAGGGACCAATCTTTCTGTCAAACAGGATATTCTAAAGGAAGACTCCTTCAGGTCAGCTTCATTCACATATAGCACTTCTAGCAGTTCCTCAAAATCCTCTTTCAGCATCTCTGAGATCTCATCTAGCAGCTTGAAGGTGCACAGGTCAACTAAGCACCAAAGGAAATACTATGATCATCACAAAGCCTATAAAGACTCATTCCAGAGCTCATCAGGAAAGGCTATCACAGGTAGAGGATTCAAGAAAAGGTCTACTATAATGACCCAATCAAAGCTGTGGCCAGCCGAGACCAACAAGACAGGCTTAATCAGATTTACAGGCATGCCCATTTCTTTTATGGAAAAAACTGTGTTGGCAAGCTTAGAAGCTCACATGGTGACAAAAAGAATGCAACATCTCATAGGATTGCCCTTAGCCCTCCTGAGGTCCTTCAAAAGGTTCATGCCTACTGCTCCACGCTCCTCTGCCCAAAGGCACCAGAGGAAAGCCGCTGTGGTCACAAGACCTCAGATCCTCTCCTTTATAGCCACGGGTACCAGGAAGGAGCTAGAGTGGCACCTAAAGAAAATGGTTCAGCAAAAGCGTTGGCAACTACCCCAGAAGGTTCAAGATGCCCTCAAACACATTAAACCCTACTTTCAATCAAGGCAAGAGAAGTCTTCTACAGCAGGCTGGCGACATAAGCACAAGGACACAGGTCACATTAAAAGTGCAAGAAAGTTGGGAAAACCGATCACAAAGCAATATCACGCAGTGGAGGTCTTGGACTCTAAAACCATTCCAACGTTCCAAGAAAAACTACAAGTGCACATTACAAAGAAATCCCTAGAGATTAGGCTGGAGACCTTCAATTCAATCGTGCGGCATTCCCAGAAAATAAATATTGCAAGGGTAAGAAATCAGCTCCTGCCCAAACTTATTCCACTTGGTCAGGTTCATCCTCAACTGAGGAACAGGTTGGACTTAAGTCTTCTAAAGAAAGCAGATACTGTGGAGATTAATGTTAAGAGTAAATGCATCTACTTCCTATGGGGGCTTCCAACAATTTATATGAAATCCCTGAGCAAGTTTGTCCCTAGTCCTCCTTCTCAACCAATTTCCTCTACTTTAGTACATTCCTTGATTGGGTTTGGTCTTACAACACCTGCCTTAATCATATCCAGTGATGGAAAGATCTTGGAGACCCATGTCCTAAAAAAGAGACTTCAGCACCAGTGGGGATTGCCTGGCCTGGTGTTGAGGTCCCTGAGAGAGTTCCTTTTATCAGCTCCACCATCACTGGCTCATCTTGGGACCAGATGCTATGATCAGTGTGAAGTTCAAATATTCATTGGCTATAGCCAACTCCTTTTCACCAACTCAGAGGTAAAGCAGAAGCTAGAGACCCACCTCAGGAGCAAAATCATAGAGAGGCAGTGGGGCCTACCCAAACGGGTATTTGAATCCCTGCAGATGTTCCTTCCACTTTCTCCTTCACTGACCAAAAGGTCCAAAGTAGATGGAAAGTCTTCTGTAAAGGAATTTAAGAAGGGAACACCTTCCACGGCAATGGTCAGTTACAATAAGAAACCATCTCTCTCTTTAGAAAAACATCAATCAATTCCAAGTTCAAAGGGTCAAGCACTGCAGAGAAAATTGGCTAAGAAAGCCCTTGAGATCCATCTGAGTCATATTGCTCCCACAGCTCAGCATTCTTGGGGAGGGGCTAACCAAAGGATAGTGCATAAGTTCCCCCAAATCATCCCGCTTCAAACATGTTCTTTAAAGCCAAGATCTCAGCAGCTTCTTTTTGTGGATCAAAAAACTCTTAGTCATATTGAGTTAAATATTATACACAAAGACCTGGCCTACAAGTGGAAGATGCCCACTCTATTCAGTAAGTCACTCACCCTGCTGATTCAGAATATCACACCATCGGCTTTCATTCACCACCTGCCCAGACAATCTGCTAGGTTTAGTTTCACTGGAAAGGACATTCCATTTGTTGGCCATGAAGCCCAAGAAGTACTGGAATGGCACGTGAGAAAGAAGACTCTTCAACACATTTGGGGTCTTCCACGTCTTATTTGGAGATCTGTCCAGTACCTTCTTCCAGCTACTCCTTCTGCTCATCCCCAGAAAAAATTGCACAGAGAGGTGATTGTTTTCCTACCAGAGGTCTCCTTTCTCAGTAATACCACCAAACGCAAACTGGAAAGAAATGTGCAGAAACGATTAATCTGTCAGCGATGGCTGCTGCCTAAAAGAGTTCTGGAGTCTATGAAGCTGTTTTATTCAAGTTATAGCTACCTGAAACCCATAGCACCTTGGCAAGTGGGCGGCATGAATAAAGAACAAGGTAGAAAACCCCCCAAAATTGGCATTGCTGCACCCCCACAGATTCATCACATATCCCAGGCTGAGGTTCAGCACAGATTGCAGCTCCACTTGGCTAAGAAACATTTGGAAATTTATTTGGAGGCTCTTCCTGTAACTGTTAGAACTTCCTGGAAGCACATGTTTTCCTCTTTGAGAAGACCTCTCCCTAAGATCATTTCTAAGGACCAGCCATTGCTGCCCCGCAGAACCTTACTGCCATTTGCATGCAGAAAAGCCATGAATAGGATTGAAATGACTGTGCAGTGTAATCATTTTGCTTCCTTGTGGGAGCTGAGCACCCACTATGTGAAGGCACTTAAACAAATGATGCCCAATCCATTGTTCCAGCCCCTAAGTCATCAGAGAAGGACTGCCTTCCTATTCACTGAAATTCAGTGGGTACCCCCTCCAGGATTCAGTATAGAAACTTTAGAACTGCACATTAAAAAGAAGAGAATCCAACATGAATGGGGTTTTCCAGTCCTTATCCAAAAATCACTCAAAAGCTTCATCTACCAACCACCTTCACTATCACTTTTAACCAAGACAAAAATCAGTGTCCGTACCCTGTTTCAAGACCTATTGTTCCTTCCCCAGGATAACTGCAAACTCCTTGAACTTCATGTGCAGAAGACAAAATTATACCGTCAGTGGGGTTTGCCACAAAGGGTTCTTAGATCTCTGAAGATGCTGTGGCCAGGAGTAAAAATTCATGCCTCAAGGCAAAAAACATTTGTGCATCAGACAAGAGGAACAGTATCCAGCTATAAGATCATCCCTCTATTCCAGACTAAGAGTGTTCTATGTACCATGTGCTGCAGAGAGAGAATGGTGGCAGTTGCATCACACGTTCCTCACAGACTTCCCTTAAAAGGATCCAGTGGTCTGGAGAAGATTTGCCTTCACATATCTAAGAAATATGTGGAGATACGGTTGGAGATTTTCCCAGATGTTGTTATGGGCTCTTGGAAACATAATGTATTGGCAACCAGACAACCTCTCCCCAAATTAATCTCCCATAGTCCCAAGTCTTTACAGCCCCGGCGGATCTTCCTACCCTTCATGCACAAGCAAGATGCAAAGAGGTTGGAGATGGCAGTACAGCTGTGCTATTTTAGTTCCCTCTGGGGGCTGGGCAAAAGATATGTGGAAGCCATTGATGTAATGATTCCTAGGACATACGCCTCACCCCTCCAGAGCAAGAGGGTTCCTGCTGTGGGGTTCTCAGAGATACAGATAGTGTTTCTTCAACAACAACAGCGAGAGTTTTTTGAACTGCATATCAGGAAGAAGAGGTTGCATCATGAATGGGGCTTCCCAGCACTCATCCAGAGTTCCCTCAGGGTCTTCATGCAGGGTTTTCCCCCAAGTCCCACCTCCCACAGGACCACAATCTATGTCCATAGTTTGCCCCAAAAGCTTTTGTTTCTCCCCTGGGCAACTTGCAACTACTTAGAGTTTCACATCCAGAAACTGAAACTGCAGCGACGTTGGGGTTTACCAAAGAGAATCCTTGAGTCCCTGAAATATTTCAGCCCTTCTGCTCCTTTGGGAAAGGCTCAGCTCCCCCAAAGTGATAAGGAAAATAAATTAACAGAAGCAAGGTTCAGTGCTGGACAAAACCAAAGGGCTTGTTCCAAATTGGTTGAGTCCATACATTGTTCTCCAATGACATTGGATGTCCTCAAGGAACACATCAGAAGAAAATACCTTCAGATGCAACTAGAGACACTCCCTGGACTGGTGAGACAGTCTCACAAAAAATCTAGTATTATGAAACAAAAACATCTCCCCAAATTGATTTGTGCTGGGCATAAATCCCCCACCAACAGAGCTCTGTCCTTGCTCTTTCTGCCACCAAGTAATATAGATACGTTGGAGCAGAATGTGAGACATAAGCATTTGGTGTTCTTGTGGGGAATGAGCAAAAAATACATGGAGTCCTTATCTATAGTGGTCCAAGCAAGATGTTTCCCAGCCCAAACCAGAAAGGCAAACATTGCATTCCAACAGCTGAAGACCTCTTTTGTTCAGAAAGAGGTAAGGGAAATGTTGGAGTATCACATCCAGAAGAAGAGACTTCATCATTTCTGGGGTTTGCCTTTCCTCATCCAAAGCTCTTTACAAGCCTTTATAACCCCCTTATCCATTGACACCCACACTCCTCAAAGAGTAAGGCAGGAAATAAGAATTTGGGTACAGTATCTGCCATTTGTTTCTGAGTTTGTTCAGCAGAACTTGGAATCTAGCATTAAAAAGATGGCCATTCACAGCCAATGGGAGCTGCCAAAAAGATTACAGAAATTTCTACATGGCTTTGGTCCCACCCCTCCAGGAGATCATGAAGAACCAAGGGAATTCAGAACCTCTCTTGTACATGGACCTAAGTTCAAAACAGCACAACGTATCACTAGATTTCCAGAGGCAAGGTGTGTAGATGTGGTATCCAAGAAGGCCACCTTTCTCAGAGGTGAAAGTGAACATCTTTTGGAAAGGCACATCCAACATAAAAAGTTCCAGCATGAATGGGGACTGCCCTCCATCCTTCAAAAGTCCTTCCGTGCTTTTGCTCCTTTGCCTCCAGAGCCACCAAGAGCTTCATCCAGATTGGCCATTGCTGGCCCTTCAAGTCTACAAAGTGAAGTGGGAGTCACAACTCCAAGGTTGTTGTTCTTGGATCCAGTCACAAAGGAACACTTGGAAGCACATACAAAAAGACAAATTACAACACACAGATGGGGTCTTCCCAAGAAAGTACAGGAATCACTGAAGATGTTATTGCCTCCTACATCTCTCCCCCAGTCGGAAGAACTTCTAGACCAAATCCCACAGTGTACCTATGTTCAAGTCTACCCAGCAACAACTAAGGAGCTTCCAGATTCCAGATTCCAGCATCTGCCCATAATTAGAAAAGCCCCCCAGTGGAGGGGCCTGGCAGAGGAGGATGGTGGCAGGCAACTCTCATTTACCATAAGAGGATATCCCAGGTCTCCCTCTCCACAAGTAATGAGCCGAACTACAACTCTAGATGGAAAAGTGACTCCTAAGTTTCAGCAAGAGAGCATGGGTGCAACATTCTATACAAAGGAAGCTTGGGACTTCCTAGAATTCCATATCAGACACAAAAGGATCCAGCATGATTGGGGCCTGCCCTCTCTGGTCAAGAAATCCCTCAATGCTTTTGCCCCACATCCACCAGAGCTGCGGAGCACAAGTGCAAGAGCAGGAGTGCACATCTCCACTAAGAGCTTGGGAAGCAAAGGAAAAAAGAAAGGAGCTACTCATATGCCACTTTCTATGGTGCAGGTGATAATCCCTCATTCAGTCCTGTGGTTTTTGAGTACAGAGATCAAGAATTGCCTGGAAGCCCACTTGAAGAATTTGACCACGCGGCACAAATGGGGCCTTCCCAAACTGATTTGGGGTTCACTGAGGGCTAGTGCTCCTTCTCGACCTGAATCCCAATCTGGAACACACCAGCCTCACCGACAGCATAGCAAAGCCACCCCACCACATCAAATCCTTTTCCACCACGAGACAGAAAAGTCGCAACAGCGAGACACCTCTAGGAAAGAAGCTCCAAAAATGTCCAATGGCATTACCCATCAAGGGCAGCGTTCAGCTTTGGCAAAGCTGCTGTTCCTTACAGATGAGGACTGGCAACTTTTGGAATTCCACATTCAGCAGAAGAAAATCCAGCATGCTTGGAGTCTGCCTTCTGTTGTGCTGAGGTCCATGCGTGCGTTCTTCCCATTTCCCATCGAGGTACAAAGTGCAGAAAAGAAGAAGCTCAGGACTAAGCAGTGGGAAATGGGAGAAATAAAGGTGGTTGTCCCCTCCATCTTATTCCTTAGTGTGGAGACCAAAGAGGTTCTGGAAGCTCACATGAAGAGGAAGATTGCAGAGCATAAATGGTCTGTTCCCAGACGAGTTCAGCAGTCCCTGGGGACATTGTTGATACCCAGATCCCATTTCCAGTCCAAGGACTTTTATGCACAGCCTCCACTGTGTTGCCAGTGCAAATTGCTCCTTCGGGATACCAATGATTCCCAAACTGAGGAGGATGATGAAGACTTGCTGGAAGAGTCAGAAAAAGACAGGAGAACAAAGAGAAGGAAAGAGGAATATTTCCAGCCAACGAGCCAGAGAGGGGCTACATCTGGAAGAGCTAACAGAAGACAATTCTTGTTCTGCACTGAGGTAAAGCTTCCTTTTCTTTCAGATGAGGCCAGGAATTATCTGGAATTCCACATCCAGCAGAAGAAAATTCAGAGGGCATGGAGCCTGCCCTCCACAGTGTTGAGATCTTTGCATGCTTTCGCCCCACTTTCCCCTGAATTGGAAAGTCGCATCCAGAGCATTAAGGAGCGCATTGTCAGGACACATGGATGGAATAGGAGAGAAGTGGAGGTGATTGTCCCAAACCTCTCCTTCCTCAGTAAAAGAACCAAAGATATTCTGGAAGCTCATCTGAAGAGGAGGACTGCAGAGCACAGATGGGGCATTCCAAAAACCATTCAGAAGCTCCTGGGATCGTTTCTGCCTTCCGTACCTCCTTCCCAACATGAAAACATTCATCAACATCCATCATTCTCCTGCCAGTACAAATCCCTCCTGGGGACTACAGATGTTTCCCAAACTGAGGAAGAAGATGATGACTTGTGGCAAGAGGTTGAGAAAGACAGGAGAAGGAAAATAAGGAAAGATCAAGCTTTCCAGCCAAGGAAACAGAGGGGAACTACTTGTATGAGTGCTGAAGGAAGGTGTTTCTTATTACAGACAGAAGAAAGTCTCCCTTTTCTCTCTGACGAAGCCAGGAATTATCTGGAATTCCACATCCAGCAGAAGAAAATTCAGCGGGCATGGAACCTGCCTTCCTTGGTACTGAAATCCTTGCATGCCTTTGCCCCATTTCCTCTTGAAGAACAGAAGGATATGCAACACCCAAGAGACAGAAGGACCAAAAAACTCCTGTGGGATAAAAGAGATGTGCCAGTCAAAGCTCAGAGTCTATTATTTCTCAGCCCAGATATCGAGGAACTCCTGGATGCCCATATTAGACACATGATAGCAAAGCACAGATGGGGCCTTCTTGAACGGGTTCAGCAGCCCCTGCAATCATTTCTGCCTTTGAGATCCCATTCCCCACCTGAGTTGGAAGAAGAGGAAGAAGGTTCATTGGAGAATTCCAAGCCCAGGAAAGTCTATCACAAGAGAAGAGTAATGTCATCTGCAAATGGACATATTGAGGTGACTCCTTTCTTTTATTCAGAAGTGAAGCTCCCTTTCTTCCCAGACACAGCTTGGAACCTCCTGGAATTTCATATCCAACACAAGAAACTCCAACATGCATGGGGTCTGCCAGTCACTGTGTTGAAATCCCTAGATGCCTTTGCTCCATATCTCCATGACTCCAGGAAGCACCCATTAGCCACACAAGGTACAATGATAGCTCATAAGTTTCCCTGGGATAAAGAATTTCACATGATTGCCCAGAATCTGTCATTCCTTAACTCAGATACAAAAGAATACTTAGAAGCTCATCTGAGGAATTTAATTGCAGTACATAGATGGGGGCTTCCAAAACGTGCTCAAAAAACATTGAAAACATTTCTGCATCCTGGCACACTCCGCTCAGAAGCTCAGTATCATGCCTGTAAATCTCCTGAGGTCTCATTGCCCCAACCCTGGGTTACAGACAAAAGTCCCACGAAGAAATTCCAGCTCAGAAGTAAGGAGGCAAAATTACAGGCAACCACTTCACCCATGGCTTCACCCATGGTTGGTTGGAGAATCAAAAAGGTGGACTTGCCCTTTCTTGAAAAAGGTGTTCAGAATCTTCTGGAATTCCATATTCAGCACAAGAAAATTCAACATGCATGGGGCTTGCCTGCTATTGTTCAGAAATCCATACAGGCATTTGCTCCCGCAGAGTCACAGAAGAAACTACTATCTGCAGCAGACATGAACATTAAAACAAGATCTCTTGCAGAAATGAGTGTTGCTGCCAACAAATGGTGGACAGTGAAGGAAATCAGAGTTGCTTCTCAGCAGCTACCCTTTCTGCAACCAGACATAAAGAAGGATCTGGAAAACCACATCAGAAATCTCACAGTGAAGCACAGATGGCGACTTCCAAAACTGGTGCAAGACACAATGGTGGCATTTATTCCTCAAACTGAAGAAGTGGGAGGGGAGATGAAGGAACCATCCTCAACATATTATGATGAAGACATATTGAAATCCAGCTCTAGCTCAGGGGGACCTGACATGTATGACTCAGAGCTATTTTATGATCTCCACCAAGCTCCAATGGAGATTTCAGCTTCTTGGTTGGATACTGAAGAGCCATCATTTTGTCTTGATAGAAAAACCCAGCGCAACAAAACCATTCAAGGGAGAAGGAACAATTGGGTGGCTAAGGAAGCAGCACTTGAAGTGAGCAACCTACAGAAGCCACCGCCAAGAAGATCTGAATTGAATGTACAGCTGATGAAAGATGCACGAAGATGGGATTCAGACCTTCCTGGTGGAACACAAGACCCTAGGGGTCCACTTTTCTCGATTCCTACTTCTGGCTATCAGAAATGCAAATATAATGTCAGTAGCTCATCAGAGAGTTTAGCTATGGAAGAATATTCAAGCCAAAGAACTGATTGGTTGGCTAAAGAGAGGGAAGCCCTTCCTTGCTCTTCCAATATGTCCCTAAAGAAGGAAATTCTGCAACAACTTCAAAGCACCTCCCAGAGAATGGAAGATGACAGACACTATTCTGTTGGGCTGAAGCAGTCCCAATTATCAAAAGTCTCTAGTTCTAGCTGGATACCCATCAAGTCTTCTAGGATAGGCAATTGCCCTTGCCTATGCCATTTGCCTTCATCCAGAGCAGGCTCCATGTTCTCATTGCAATCAGTTACAAAGCAGGAATGGAGACCAGAATTAATTTGGGGTATGGTAAAGGAGACAGAAACAGATTCCTCTTCTCTGCTAACAGAGGACAGGGTATCCCCTCGATCTACTTCAGCAAAGAAGGCAAAAGTAGGGCCTTCTTTTCTTCTATCAGAGGATGCTACCTCTGATTCATCCTCAGGGACAACCCTAAGGAATGCTTCTCTTCCAGAACAAGACACCACCCCTTCCAGTACAGGAGATCAGGAAGCCCTATTTCAGGAGAAGAGAGTCTTTGCTAGCAATACAGACCTGCAGAACGTGACTCCATCAAGAGGTGAACTGCCCAATATTGCAGAGCCCTCTGACAAATTTTATCCATCCCCAAAAAGTGTGTTCTTCCAAGAAGTAATGCAGCCTTCAGTAGCTGTTGAGCAGACAACAATGCTGGATTATGGAAGTGAAGATGAAAGAACTGCTACAGAACCACACATGGATGAACCTGATAGTGGAAAGCACCCAAATATTGAGAAGGTAGAAGACGAAACCCTGAACTGGGAAACAGACTTATCACCAAAGGAACCTTCTACTGATAACAGGCCATTAATGGAACTTAAGAGCACCCAAGTGTCTGGGACAACCCAAAGGAGAAGAGTGCTCATATCAAAAAAAGTTCAAGACAAGAAACCCAAGAAACAAGTTCACCACCCTCATTTCCTAATCAATGTAGAAACTGATGAGAAAATGTCCATACTTGGTAAAATCTTGGAGAGAAAATTGCATCTGCGGTATGGACTGAACTTTTGGAAATATAGTGGTAGAAAGCCATGGATGGCTTCAGGAGAAAAAAACAAGGCATATACCTTTAGGTACAGGATAAGAAGCAGAACAAGAAGCAAAGATAGCATTAGAAGTCAACCATCAAGCAGCCCAGAAAGCACGAGAGGAAGCAGCAGTTCAGGTGGCAAGGCAAGAAGCAGAGGGAGAAGCAGAGAGAGAAGATCAAATAATGAAGGTAGAAGAAAGAAGTTACAGCCAAAGGAATTATGATGGTCATACCTGTAAGACATTTCCTTGACAAAGGGAGCAAGAAACTATGAAAATCAGTAGTTCCTTGATGAAGTGACCAGGAAGAAACTATGAACATCCCTAGGAGAGTATGCCCCTTTGGAAGACGTGAATTATAATCCAGCTTCAAGAACTGGGATCAAGCCATTGTGCCAAAGGTTGATAGACAACAGTGTAGTCCTATCACATTAATATGTTAATTTCTAAAATGATTTTACAGAAGCCAGCAATGTATTAATGAAAAAGAAACATTTTTTAAAAAATAGATATAAATATATATAATATTTGTTCATAAACCTATGGAATTATAGGTTGTAAGGGATTTTGGAGAACACCTAGTACCACTCGCTGCCCAGTGTAGGAATTTGCTATAACCCTCCCAGCAAAGGGCCATCCAGCCTTTTTAATACTTTAATACTGTTTAAATACTCTCCAGCAGAGGAGAGGCCACCATCTCAGAAGGCAATTTGTTCTACTGTTAAGTCTTACCATTAGGAAAAATTTCCTGATGTCCAATTGAAGTCTATCATGCCTTCTCACAGTCTTCTCTTATCCAGCCTAATCATATCCCCATGCATTCCTCATAGGTCTTTTTTTTCCCATCTGGACCCTTTCTCTTCTTGGTTATTCTCCTCTATTATTTCTAAACAGTAGGGATTTGGACTTATTTGGACTCTCTGTTGTTTGTTTGTTTGTATATTTGAACTTATTTATTGCTGAGTCATCGGGCACAGAATCAGTTGGCCAAGCTGTTAAGTTTGGAGAATCTGTTTCATGCTAACACACGTTAGACACACTGAGATGTTTTCTTGAATATACAGGAACTCAAACCATGGAGGAATTAGGAGATCCAATAACACTGCTTCCAACCGTCCCAATCCCACATGGTCCTCTTCAGGTTTTCACATGTTGAGGGCAAAGGTCTGAAGTAGCTTCTTAGAGATTTCTCTGTGAAACAGAATTCTGCCTTACCTTCAAAGGATGAGGGTTCCAGAATAGAACTCGAATCTAGAATCATAGAAACATAGGG
The DNA here is from genome assembly GCF_059951505.1 of Python bivittatus. Taxonomy (NCBI): domain Eukaryota; kingdom Metazoa; phylum Chordata; class Lepidosauria; order Squamata; family Pythonidae; genus Python; species Python bivittatus. Next base: position 198,438 of record NW_028277062.1, read on the forward strand.
TTTCTCAGAGTCAGGAAATTCCTCCTTAGTTCAATTTTGGATTCCCTCTATAAAGCTTCCACCCATTGGTTCTTGTCTTACACTCAGGGGCCCTGGAGAATCATTCCACATCCTCTTCCCTGTGATATCCCTTCATATATTGGAAGGCTGCTATCATGTCTTCCCTTAGACTTCTCTTCTTTGAGCTAAACACATCCAGTTCCTTTAACCACTTTTCATAGAATTTAGCCTCCAAGCCCCTCACCATCTTTGATAACAGCTATACCAAATAGGGTTTGGTCAAGCATTAGGACAGATTCTGTGAGGGTAAGAATCTCTGACCTACCATCTCATGTTTATATCCCGAACCAACTACTTTCTAGCTTTGAGTCTGTGACAATTGCAAACATTTCTACATATTAGTGTGTGAGACAGTAAAGCAGACTAAGGCAAGACTTATGCAAAATGGGGAAGTGAAAGAATGAAGACTGACAAATACAACATTAAATCCCAACATGAAACTGGATTCCTATTCAACGGATTACCCTGGTCTACATGGACCAGTGATCAGACATGTTATATGGCTAGATTGCATAACAGCCCATGGCCACGTTGAGCCTTTGGCTACTGTCCCAAAACAATAGGCAGGCCTATTGTCCAAGCTCCCATGGTTCATCATAGATGGAGAACCTTCTGAACAAGCTTCAACATTACAAACGATACTACATCACACTACAGTAGCTAGCCTTGAAGCTACAAATCACTGTGGTAGAAAGCAGTAAGCCACTAAAAGTTATAAAAAAGAGTTTGCACGTTTACTGTAGTTTAATTAGTATAGGAACTGATCTTTATTCTCCGAACCTCAGAAGATCCAGACCTCTGAAACTCATTGCCTTTGAAATGTTCACTTCACCAGTCTGGTGCTTTTATTTTCTTGTTGTTTTGTATTCATTTGTTTGTTTGTCTCTCCTGTTCCTGGGCTGTCTTCTCTTAATAGCTAAGCTTATTAATTGTTCAGTGAATCAGAGTACAACATATATAAAAAGGGGGGAGCTTCAGTCACATGATTGTGGCTGTCATCTTGACTTGTTTAACACCCCCTATGGATGCCCCTTGTTAATACGTTTTTACACACGTTGTATTTTTGCATTTTATTCTTTCTTTTTTGTTAATAAAACGTGATAGGAATTCTGAAAATCAATAGATAGGTTTTAAAACACTCAACCCACCAAGCAAGCATCTTTCTCTAAGAACAGGTTTTCAGGATTTGCTTCTGATTCCAAACAGTTCATGCAACAGAGACATGCTGGAAAAGCTTCCCCCACCCCCACCCCCAATCACTGAGAGAAATTTCTCTAAATCCAGTCCACATTTCCTCCTGGGGTTACCATCTCAGTAGCTACCAGAAGCTAAGATACAGAGGTTTTTGTTAGGGTTTAAATCACTGTGGGCATTAGCCAATCAAATTGCAAGTGCTAAGCTTCCTATCCCCAGAAAAGACAGGTCTCTTTTTCAGTGGACTACTTCTGATACTGAACGTTTTCATCGTAACATTAAAAAGCCCAGATTAAAAATAATAATATAATGTGATAAAGCATGCTTCAGGATCCTATCCCCTTTTGGGAGATCTAAGAGAAGTTATGATGAGGACTTTAATTCTCTTGTCACAGTAGCCCAGAGTGTTCTTTAGGCAGAAGGAATTGGCACCAAGCCAGGCATGGATTTGAACTAACTTTTTCTCGCTATTTGCTATTTATTTGTTTGATTGATTGATTGATTATAGTTGGCATTTTCTGCAGGAGCTCAAGATGGCATACATAATACTCTCGATTCCCTCTTTTTCCCACAACAACAACCTTGTGAGGCAGCTTCTATGGCTGAGGATGGATTAGAACCTGGATCTCCCCAGGCATAGTCTAACATCCTAAGCACTAGTGTGACTTCAAAAACCACAAAATGGCTGGGATTAAAAGCTATGTTGTGACATCTTGTGAAGGAGAAGCCAACATAGATCCTTCCTGAAGATTTGGTGTGCACATGTCTAGAGAGAATGAACACTAGCACATGATAGGTTGAGAGAGAGAGAGAGAGAGACTCAATGTCACTGTATAGGGAAGAATGAGGGGTACTCAAATTGAATCATGTTTGCTATTAGAGTCACGCTACATAATTTATTTAAATTTCACAGGATTCTCTGTGTTGTGCATTGCAGATTGGAACTTGAGCATTGGTCATTGATCAGAATAACACTGAATTGACTTGGAGATAGATCATGCCCCCACATTTCTCCAAAATTTAAATAGATTCCAACTTCTTATTCCCCTAGGCCACAAAAACAGATATTTCAGGCATAGCCAATCAATCTTAAAGATACTATGAGATCAGTATTCATTGCATATTCTCCCTTACAGTCTCACACCTTACCTACACATTACATAGTCAAAGACAGTGATGGCTCCTTACCATTTCAGTAGAATATATAGACAGAAGGAAGCAGAAGTTGTTGGCTTCTCCTTCACAAGATGTCACAACATAGCTTTTAATCCCAGCCATTTTGTGGTTTTTGAAGTCACACCCAAAACAGGTCCATCTCTGAACAACAGATGAAGCTTTATGTGAAATGTAGAAGCATCTCTGATGAACATTTCCCCTGTTCTCCTGCTTTGCACTGAATTTTCATGTGTACATTCAGTCACGACTATTGGTCCATCACCCCACTTTTTGTTGTTGTTATGGTCCATCAAGGCATCCCTGACTCCTGATGATTACAGAACAAGTCCCTGTAATTTGCTTGTTGATATTTTTGGCAGTGACTTGACATTGCCTTCTTCCTGGGGCTGAGAAAGAACGATTGGCCAAAATCATCCAGCTGGCTTCCCTGCTTAAAACAAGCTAGACCTCAGAGTTTCCCTTCCTCTTCCTTTGCTCACAACAGAAGGTTTTTTTGTCATCCAAGAGGCAGATGGAATGAGCTAAAAAAATAAATTCTCAAACTCTTGGGGGATTTAGCTGCAAAGATACCTTTTAATTTGCAAAGGCAAAAATCCGAATAACCATCAATGGAAACAAAACGTTCCAGTTTTCACTATTCCTTTGGGAACATGGAGAACTTGTCCAAATTCTTGAAGCCCAGGTTTTGTAATACTTTGGTAACTCCATCCGTTATTAATTAAAGTGGGACAGTGGTTCTGTGTAGAGGTGTTAGGGATTGTTTTAAGTCTTCCAACCCTATAGAATTTTGCTTTGTTCTTCTTTCAGTGACAGACTAAAGGAGGTGTGTTTGCTTTTAGCATATAATCCCTTCTTCAGGACAGTCTTTAAACTGGCAGTTTTCAAGACTTTTTTGAAGGGAATGGATCATCATCCATTACAGTTGAAAACTCCTTTCAAGAAGCTGATTAGGAGTTGGATAGAACGATACCACCAGAGGTGTAGAATGAACATTTTTACTTTTTCTGTAGTGATGCTACAGAATTATGCAGCTGTGACACACACTCCAACCCTTTTGTACATGTCTCATGATATATGACGGCACCATTGTGCCATCGCAAGATAATGTAATTACATAATGTAATTGTAATGTAACTCCACCTTTGTGTACATCTGTGGTCATGTACTAAGGGATGGAGCTTTTTATATGTTGTTATTACTATACGTTTTTTTTCTCTATATATATGTATCTATCTACCTATATCTATCTATCTATCCATCTATCTATCATCTATCTATCTGTCTACCTGTCTACCTGTCTACCTGTCTACCTGTCTACCTGTCTATCTATCTATCTATCTATCTATCTATCTATCTATCTATCTATCTCTATCATGTGTCTATTACTAAGTGCTCAAGTCACATTTAAGCTGAGCAATCTTCAAAGGTGAGAAGATGGTAGTTTTTTGTCAAGGCCTCCATCACTGCGTGCATCTCCTGTATGGGTAGCACAGTGATACAACAACAGAAACCTTTCCAGAAACTAAGATAGGGAACCATTGTGTCCCCTGAATTTACTGAGATCAAAGGTTACAAGGCTTAGAACCAATGACAGAAAAGCATTGAATTTTTGGTTCTCTTGTGGGATTTGGATGATTTTCTGTTTTTATTTTATTTTTGGTTTGTCACCCAGCTGGCCATCTTTCTCCCTCACTTTCCTTTTCCTGGGATTTCCAACCATTCATTGCAGTCAGGAAGCTCTTTTTCTTTCTATTTCCTGTTACTATTTCAAAAGGAAATGGGTGTTGCCCCCTGAGGATAAAGAGGCAGAAATATCTGACAAAATGAGGATCTGAAGGAAATGGTAAAGGAGAGGGAGTCACACTGAAGATAATGAAGAGGGGGTTTTATAGGACTTCATGAGCCACTTTGTGTTTTGAGAATCATCTTCTATTGTATCTTCTCAATAATCTTCATTCTGGTGGTTTCCCACATGCTGCTGAAGCTGAAATCCTTCAGAAGAAAGAATCTTCCCCATTTCATGCATGTCTAGCATTTCAAATTCAAAGGGACAAATGTCCCCTTGAGTTGCACGTGACCCTGATGAGTTAGCAGATTGGTTGACTGGCTCATTGATTAGTTAGTTACACTGACTTCTACAAGCTTCAACTGCTTTCATCAAGATGACCAAGCAGCATTATGCCACTGCATCACAAGTTCTGCCACTTTGAGGTGTGGGACCAACAATCATGATGCAGGTACAAAAGGAGCTGGTTGGTTAAAGCAACTACATCTTTTCTCAGGATCTTTTCTCTGTGATTGCCTTCTGAAGTCACCACAGAATCCTGAGAAAATCAAGTTCGCCTTAGGCAATTTCTGATAGGTGGTTCATGCACCCCCTCACTCACTCAGAAGCCCCTTTGCATTCAAGAAGTTCAAAGGAGTCTTCATTTTGCCAAGAGGCAGTTCATGCAGAAAAGCCCATAACTGATGTTCGGAGGATTCATGTACCCCAAAGAAGTTGAGCACTATGCTCCTTACTTGGAGTGAGGTGATCCTTGAGAGAACAAAGTAGCTGTTCTGGCTTCTTTAGCCCATGTCTCATAACTGTTCCTACAAAATTATGCTTTAGGACATCACTGTGCCCAGACTAGGGAGTTCAAATCTGGATTCCCATGGATTGGAGTAACAAAAGGATTCTCAGACAGGTAGTGACTGTGACAGAGCAATGATAGAAAATCAACGTGGGCTATGAAGGAAAGATGAAATGGTCTGGGGCTGCAGCACTTTTCTCATTTATAAGGTTTGTTGCCAGGCCACCCTCTAGGAAGAGGAAAGTGTTGCTAATGTCATTGCTCATACCAGATTTCCAACACTTGCCTAGTTCATTTCTGATATTAACCTCAACCACTCACTTTAGCAAATTTTTGTTTGTGCCTATCACTTGGCCTTTCCTCATACAGAATTCTACAGTTTTCAAAGCCTGCAGCCAAATACTTTAACATCCATCAAGGTGCGCACTAATCTGGAATTGCTGTTCTGATAGAAAAGTAAAAACTAACTAGCTTTCTTGCAACAAAGCTGAAGTAGTTTTTCACTGCCCCCTTGTGGATATTCTTTTCATCTTCCCAGTCTAGCCTCCAGTGAGGTTACCACATCTGAGTGGCCACTAGAGGGCAGCAAAGGTATTTGTATTTCTCCTTGCTCCCCTCTGCTCACCCCCTGGGGGAGATGGGTGGCATACAAATTTAATAAATACATGAATCTGGTGACTAGAGTTTTGCAGCTCAGATGCAGCAGCCCTAGCTAACAACCCTAGTTCTTCCAAGAGGTTTCTGTAATGGTATGTGGGAATGACCTTGGGAGAAAAGGGGAACAGCTACAGCCAGGGGAACGGTCAGATAAGAGGCAACTGAGCCTGCAGAAGAAATGGGGGTGTGGCAAACATCTCAGAAGGGATCCTCCCTTGTTTCTTGAGCTGTAAAGGCGATGGGGGAAAAACGTCCTTTCAGACTTGCAAGATTGATGTCAGCCTTGTGAGGTAAGCCAGACAGGAAGCACACCCAGAAGGACTAGCTCTACTTTATTGTAAGGTTACATTAACAGAATCTTGCAAGTCTGAAAGGACATTTCTCCCACATCACCTTTATAGCTCAAGAAACTAGAGAGGGTCCCTTCTGAGACTTTGCCACACCCCCATGACTTCTGCAGGCTCAGCTGCCTCTTATCCGACCATTCCCCTGGCTGTAGCTCTTCCCCCTGCCTCCCAAGGTCATTCCCACATATCATTACAGTTTCCTATCCAAGTAGTAGACCTTATCCTACTTTACTTCCTTGCTCAGAAAAGGTGAATCAGGTGGTGTCACTTGCTGAGATGTCAAGAGCTGAGATGAGGAACTACTGTTTCACCATACAGATCTTCTGCTGCAATTTCGATGGGTTGAATCAGAGTCTGACACCCTACCTGGCCTTTTTATTATAAAAATGAGATTTTTTTGCCATCCCACAAGGGCTGTTTTAAGATGTCGAGAGCTCCTACCTCATTCCCTTCTCACTGCATCTTCTGCTAATGGATTTTTTTCTTCCATTCTTTTGGTCATGAGGCTGAAGACCTAACATGAAATCATATTAGGATTATAGTCATTTAACCGCCTTGAAGAATGCAACAGTCCATCTAATCATCTCAAATCATGGACCATCATTGTGATGCCTCCCTCCCCTTTGGGGGGGGTTGATGTAATGATCTCCATTCCCCACACCTACCTTACAAAAATACCAGATGCCATTAGTTTGCATCTGGTTTAGTCCTTACTGTTGCCCAAAGTTCCAGAGCCCAAGCACCGCTGGTCTGCTGCCATGTATGGGTTGTTCTTGGCTATGCTTGCTCAAATGCAGAGGTCTACCACACTCAGAAATTGCTGCAGTTCCTTTGCTAAAAGTAAGGTCTCAAGGCTCCATTAGCACAGCAGAGGTAGTGCAACTAAGACATGGGAAACTCCAGATTTTTCTTCACAGCTGTCCTCAGACTGGTTTGGCCCTTACTTTTTTAATCTGAGAGAAATTAGTGATAGGCATTGGTGGCTTATCCTGCCAGTAGAAAGCAACCAATTGCTCTCCATAGACTAAATCCATGGTTAGAGCCATGGATTTAGACATACATCAAACCCTGATCCATGGGATGGAGAGGGCTTCACTCTTCTTCTAAGGAAGCCAACATAATTCCTAAGAGAGTTTATCCCATGTGCTGGGAGCCATGTTTCTGCTGCAATACACAGGTGGCTGAAAGTAAGGACACCTTGAGAGAGGTCTTTGACACAAAGCTCAATATCCAGAAACATCTGAAACAGGAGAAGGGGTCCCTCAAATAATCAAACCCTAAGGTCATTTGGGTTGAAAAGGTAGCACCAAAACCTTCAACTGGGCAAGGAGACCAACTCAGAACCAGTGCAGCTCTTTCAACCATGGTCATCCAGTACAATTCTGTAAGGCCAAATCCATTGTAAAGAGTGTCCTCAATGCCCAACCAGCAAAGGTAGTTACCATCATTTTTGGCTTGGACTGTTACAAGAATCCAGCCAATTGTGTTTCATTCAATGTTAAATGAACCATGGATCAGCATCTTGTATGAAGCCTCTGTAACAGAAAGCTGGAGGAACAAAGAGGATATTTTGGGAATGTGCCCTCAATTTGGCTTTACTACAATTTGAAATCATCCTGCAAAAATAACTCTTCTCTAACTTGGTACGTCTTAAATGTGGGACAGATTTAGACTCCTCCTTTATGCAAATCTCTAAGTCATGGTCTTTTTGATTAAATGACATGAGCCCAGGGTGCCCCATTTACGTATCAAGTTTAGTCCTGCACACTAATTTTCCAGGAAAAAGAAAGGAAAGCGGGAACAAGCCTGTTTTCATATATTACTCACAACTTCTGTGGTGTTCTCTGATAACAAACTGTTAATGGGCAAAGCCCTAACTTAGACAAAAATACAGCAGGGAATCTCCTTAGCTAACATTCATCTAGAAGTCCTTAGGATATTGACTTTGCTCAAGCCAGGAGTCCCATGGCTAAAACTCTGAAACTGTGATGGAATGGAATTATGAAGGCCAGGCTCAGGGAGATAAACATTTTCTTAGCTCCCCAGAAGAGCGTGGGAGGAACAAGAGGATGAGACTGGCACCTCCCTGAGGAATTCACACTGTTGTGGCTGGGTGACTTTGGGAGCTGGGGTTTTAGTCTGGGAAGATTCTTGCTAGAGGTTGTAGCTAATAAACATAGCTGGACTGAATTGGCATTGTCTCTTGGAGTTCCTTGGGCTAGGCCTGACAGAAACACACACTGGTAGACACTACACTGTGGTAAATATCTTAAGTTGTTTTTCAGACAAATCTGGCCTTGTAGACCATACAGGGAGACCTCTTACAGTAAAATCCCATCAAGCATATATAGGCCATGGGCTCACACATGAGACACCACCAAACAGGGCAAAGGAGAGAAGTCAACCCAGACAATTGTCTCAACTTCTCCCCCTTCAGCTGTACTCTAAAGTGGGTTTTGTTTTCTTTGTTTTTTGTTTTGGTGCCTTCAAGTCATTGTTGACTCCTGGCAACTGCTTGGACTATTCCCTGGCAAGATTTCAGAAATGGTGTGCTGTTGTCTCCTTCCTAGGGCTGAGAGAGGGACTGGCCAAAGATCACCCTGCTGGCTTCGTGCCTCAGGCGGGACTAGAACTCTGAGTCTCCTAGTTTCTAGCCTGATGCTTTAACCCAGTGTTGTCCAAACTTGGCCACTTTAAGATGAGTGGACCATGCTGGCTGGGGAATTCTGGGAGTTGAAGTCCACTCATCTTAAAGTGGCCAAGTTTGGACAACACTGCTTTAACCACTACACCAAACTAGCTCACTCTAAAATGGGTAATATGCATATATTGGTGCAGGATTAGATTGAAGACTTAACATTTAGATTTAGTAGGTGACAACATAGCAATGGGAAGAACAATGGAACAAATCTATATAAAATGTACTCCAAGTTATAACTTAAGAGAAAACTCATATAACATGTTTTATAGATACAACTTCATCAATAATTGCCAAGATAGAGAAATCATATAGCAATAAATGCTGGAAAGGCCATGAGGAAGAAGGAACTCTCTTTTGTGAGGGTCTTTCATGATGCACTGTCCTTCCTTGTGTTAGCCAGTCTGGGTGGGACTCTGCTGCTAGCAGTTGGTTCATCTGTGCTGCTAGACATTCAGCCACTGCTGTTAAGTTTCTTTAGCCAGTAGGTGTGGATCATGTCCAGGCCAGGTGCTGTCCAGCTCTTCATGTTCTTGACCCACTGTTGGATGTCTGTTACTATGATGGTGACTGGTTCCTATTCTGGGAGATTGCTGTGGTCTGCTTTCAGGTCCTGCAGCCACTTTGCACTGGTGTTATGTGTCTTCTCTTTCTCCCATAAGTTCTTCCAGTACTGTTCAGTTTCTGCTGCTCAGATGTTACTGTGTGGTTGCGCTGCAGTTGGGAGTACACTTTGGATGGTTCTTTGGAGAACAGGGCATGTGTCTTCTTGACCTCTGCTTCTCTGGTGTATCTCCTTAGCCTGGTAGCCAGTGCTGTGAGCCTTTGTTTAGCAGTCTCTAGGGCTTCAGATGAAATCAGGCCCATGTCTTTTTTTAGTACCCAAGTCTTGTCCTTAATCTCCATACCCTTCTGTAGTTTTACCAGCTGACTAACCTCTGTCTGAGTTGCCTTGATCTTAGCCTTCAACCTCATTTTCAGGGGGGGGGGTATGTACTGCTGTTCTTCTTGATCATGTAGCCAAGCATTTCCAGGATTACAGTGACTGTAGCATATACTAGTTCGTTGGTTTGAGTTATGGTGGTAGTAGAGATTGTTGTGATGGCTCTGTTGGCATCTTCTAGCATACTATCTGATAGTACTTCTCTACTGAGCCTTGGTAATCAGTCTCAAGGGTTGACTGTAGCTAGCTTATCCATGATCTTATGCCTCATATCAGCTGCTGTGCTCTGTAATGGAGGGGGTGGCAGTGATGTTCCAGTTTCAGGTGTTGGCTGCACATCCAATTGTTCTTCCAGGTCTGCTTGAGTCCGGATTGTAATGTGGAGTTGGCCTATCTCAAGTTGTGAGAGCAGCTTCCTCTTCAATATGTTGAAGCGCTGGGTAACTAGTTGTTTCTCAGTTAGTGTGGATGTAGGTCTTCTGTCCATCCATAGTTCCCGCATACATTTCATATAGGTCTACTGTTGTAGTAGCATTCCATCAATTCCAAGTTCTCTTGTCTCAACCATGTATGGTTTGTTCCAGTAGGCCTCTTATCATCAGATTGTCCTGGTTCCCTGACATCTGACGTGGACCTTGTTAATCTGGGCGATATCCAAGCTGGCATGACTCTTAGTTTGTGTCACTCTCATATTTGAGGTGGGCAGGTAAAGTGTCTTCGGCTAAGGACCCCTACTGGTAAGGTAGGTACCAGCCGGGATTTGAACCCTGGTCTCCTGTGTTAAAGGCAGTCCTCTAACCACTATGCTATCCAGCCACTAAGATACACACACACACACACACACACACACACAGAGTGATGGACGTGTAAAAATACTCAGAAGCACTGGAAAGAAATGCACAGCTCTATTCCGAGAATTTTAGAAATCAGTTTTGAAATGAAACCACAATACTTCTTACTAGGCAAAATTCCAAAACATATTAATCAAAAAAATACCACAATTTACTAAGATGAATGTTTCCAGAGGCAAGGATAAATTTAGCACAACACTGGAAAAGTGATATGTTACCACAGATATCAGACTGGGAACTTAAACTTGGAGAACTTGGAGTAAACTTGGAGTAACTATAAAATGAACAGCACATTTTCACAACAGAAGTTTGTTTGTTTATTTATTTATTTATTTATCTATTTAATAGGCTTGTCCCCGCCCATCTCCCCACAACGGGGGACTCTAGGCGGCTTACAACAAACTAAAATCAAAAATACATAATTAAAAGTTATAAAAACCAGACATTACAAAGATAAAAAGGCTAAAAAATCCAAGAGGCCGATAGGGGCCACACCAGGCCACTAAGGGGCCAGCCAACCCCATTTCTGATATCCTCCCTCCCCACCCCAGGCCAGATGGCAGAGCCAGGTCTTCAAATCCCTCTGAAAGGCCTGGAGTGAGGGGGCCTGTCTCACCTCGGGGGGCAGAATGTTCCAAAGGGCAGGGGCTACAGCAGAGAAGGTCCGCCTTCTGGACCCTGCTAGTTGGAGTCCTTTTACCGCAGGGATCCGGAGCATGTCCTTTCTGTGATCGGGTGGGACGGGTTGAAATCGTGGGGGCAAGGCGGTCCCTCAGGTAGCCTGGCCCCATGCCATGTAGGACTTTAAAGGTGATAACCAACACCTTGAATTGGACCCGGAAGCAAACCGGTACCCAATGCAGCTCACGCAGCAAAGGTGTTATATGGGTCCTTCTTTCGGGCCTCAAAAATTGCTCGCGCGGCCACATTCTGGACCAGCTGAAGCTTCAGTATACTCTTCAAGGGTAGCCCCATGTAGAACACATTGCAGTAGCCTATCTGGGAGATAACAAGGGCATGAGTGACCGTTCACAGGGCATCCCGATCCAAATTTATCCAAATTTAAGCAAAAATGGTTCCCATACATACAATACAGCATGGCAAATATAAGTATGGAGAGTATAGCTTTTAAGGGGAAAAAACTGAACTGAAATCTGAAATACACAAACATGTTAAATGTTTATAAACATTATACATCAGTCAACCTACAACAACAAAAAGTTAGAAACTAAATATAAACTTATATATTTGTATTTTTTAATAACAAATAGTGGAGCTTTGGGCACTTAGCTCAGAGATTCAAATCCTTTCTCACACGGTTAAAATGATTTAATGTTTTTTAATGGTTAATTTCTCATCAAAGATATGCTGAGCACTAAATGTACAATCTCTGTAATTCCTTTGTCTGCTTACTGATATTATATTTCTTCATCATTTTTTTCATTTTTGTTTCTTTTTTCCTCTTGCTTGTTGATTTTTCCCCTTCTTCTTCTTTTAAAATGATTAACACATCAGATAGATAGATAGATAGATAGATAGATAGATAGATAGATAGATAGATAGATAGATAGATAGATAGATAGTTCCAGTCCAAGTAGCTGTGGTTCCTTTAGCTTTCTTTCTTTCTTAAATGTCATGCTGGATGATGTGTCCTTTATGTAAATCAGCAACGAGCATTTCCTCTTAAGTAACACCCTCTATGGGCATTCCATCAGTTCTGCAAAAAAAGGAAAAGAGCAAGAGAGTGAATAAGTCAGGAAGAAAAGAGATGAAAACCTTAGTGAAGTTCTTCCTCTTCCTGAGTATCTTACCAGGTCAGGATGGATGCACTGGATCAAATATGGCATGGAAGCAAAGACCAACTACCTTATATATTTATTAGTTCAATCTGAACCCTCTTTTTCTACCCACGGGGGGTTCGTGGTGGTCAGCTTAACAATATAGATGGAATGCAATATGAACCAAAGCTACATTCATGAAAAATCTAACCCAAAAGGCTTAGCTGAACACTCAGTTTCTGAAGATGGAAACAGTTGGGGAACATGTTCCACAGTTCACATGTGGTATAGGAAATTGGGTGATGTGGGTTGTTGGGCACTGGGGATTGCTAGAAGAAATCTGGTCCAAATCCAGCCCTTCTTGCCTTCCCCAATGGATTTTCCCAATTGCTTAGGAACGAGAGAGATCTGCAGGAAGAATTCTAAAGAACTTTCCAAACTTTTGTTATCACAGTAATCAAATCACAGAGTTTGATTCTAATCTTTCTTCATTTTACCAGGCATTTTCCCCAATCTGCAGCTGTCCCAGCCCTTTCATAAAACGCTGACACCTGGAGGAACATTCAAACTGAACTGTGCAGTTTCTGGAGCTGAAGTTGGTGGCTGGTTCTGGGGCTGGAACCGAAAATGTCCAGGAAGAAGCTTTGAATGGTTGGGAGGAATCCATAACAGTAAAGAAGGAGGGGCACCCTTCTACAATCCACATTTTAACCATCGAATTGTTATCACCAGAGACACTTCCAAAAATGAATTCTATCTGGAGATGAGATCTCTGGCAGCTTCAGATACTGCCATCTACTACTGTGCAAGGCACAGAGCACTATGAGAGAAAGTCACAGAGCATCCATACGAAAACCACACAGGGTCAGCCACCCGCAAAGTTCTGCCTATTCTGATTTATCATTCATTACAAAATATTTCTACCCAGCTTCTCTCAGACAGTTTTCAGCATTGTTTCCAAAGGGCACTAAAGGAGATGGAAATAATAATAATGAAATTATGACAAAAAGGAACAAGTCTCCAAAAAAGTGCAGGAAAACCGACCATAAAATTTGGGTGGAGAGGGAGGTAGAGATCACTAAGCACCAGCTTTTCTCCATGCCCAAAAACTCTATCAAATGCACTCTGTTACTTGGCTTATTCCTTTATTTATTTGATCCATTTATATATTCCTTCCTACTGTATGTCTACGGCATGCCCAAGTCCCTTTCTTTTTTCACAAAATTGTATCATTTGGTAAAGCATCTTAAAATGTGTAATGAGAAAGAATATACTCTATAAATCATGCATAAACAGGGTCACATACACATTTTAAATCATTACATAAAGGTTAAAAGGGTCCTGCTCCTTATAGAGACCCTCCAAACTGTAGTAAGAAGAGATTCCATATCAGAACCAAGCATAACAAGGCAGGAGAAAAGATATTTAGGCAGCTAGCTCCTAAAACATTTAGGATCATCAATACCTTAAGCAGGCCTGGAAGCATTAGTGTAAACCAACAAATATCAGATTGTTAGTTCAGTCTATCCCAAACCAGGTTATGGTTGTCTTTTGTATCACAGTGTTCCTAGGTAGTTTGAAAGGCAATTGTATGTAGAGAACACTGCCATAATTCTACTACAAGTGCATTAGGATCTCATTCTCCCAATACCTACAGGTTGAAATTATAATCCCATTGATTTCTCCTTCCCTCCAACTATCCATAAGAAGCCAGGGTCAACTTCAGACCATCTACAACACTAATATACTTAGGAAAATTTTCACAGTACTCCCAACCCTTGAACAATTGGGGAAAAGATCCATCCATGATCACTGATTTAGATATAAGTATCACCCTGCCTACCTTGAAAGATTCCTCATTTGAAGAGGAGGAGATCAAAATTAGGAGGAACTAACAGGTTCACAACATCTGGGAGGCTAAACAAGTGTGGTCTTGGGGAATGCAGCAGAGAACAATCCTATGGAAATTCCTCCAGGATGAAAGGACTTGACACAGACTATGCAGAATTAGAGACCTTTGGATGGCCTAGAAATACCTATACCTCCTTGAAGTCTTAGTTCTGTTATGTAGTTCTGCTTTGTCACTTATCTGAACTTGTGGAACCTGCCTCCTTGAATTTACCTCACCCTTGACTTCTCAGACTGTACTAGATTATCCCCTTGCTTAACTCCTATGCCTTGCTAAATCAATCACCATTTTTTGTTTGGTTTCCATGCCACTGGATGACTTTCAATTTCACCCTTTGCTTTTCCAAACTGTTATCTCGTCCTTGAATCAAGAGTATATCTTTGAAGAAGGGGTGCAGAATGATTTTTGCTTTCCGTATGTCAGATGAGTTCTCTGTCTTTATATTTTTACAGATTCTTCATGGGTATATATTTGCATACAGAAACAAGGAATGGATCCTGACTACCAGAGCACTATCAGATCCAGAATTTCAAAGCATCTTTTGCACTTCAAAGAAACAATCTAACAACAGCCCAGCCAATGTGTTTCAGGTCCCTTCCAACCCTGTGATTTTATGATTCTATGATTTGATCCTATTTCCTAAACATGAGGCTGGATTGAACTGGATAACCTTTAGCAAATAAGGGCCTTCTTCAAATATTGCCATCAAGTGGTTCCTGGTTGAACAGAAATTTGTGCCTTCATCAGTTTTGATCCTGAAAACTGCCTGGACAAGTCCCCACAATTTTCTTGGTGACATTTTTGGAAGTGGTTTGCCATTGTTTTCCTCCTGGGGCTGAGGAAAGTGACCGGCCCAAAGTCAACCCACAGAATTTGTGCCAAAGATGGGACTAGACCTCACAGTCTCCTGGTTTTTAGCCTGGTGCCTTAAATCTCTACAAATATTCAATGCATATCCCTTAATAGTGGGCTGATGATCATCTTTCCTACTTCAGATGACAAGATTTTGAAGATAGCAATGCAATAAACCTACTGCAAATTTGAAACAAGACTCACCCACACAAATCTTTCTCTCCTTCTAATTGAAATGAGAAAGAGAGAATATTTTTTTAACCAGGTCTTAAAGCCAAAGATTCTCAAAAAATAATCAATCTCACAATATTTTTGCAAGTATAGCACAGGATTATACAATACTCATGGTTAGATTCCCCCTACCAAATGAATAATCAAAAAAGTAAAGATAATTGTTGACTGGTGATGGAGTTAAGAAATATTTTCATACTAAATACATATAGTATACAAACATACGCAGAGAGAGAGATGAGGCAGGGGGATAAACAAGCAATGGCAATACAACTCTAGATTAGAAAAAAATACTCCAGAAAGGTGTTTTAGATATGCCTTATCTTTATTAAGGAAATAATTTATTTCTTAATAAAGCCCCACCTATTGGCAGATCATTCGTTAGGCAAATGATACAGTGAAAATGCCTTTCATTTATAGATAAATATTTGACTATTGAAAATCAGAAAATATCTAGTAAAATTAATTTCAGAGTGACCACAAGGACCTTTCCCCAGTCCAACTCCTTAAACATCTTGTTGGATTTCAGCTGGGCACAATTTAAATGCTATCTTAGATGAGCAGGAAAAAAAATATTCTACGTGACTTTTGTCTTATGAGCACATGTCTGAAGATACAAATAGGGGGCAGTGTCTACCTATGTTTAGCTGGTCTCAAAAAGCTAAACTTGATCAGATTTAGTTAGAACTTGGATGGGAGATCCCTACAAAATTCCTATGCTATACAGGACATTTTTAAAAAATCAGAAAAAGACAATAGTAAACTATTTCCATATTATTGGCAAGAAAACTACATAGACTTGGATATGAAGTCAACAGAATTCAGCCTGTCTCAAAGAAGACGTCACCTTTATAACTCAAAAAGGCTTTCATTGTGGTATCTACTGATAGGTTATGGAGCACAAAGGTGTAGAGTGTTACACATCCCTACATTTGGCTAAATATCAATGGGATCTAAAGCCAACTACTATAGTCTGGATCTAGTCCTTTGTCATGTTCAAAATAAAATAACTGCAAACATGTTCTTGGAACAATGCTTTCTTCTCTAATCAGTATGATACAAATCAGATATTTGTATGAGGAAGCATCACTGTGGATGGAGTAGCACTGGCAGCACAGTGATTAACACCCATACAAAATCTGTGTTGAGTCAGAAAGGGTCCCAGTTGAAAGGCTAACCATTCATACAAAATCCAAAGCATCACAGAACAGTGAAGATAAATGCAAGTAATTTGAAACATAAATTCCAAAAATAATGTGTTTTAAAAGATGGGCACTAAAAATATACAAAGCTAGCCTTTTACTTCTTGATGGACCTAAAGATCCCCAGCTGCCAGTCCAAGTAGTCTTTTTTTAGCAATCCAATCTTGTGTTTATAAATGTTGTGATGGGTGGAAGTCACTGAGATCCATGCTATCTTTCTGAGAAAGAGTCCACTTCAGAATCAACCTAAAGGTTGTGAATTGTAGTCCCCTCCTTAACAATGGCACAGTGCATGCCTAGACAACATCATCTTCTATGTCACCACCATGGGATGATTCATAAGGAACCCAGCACCAAGACCAAGAAGCCATTAGGATAAGACAAAAGACACTAAAATTAGCTTCTCTCTCTCTTTTTTTCCTCTGAATATCTGTTCATTTGCTTCCTCAGTTGAAACAGGAAGCTGGTAAAGGACCCCCTGGGATGGCATGAGAGGATCATAAATTATGACCTGTATAAATCAATACATAATGAACATTTAAAGAAAGGTTTGAGGAACATGGCAATGGGAAAGGAGGCACCTTCTTCTCTGTTTTCTGAAAAATGAGCTACATGGATCCTGGAGTTTGCAGAAATGAAGCTAGGACAATTCACCCAATTGCTTTTGAGGAGGAAAAGTCACCATGAAACATCTTCCTTCACCATGTTAGTGAGCAAAAGCAACAAAAGCAAGGAAGTCAGTCAGATATGAAAGTTATTTTATGAATAAGTAGGCTGGTTGTTTTTATCTTGACCAGACCCAGGATCATGACTTAAAATGCAATGCTGAGAGCTACTGGCTTAGCGTATACAGTCTTGAAAACTCTTTCTCTGAGTGCAATGCATTTTTTAACATTATTGTCACAAAAACGTCCATGATTGTGCACGGGGCTGAAGAAACAGCAACAATTTTTTTAAAATGCACTTTTGTTTTGGGCTCCCCTTAGAAACTGAGCAACACAGCCAAGGAACCATTGGAAAGCTCCATCCAAATTTTCTGAGAAAGATGACCAAGATAAATGTTGTATTCAGGTCTTCCGATCCTAGCTGTACAGATCCTAATTGCAAGGAGCAGAGACCTAAGGCAGTTCTTGTCAAGGCATAAATCACTGGGGATGGGACAGCACAGTGATACGATCCATTACAAAAACTCCTGGTAGATAAATTCATTGATCAATCAATTAACTCACAATCTGAGATACTGCCTGCTTCCTGAGGGTCAAGGCCACTTAGAATCAGAAATAACAATACAGAAGAAACAACAATTCTCAACCTAACTCAATTAAGGTAGCTTTTCTACCTTCAGTGCACAAAGACTCTGTGGAAAAATAAGGTAAGTAATAAGCTTTCCACCCTTTCCCCAAAGGAGAAGAGGTCACACTGACTTTTACAACCTCGTTCCGTGAAAAATTGTTCCATGCGAATCATTCTTACCATGTCATCAGGAAAAGAAAGAAAGAATATATTTTTGCTCTACTAGTCACCATAGACAAGAGTCTGAACGGATGGCCTCTCACCATGATTCTATGCAAACGTTGTTCTTGCATCCTGTGGGTTTTGCTAAGCCATGGAACGTTGTGCATATAACAATCCCTAGATGATAGATGCTTTGTCAAAAACCTATTCAGATTATAAAATGGTCAAAGGGGTCAAGGTGTTGTCACTGCAGCTAGCTTATTTATTTATTTGTTTGTTTGTTTGTTTACTTATTTATTTATTTATTTATTTAAATGATTCCATTTCATACTACTTGCTGATGGCTTCCATTTAGGGATAACTTCATTGTTTGTTAAAATTCTGATTTTTAAGATATGCTGTCCTTTGAGTCAAATGTGGACTTCATAGAAATAGCCATGTTTTTTCTTGCCAACAATATGGAAGTTGTTAGCCCTCTCCTTCCAGGCTAACTTACCACACTAATATTTCCTGGTGTTCCCTCATCCAAGTTCTAATCAATCCTTCTTACCTGTCTGACATCAGCCACCCAGTTCTGTTCTAGACTGAGAGCTCAGAATGATGAGTTCCAACTGGTTTAATGATGGATTGTAATTCAGACAGGTAGCATGCCCGAGAACGCAAGTTCCAGCAGAAATATGAGATCTTATCTGGTAGTCAGAGGAGTCAGCAATGGCAATACTTGTTGAAGCTAAGAGTTCAGGGATCTAGAGCCAGATCAGCACAGAATCCAGTCCCCCGTGGAAGCAAATGGAAATATTAATGATTCAGCTGCCAAATTCGAGTGCCGCACTCTTTTGCATTAATTTGCATACAACGGCATCAGAGCAAGAAAGAGCAATCACAACAATAGCAGCAACACAATGCCCTAACAAAGTCTGCAAACTTTTCAGAGAAACATAAAGCACCATATATAAAGCGTACATGGGGACATGACATAATATAACATCTATATCTCTCTGCTCTGAGAGCTTAAAGAAGGGGGAATGTATACACCATTCTATTAGCATTTCTGAAATATCCCTTCCTACAACCACTTGTCACCAGGAACCAGATAGCTCTTACAGCTAATGCACTTTATATAGTCATCTAAAGTGGGAAGGTCCATGAGTTTCATTTCCAGCAGAGGGTTTGAACCCCACAGGATAACATCTGGCTATCTTCATCTGAGGAACCCTAGTAAGAATTAAATCAGTCACTCAGTACCACTGGTGTTCAATTTACCTGTACTATATCCAACATTAGTTTCTCTTGATCGAACAGCCAAGTTAGTTATGGCTTAACTTCTGTCTCCTTGATTTCATGGCCAACTCAGTTCATGCCTAGATTGCAATCATATACATTTCTACTAGAACATAAACCTTCATGAAATCAGTGGGACGTTCACTTGGGAAAGAATGAGTAGAATTTAATCTTAAACGAGGTCCAATCCTTCACCTCAACAAAATAAAAGAGTTGTGGATATTTTCAGTGAACCTTCTCTTCAAGACTCTGCTCTTAGAAGTGTGTTATGTTTGTCATACATTTCTGAAAAAAAATTGTATAGGGATATGAGAACTGGATCTACACAGTGATCCATACACAACCTCCTCTGTTTAAAAAGAACAAAAGGATAAAGAGTCCACATTTGGTATCCAACATATTTTGGTTATTTCAGCCCGCCCCACTTGGTCCAGCAGAAGGGGGACGTTGCAGACCCCACCAGTCAAGCAATTTTGACTGGTGGGATCTAGGCAGAGGGCCTTTTCTGCTGTGGCCCCCGCCCTATGGAACAATCTGCCTCCTGAGGTCCGGTGTGCCCCCACTCTCATGGCCTTCAGGAAAGGGGTGAAATCCTGGCTGTGCCAGAAGGCCTGGTGGCTAGATGGGGGCTCACACCAGTGGAGGTGGCTTATGGGGTAGCCTTGCCCCCCGCCATCATCTTGAATGTTTTTATGTACAGGGTTTATTGTTTAGATCTGATTTTTAATGGATTATTTATTTAACTATTTATGGGGGGATTTTTAACTGTTGATGGGGTTTCTGATTTTAATTGCGAGCCACCCAGAGTCACCTGTTGGGGGGAGATGGGTGGCATACAAATTTAATAATAAATAAATAAAAATAAGATTGCACCTTGGCCAGGGCCCTAAAGGAAAAACAAAACCAGACTGACATTAAAACGCCCCAAGCAACCATTCCTCGTGATCTTTCCCAGCATGAGCTTAAAACACACTTTAATGTAGTGCTAAAAATAAGAAACACTGTTAAACTGAGGACACATAACACCATGAGTCATGATTCAGAGTCTGATTCTGAAGCTGCTTCTGACAATGTTGCTCCAGCTGAGCCTGTGGAATGTCAGCCTCAGGAATCATTAAGCCATGATGCCTCTGAGGCGGATCAGCCACAGGGATCTCCTGATCACCTGGAGCAGTCAGATGATGAGGCACGACCCCCAAGTCCCAGAGCCAGATGCACGCAGAGGCGAGCAGAGCAGCATCAATCGAGGAGACCCCTCGCAGGACAAAGGGTGAGGCCTGAATCACTGCAGCCAGCTGCCAGCAGAGAGATCAATGAAGCTTCACTCTCCGTTGGAAAACAACCATTTGAAAACCTAGCTCATGTCTTAAGGGTATCCTGTTCTTGAATTCCTGATTTCTGGACTGGCTGACTACCCAGTTTGGCTTCATGACTTTTGACAATGTAACTAGA
The DNA here is from genome assembly GCF_059951505.1 of Python bivittatus. NCBI lineage: Eukaryota > Metazoa > Chordata > Lepidosauria > Squamata > Pythonidae > Python > Python bivittatus. The sequence continues at coordinate 219,097 of NW_028277062.1, forward strand.
CTACTCTTTGGCTTCTTGGACTGCAAACGGTACTTTACTTTACCACGTCTTTGATTTACAACTTGCCTGCTGTTATCTGCAGCTGCTCCTTGGCAGCTGTGCCTGCTGCCTTGAAACAGAACCCATCCTATTGATCAGCCTGAAGGCCACCATGGGTTTTGCATGACCTGCTGAGGGTCATACTCTAAAAAGGGGGTGGGGCCCCTTTGGAGAAGAGATTTCAAGCATTTTAAGGGTATTATGGATGCCTTAGCCATCTGCAAAACTCAAGGCACTCATTTTTGCTTCTTAAGCCCTCCCCCAACTAAAAAACTGGGTCTAAATGTTGAGTTCCACTCACTCTGGGGCCTCTGGCAGGCCACTGTTTCATACCTCTGTTTTAAACATATGCAAACAGATCTTTACCTGCTGTTTTCTTTTCCTTTTCTTTTTTTTTTAATCATCTTTAGGTTCTTGAGATGCAAAGCCATGTTCCTTTCTCTCTTGAGGGAGCCCAGTTTATATATTTATTTATAAATTTATTGATTTATACATAATAGGTGGGGGATTGTTATTCCCACCCTAGCTAGCCCATTTTGTAAAACAGTGCAAGGAAATGTTGGAGAGGTCATTAGTTCAAGAACTTTTGAGAAGGAAGGAAGGAAGGAAGGAAGGAAGGAAGGAAGGAAGGAAGGAAGGAAGGAAGGAAGGAAGGAAGGAAGGAAGGAAGGAAGGAAGGAAGGAAGGTCTTTTATCTTCAACCCAGATGGTGTCCATGCTGGTTGCCAGATTCTTCGTCCAACAGCTTTCTCAGCTACCTCCATCAACCAACCTTACAAAAGGTGCAAGTAACTCATTAGTAAATAGAGTGCCAACAGAGCTGATATTTGCTGCAGTAGTGTGGAGTTTTTGTACACAAAGGAAACTGTCCCGTCAGACAGCTGCCTAATTGAAACATTGCATAGCAAGAGCCAAATACTGCACAAGTCTTGGGCACCATACCTCCAACAAGGGGCTTTTTTGTGAATAATCTCCAGCACGTCAAATGATTTTCTTCTTTGATGGCAAGAGGATCATACCTTATATTAGAACCATGCAACTATTTTCAAAGTGGGGCTTGAAATCAAGTTTTTTTTCCAAATCTTCCCATTCATCTTCTGCCAGCTGATCTAACAGACGAACTCTAAAGCTTTTTTTCCTCCTCGTGTTGTCAAGCTCAAAGATCTTAAGTAGGTTCTTTCTGAAAATACAAGATGAACCAAGGTGAATTCTTACACGGTTTTCTTATGATCTGGGAAATTTTATGAGATTTTATGGAGATATACATCTTAGTGAAGGTCTGCAGGAAAACTGAACATAAATACCACTGCATTTTTGGATTGCCTTTTGAGAATATTGAATGGAAGTTGTGGTTGATGGACCACATCCCAAGCTTCTGAAGAAGCCTGCAAAGAAAAATGCAAGGTTCATGATTGCTACAAACTTCTTTTGACATAGTGCTAAGAAAAGTGCATATCTTAAACATCAGGATGTTCACTGCAAAGTTACTGCAGCATTTTAAGAGGAAGGGTTTTTGTCAAGGCTTCAGTGACTGTGTACCTGGGGCTACACAATGAAATAACCCTATACAAAAACCACGAGAAGTCAAAAGAATCAAGTTGCCAAATTTGTTCCTTTCACTCTGCCTGAGCCAGATCGTTGAAGCCTTAATGTACAGTGAGTTTCCTTGGATTCTGAATTTCAAAAGGACAATGAATTTTCTGTTTCCAACAGCCCCAAGTTCTTGCTAGCTTCATACCTGAGTGAAAAGATAAGGACAGCAGCCCCTTTCATTTTTCACCAGCATTTTATAATCTCTAATACATAACCTACACTGATGTTTCAATAAGCTACCCTAAGAATGTAACCATGGCTTAGTTTTCATGTTGATTTCAGTAGGACCAAACAGTACCTTAACGTAGTCTGGACAACTGTTTGGGGGATGGAAAAATCACCACCTGGTGATTTCCATCAGCCATAAAATGAAAACATCCCATTTAGTCAGCAGATTGAAGACCTGATTACCCTTGCTATTTATGAGCAGATTGGCTATAGATGTAGACTTTGTATGGACAAATATAATGAAGTATATACTCATTATATACTTATATATAAAGTATATACTCATTTATACAAAATACACTGGGTTAAAAAACAACAACAACAGGATACTCATATACCCCTATTAGAAATATATAGATACTTGAATAATATTTGTACTAGATAAGCATACATAGCCCCTTCATGGATCACTGCCTTGTCGTGGCGAAGGGGCTTGTGTAACTCAGTGAAGCCATGAGCTATACCGTGCAGGGCCACCCAAGACGGACAGGTCATGACAGAGAGTTCTGACAAAATGTGGTCCACTGGAGAAGGAAATGGCAACCCACTCCAGGATCCTTGCCAAGAAAACCCCATGGACAATGTTAAAAGGCTAAAAGATATGACGCCGGAAGATGAGCCCCTCAGGTCGGAAGGTGTCCAATATGCTACTGGGGAAGAGCGGAGGGCAATTCCAAGTAGCTCCAGAAAGAGTGAAGCGGCTGGGCCAAAGCCGAAAGGACGTTCAGCTGTGGATGTATCTGGAAGCGAAAAGAAGGTCCGATGCTGTAAAAGAGGTGGCAAGAATACACAGAAGAACTATACAAGAAAGATCTTAATGTCCCTGATGTCCACGCTGGTGTGATCACTGACCTTGAGCCAGACATCCTAGAGAGTGAAGTCAAGTGGGCCTTAGGAAGCATTGCTAACAACAAAGCTAGTGGAGATGACAGTATTCCAGCTGAGTTATTTAAAATACTAAAAGACGATGGTGTTAAAGTACTGCACTCAATATACCAGCAAGTTTGGAAAACGCAACAGTGGCCACGGGATTGGAAAAGGTCAGTTTACGTTCCAATTCCAAAGAAGGGCAACGCCAAAGAATGCTCAAACTATCGCACAATTGCACTCATTTCACATGCTAGCAAGGTTATGCTCAAAATCCTACAAGCTAGGCTTCAGCAATACATGAACCGAGAACTACCGGATGTACAAGCTGGGTTTCGAAGAGGCAGAGGAACTAGAGATCAAATCGCCAACATTCGCTGGATCATGGAGAAAGCACGAGAGTTCCAGAAAAATATCTACTTCTGCTTCATTGACTATGCAAAAGCCTTTGATTGTGTGGATCACAACAAACTGTGGCAAATTCTTAAAGAGATGGGAGTACCAGACCACCTTACCTGTATCCTGAGAAATCCGTATGCGGGCCAAGAAGCAACAGTTAGAACCGGTCATGGAACAACCGATTGGTTCAAAATAAGGAAAGGTGTACGACAAGGCTGTATACTGTCACCCTGCTTATTTAACCTATATGCAGAGTACATCATGAGAAATGCCAGGCTGGAAGAATCACAAGCCGGAATTAAGATTGCAGGGAGAATCATCAACAACCTCAGATATGCGGACGATACCACCCTAATGGCAGAAAGTGAAGAAGAACTAAAGAGCCTCTTGATGAGGGTGAAAGAGGAGAGTGCAAAAGCTGGCTTGAAACTCAACATTAAAAAAACTAAGATCATGGCATCTGGACCCATCAATTCCTGGCAAATAGAAGGGGTAGAAATGGAAGCAGTAACAGACTTCATTTATCTGGGCTCCAAAATCACCGCAGACGGAGACTGCAGCCATGAAATTAAAAGACGCTTGCTCCTTGGGAGGAAAGCTATGGCAAACCTAGACAGCATATTAAAAAGCAGAGATGTCACCTTGCCGACAAAGATCCGCATAGCCAAAGCTATGGTTTTTCCAGTAGTAATGTATGGCTGTGAGAGCTGGACCATAAAAAAGGCCGAGCGCCGAAGAATTGATGCCTTTGAACTGTGGTGCTGGAGAAGACTCTTGAGAGTCCCCTGGACTGCTAGGAGGTCAAACCAGTCAATCTTAAAGGAAATCAACCCTGATTGCTCATTGGAAGGATCGATAATGAAGCTCAAGCTCAGATATTTTGGCCACCTAATGCGAAGAGAGATCTCTTTGGAGAAGACCCTGATGCTGGGAAAGATTGAAGGCAAAAGGAGAAGAGGACGGCAGAGGATGAGATGGTTAGAGAGCATCACTGAAGCAATGAGCATGAAACTGAGCAAACTCAGGGAGGCAGTGAAGGACAGGAAGGCCTGGCGCAATATGGTTCATGGGGTCACGAAGAGTCGGACACGACTTAACGACTAAACAACAACAACAACAACAAAGCATACATAGAACTGGAACCTTTTCGTAATAAAAAATAAATAATTTTTAAAAACCATAAAGTGAGAACAAAAGAAGACTCAGAGAGCTCAGAGAAAATATAGGTTAGCTCCCACTCTCTCTTGCACGGTTCCACCGCTGTTCCATTTCTATATTGACTAACTCTCCCAAAAAGTAAAAATGGACCCCAACTCAGCAGTTTTGCACACCTTTTTTTTCCACTTTGGCTCTTCAGGGGAGAATCTAGGAGAACTAGTAACTGTTGGAATCACTCAGCATAGTTATTGCAGAGCAGGATATTGTGAACGGATCGGCTCCCGTGTTGACCAAGTCAGATTTTGTCAAGGCGTGTGCTATGGTGGGGAACTGGAACTACCACAGTGGTGGTTGCTCCGTCAAAAACCTAGTCAGAGGAGCACCAGTTGTAATAAAGGAGGCTTGTGTGGCTACATTTATTCCTTTCATCATCTCCCAGGCTCGCCTACACCACCGCCATCTCTTTCAGCCGCGTGCAGTTTATTCATTTCCCAGCCACAGATCTGCAACGTGGCCTGTTTTTAGAGCAACTGAACTCCACTTTTGAGGCTGATTGTCTGGAGGGGAAACTGAAAGGGGAATTAAAATGGGCACTGACTGACAGGAAGTCTCTGGTGAGGATTTCATCTGGCAACTCTAAATGTACACAACAGCCACAAAGCCACACTGAACTGAAGGGACCCTCGAAAAAAACAGACCTATTTTTTTACACTTACATTCAGATTGGATTGCATCCAGAATATTCCCTGAAAGTTAGCTGCAAGAGATCCATCTGAATAAGGTATATTATTATTATTGTTGTTGTTGTTGTTTAGTTTGAGCTGACTAAATTTTGTGTTTTCTTGCTGTTATACTAGCGTGGTTCCATCATTATCATTCTTCAATAAAATTGCTCACGTTAGAGAATCATCTTCTCAAAACAGGGCAAACCTAAAATGGGGCATAGCCTTAAAGCCTGGCCTTTTTTTTCCCCCTTACAACTCAAGAGAGGGAAACAAAGAACGGAAGAGCTGCAGAACTGAAAGAAAAATATATTATATATAAATAAATCAGTCCTGCAACATAAAGAACATTTTTCTGACCACATTCCTGGATGTCTCCCAGGGCATAGAGTAGTTATGCATAGTCTTTGACATCTATCAGATACTTTGGTTGACTTTGCTTTGAGAAACACAGCATATCTTTGCAAAAATTCCTAGCACTAGCAGGTTCTTCTGCTCAGACATTTTCAGGGAAGTCAAATATGTACAGGCATTTTCAAACATTAAGGCCTTTTTTTTTCCCCTTCCTCCCTTGGAGAAGTTTAGTCTTCCAAGAACCTCTACATTACACAAGAGTTTTTGTACAGGAATGTATCACTGTGGGTAGAAGAAAGGTTCACAGTTATTGAACTTAGGACATTTGCATTTGACACTAGAAAGGACACGAGTGAAATCAGGAATAATTCAACACTCCTAAACACACACAATTAACATTATGTTTGAATGCACAAGGTGGTCTTTTATCTAGAATGTTAAAAATCCAGCTTGACTCACCAGCCTCCTAAATCTACACTTGCCATCCTCTTTCATGCACATCAGCTTAACTTTTGTGAGACTGATAGATGATAGACAGACAGACAGACAGATGATAGAGGGAGAGAGAGAGAGACAGAGAGAGAGACAGAGAGAGATGACAGAGAAAAGGCACTTCAAATTATCTGATCATTCAGAGGATCGAAGGAGCATTCAATAGTATGCTAAATTCAGAGAAATGTAATCTGCAGAGTTTCTGGTCACACCCTGCCCTCTTCCCTGAAACTTGTATGGGCAGTCTCCATCTCTCAGTCAGAGCTACTTTGCAGGGCTGTTGTGAAAATGAAAGGGCTGGCAAAAGAACCATATTTGCTGCCCGGGGTTCCTCAGAGAAAGGCCAAGTACCAATGAAATGTAGTGATGAAGGAGCTTTGGATTGTAATCGTGTCACTGCCTTGACAAATCACTGAGACACAGATCTGCCCTGCCGTGCCTTTTTTAGAAAGAAATGGCTACTGAAAGGACCTGTCTCCCCTCAAATGCATCAGTGTCATTAATTTCTCTTTTCCACTCAACCAGATCAACCAAGAGCATTGTGATCAAACTACACCTACTAATCTAGAGCAGTGTTTCTCAACCTTGACCACTTTAAGATGTGTGGACTTCAACTCCCAGAATTCCCCAGCCAGCATGCTGGCTGGGGAATTCTGGGAGTTGAAGTCCACACATCTTCAGGTTGCTAAGGTTGAGACACACTTTGATCTAGACTGCCACAGGTTTCCTGACCAGGATAACCAACCTGATTCAGTTTCCTCCTTCCTGTTGAAGTAGGAAGCTGGGAAAGGCTGTTTCGGGGAAGGGGGGGAATCACAAACAAACTGAAGTTCTAAAGAATGGAGAGGAAACCAACGTTCTTGGCTGTTTTTTAAAATTCCACCCAACTGATATCAAGAGCTTGTCAAAAGAAAACTTCGGTGGGATGGGGAGAAGATGTAGCATATCCAACAATCTGCAAATATGGATGCCCCTTCACCCCCTGGGTTTTGGGGAAGGTCAATAAAACATGATCAAACTGGATGCCCTCTGTTGATAGATGGCTCTGAATTTGGGGTTATGTTCATGAATGTTCCCAGTGCTATATGTACATTGTTGATTTTCTTTTTCTTTATGACTGTATTATTTTTAACTGTATTTACAGAGCTCAGAATCATTTACAACTGGAGCGGGGTAAAATGGCCAGTCAAATAAACACAATATGATAAACTTTTGAGTTGGAAGTGTTACCTTAAGGTGAGTTTTCCTTTAAAGGTCATTGGATAAAGGCACCCACATGCCTGTTATTATTTTGGGGGCTTCAGTGTTTCTAGTCAGTCTCTTACAGGAGAAAGAAGCGTAAGCCTAGGTTTATTTAATCTGTCTCCATTCACCATGAAGAGAAGCAGGATGTGCATTATTCTGGACACTGAAGCATCCAGGATGTTTTATCATCTTCTATCTATTCCACAGCCCTTGGATCTCCTGGTGGTCTCTCATCCAAGTACCAATCCAGTCTGGTCCTACCTAGCTTTCCAGATCAGTCCCAAAATGGCCCCAGAGGTAACATAACAACACATTAGCTTCACTACCAACAAACTGGAGAAGGTCCTTTCATGGTTGTGCATCACAGGCCATGGGGAAGGGCGAGGGAAGGGGGAAATGATGTCACACATATCATGACATCATTGCACAAGTGACACAAGCACATCATTCCCAGCGTCTGTGTAATGAGGTCAGAATGAGCAGAATATCCTGTTGAGGTCATCAAAGGTGTCGACCAGATGTCACTAAGAATATCTTCAGCCACAGGCATTCACTCAGAAATGGAGGCCCAGCCTTAAAATGTCTATTGGAACAGCATTCTTCTGCCTCTACAATTTGGTCATGAAGTGCATCATGGTGTGAGATATCTGGGGGTCCCACAGTGGCAGATGCTATATCAAAAACTCCTTTTCAGAAGGCCAAAATTCTTCTAAGGTCTCTGCTTAAATCCAGATTTTTTTAAAAAATGGAAACCGACCAAAAGACCCTGAAGCTTTGTTTAATCCCTTTGAAACCAAAACATACCCTCCACCTCTGGATCTTTTTAAAAAGAAACGAAATTGTGTAAATCGAATAGCCCCACTCCCTACAGAGTGGCTTCCTTATTTTTAGCCCTGATTAAAGAGGCCCTCTTCCTCTCAGCTACTTAATAGGTAGAATTTCAAAATGTAGAGCTTTCCTATTGCTGCAGTCATCAGGTTGGGAAGATCGCATGCCTTGTTAAAAGCCTGGGAAGTTTCATTTCAAGGATGGGCACAAGAACACCTTACATATGCAGCAGGTGGCAGCATCTGGCTAATTTTGGGTTCAGAAATTTAACAAGGTCACACCTAGTGAGTATAGGAAAAGCAAGATCTGTAGGCTAGATCGGGGGTTGAAAACAAAATATTCTGGAAGAAGGGAATTGCAAAGCACTTCCATATTGTTGCCAAGAAAATTGTACAGACTTGTCCATAACATCAGTGGGACACAAACTCAATTGGAAGGAGAACCTTCCACTTTTGTTTATATTCAAAGCCATCCATGCCTCTTTCGCACTGCTAGGCATTAGGTTTCATGTTGCTAAGAGGCAACATGGAGACTCAGCATTGTAGCAATGCATAAAACTCACTTGATGGTGGCACAATCTTCCACCGTGCTACCACTTTGCAATTCTTTCTATGTATGGAAGAAGATGCTGGAGGCCTAGATTCTAGCTATTTCCCAGCAAGACCACAACTAAACTAGTAGTCAGCTCTTGGCATCCATCTGAGCTCTTCCATTAGCAGAAGATAAAAAGAAGTTCAGAAGAAAAGAGGGAGGTATTTCGGTCCAAATGCAAGGGTACATTTCTTTTTTAAGTTTAGTTCTAGACATCCAAGACCAATTTTTGGGCCTTCAAAGCTCCAGGACCATCTTCAGCTGGTTCCTTCTTCAGGTTTTCAGATACCTAGTTTCCCTTATTTGGGAGGGAGGAAAGGAGGGAAGGGAGGGAGAAATGAAAAGTCTCTGCCTTTTCATTTCTGCTGAAGTTCCCCTGCTCCAAAAGATATTTTAAGAATTTCCACTAAGCTGGTGGTAGCACTTGGTCCACCTTGTCTGGGCTCAACCCTCTTTCCAAACTTTTTCAAGCACTGTTCATCCATGAGATCTCCCTGGCTTACTTGAAACAAGCGGTTTCGTGCTCATGTTTTGGAACCCCACCTGAGATGGAAATATTTCAAACTGGATACCAAAGGCAAAAAAAGCATGGATGGTTTACCTTAGTTAATGCTGAGACGTTAGGGATAATGTCTTAGCATAAGCTTGACACTGGGGATTTTATCAAGCCGTGAATTATGGTGCATATCCACAGTGATTGGAGCTTTATCGAAACTATGCTCAGTGATGCTTAAGGGCAGGCAGCAGCAGCAATCAATGAAGCATCATGATGATCCAAAGCCATGTACGGAATGCCATACAGATTTGGAACTGAGAAGAACAAGTAATTTGGCCTGTGGCACCACGAATGAAAAGCTTCAGATGTCCTTGTTCAAATCTCAGATCTCCCTTGACGTTTGAGGAAGTGAAACCACCAGTTTGCTTCCAGGTACAAGTCAAGGTACTTGTTATTATCTATAAAGCTCTACATGGCATGGGGCCAGGGTGTTTGAGGGACTACCTTACTCCCATTGCTTCTACCCATCTGATTAGACAGAAGAGGCATGCTCTGGGTCCCATCAGTCAGGGACTGTCATCTAGGAGGACCCAGGAAGCAAACCTTCCACAGCTGCACCTGACGCCCGGAACACCATGTTTGGCTGGCCTCAATTCTGCTCACCTTTTGGAAAGTCTTAAGGACTTGGCTTTTTTCCCAAGCATGGGGACCAGGAGAGCAACTCAGCCCATGGTGTTTTCAGGAGTCACTTTGTATTTACTTGGCTGGAAAATGTATTTTTTATATATATTGTATTTATACATTCATTGTTAATCCTTGTCAGCCACTCAGAGTTACATTTTCAAGATGGGCAGCCAAATCAATAATTAAATAAATAACTTAGGGATGAAGGAATTTGATTCTCCTTCAAGATCATCTCTCCATACTTCCAAAAGAACACCAGTCTGCCCAAATGTCATAGTTTTCTCAGAATGGATTTGAATGCACACCTCAAAATAGATTTCCTCTGGAGAGGTCCTTGGCGTCCTCCCTTTTGGTTTTCACCAACACTTTTGCTTAGATGGGTTTTTGAAGCGTGATGGAATTCTCTGAAGCTGGGAATAAAAAATGTCCCACTATTACAGAAGAAGAAGAAGAAGATGAACATTTTTTGTGGTATCAAAAAAGCCATCCTGAATACAAGGACACATCCGTGCTTCTTGGAAACAGTAGAGAAGTAGTTTACCATTGTCTTCAACTCAGTTGCTTTTTTCTTAGTCCTGTTACAGTCCTGGGATTTTCTTAGTGGTCTCCATCCAAGTACTAAGAGGTCCGACCTTGCGTAGCTGTGATGGAATTCCCTGACCCTGAAAAGGAAGTGCATTTCTAAACGATTGGAGAACAAGACCAAGATTTGATTGGAGGGCATCAAATAAACAGTGAATCCTGATTCCTGTGGCATAATGGGCCAATGTCAGAGTTTTCACCAGGAGTCTTCAATTACCCAGATTTTGACCAAGCCTGTATCATGGTGCATATTATGGGGGGACCCACAGTGATACATAGTCCATCAAAAACATCCCCAGGCTGTCAACAGACAACTGAGTCAAATGGCAAGGTCTTGCTAAGAGTACATCTGTGACATGCATGAAATAATACTTGGCAACTGGGTTCAAATACAAAAGATATCTTTGCAGGAGATGAAGAAAGCGGAGATTTGCACAGTGGTGACATGAAATATACCAGCTAAAACTCTACTATGTTTTGTTCCATCATGAAATGTTGGAACCAGGACATACCTCTCCATTTTTTTGAAACTTTCAACTCCAGATTTGCATGCATATATCAAAATTGTGTTAAGAGCAAAACACTGCTCCCTGTATTTCTACCATTACTCTACCACTGCTGATTATAATGTGAGTTTGAAGTTATCACACCACACAACACTCATTGTTTTCCTAACATCTGTAGAGGGGTTCTCAGTATAATGTCAACCACAGAAGCCAGAAGAGAACAAACTCTTTCAGTGAAGAAAGATCACGCTGGAAGAAGAGGTTTCACGTTCATTGGATAGACTTGGAAGAACAGCAAATCTCTCAGATCCAAAGAATCAGGGCAGAAGAATAGAATGCATGACTTGCCTTGGTCCAAACTTATCCCCATGAACTCTCCAGATTTTGTCACACCATATATCACAGTGCATATTACCATGGTAGCTCCCACAGTGATGTTCATTCTGCCAAAAGCCTGGTTAGATAAGGACATATTATTATGTCCAGCCCAACTGGGATTAAGAAAAGCAACACAACTATTATTCTTACATGTCAAAACCTTTTGATTTAGGGTCCCCTGTTGTAGGAATGTTACTGATTATTATTGATGGCAGTTGTTCCTCAGCTTTGTTTAGGTTACTATAATTTTTTAAGGTTTTATGATTCCATTCGTGTACCATTACTTCTATTGTTGTAGTCCTGTTGACATACATAGAGCTATAAGCCACTCAGAGTTGGCCTTTGACAGGAACATATATCAACGTTCATAGACAGCTAAATAAATAAATCATTGTGTATCAAATGTTAAATACTGGAGGTACTTAACCCCCAGGGGACTCTTCTTACCCAGTTATCTGGGAGCGGTTTGATCCTGTCGCTCCTGAGGAAGTAGACAGGATCCTGGGGACTGTGAAGGCCACCACTTCCCATCTTGACTCATGCCCTTCCTGGCTGGTGAAAGCAGCTCGGGAGGTGAAATGTGGTTGGATCCAGGTGATGGTTACAACATCCTTGCAGGAGGAAGTGTTTCCAGCTGCTTTTAAGGAGGCATTGGTGCACCCCCTCCTCAAGAAACCTTTCCTGGATCGTACTGTGCTGGACAATTTTCATCCAGTCTCCCACCTCCCCTTTTTGGGGAAGGTGGTTGAGAAAGTGGTGGCATCACAGCTCCAAAGGGTTCTGGAGGAAATGGATTATCTGGATCCCTTCCAGTCAGGTTTCAGGCCCAGATATGGAATGGAAACGGCATTGGTTGCACTTATGGATGACCTCTGGCGGGAGTGGGATGGTGGAAGTGCGACCATCCTTGCTCTCCTTGATCTCTCAGCAGCTTTCGATACCATCGACCATGGTATCCTGTTGGGACAGCTCAGGGAATTGGGGGTGGGCAGCACGGTCTTGTGCTGGTTCGCCTCCTTTCTCCAGTGCCGATCGCAATCGGTGGTGATAGGGAGCGAGAGGTCCCATCCTCGGCCCCTCTTTTGTGGGGTGCCGCAGGGCTCGGTTCTCTCTCCGCTCCTTTTCAACATCTACATGAAACCGCTGGGTGAGATCATCCATCGTCATGGGATGAGGTATCATCAGTATGCTGATGATACGTAGCTATACATCTCCATCCCTGGCGAAGTAAGTGATGCCGTGGCCACCCTTTCACGGTGCCTGGAGGCTGTGAGGGTCCGGATGGGGAACAACAGGCTTCGGTTGAACCCTGGTAAGATGGAGTGGTTGTGGGTTAATGGCTCCTCTGTATCCCGGATTTTGTCATCTTTGGTGCTGGATGGGGTGGCACTGCCCCAGACAGACCCAGTACGTAATCTGGGGATCCTCCTACACTCACGGCTCCTGCTTGAAGAGCAGGTGGCAGCCATGGCAAGGAGGGCCTTTGTACAACTTCGGGTTGTGCATCAGTTATGCCCTTTCCTGGATTGAGACGCCCTTCGAACAGTCACTCACGCCCTTGTTATCTCCCAGATAGACTACTGCAATGCGCTCTACATGGGGCTATCCTTGAAGAGTATCCGGAAGCTACAGCTGGTCCAGAATGCAGCCGTGCGGGCTATTTTTGGAGCCCCAAGGAGGGCCCATGTAACACCACTGCTTGGCAAGCTGCATTGGGTACCAGTTTGCTTCCAGGTCCAATTCAAGGTGTTGCTTATCACCTGGCATGGGACCAGGTTATTTAAGGGATCACCTCTCCCCTATGACTTCAACCTGTCCCACCCGATCACACAGAGAGGGCATGCTTCAGAGCCCCTCAATGAAAGAACTTCGACTGGCGGGGTCCAGAAGGCGGGCCTTCTCTGTGGTAGCCCCCGCTCTTTGGAACATTCTGGCCCTAGAGGTGCGATTGGCCCCCTCACTCCTGGCCTTCCATAAGGCTTTGAAGACCTGGTTCTGCCACCTGGCCTGGGGGGGGAGGGAATACCTCAAGTATGGGGATGGCTAGCCCCATAGAGGCCTTCTGTCTTCAGCCTCAGATTTTTCATCCTCTTGGACTCTCCTTCTCCTTTTTAGTAATGTTTTTAATTAATGTTTTATGTATTTATATCTATTTATGTTTTTAATGTTTGTTGTGAATTGCCCAGAGTTCCCCCATTGGGGGGAGATGGGCGGTTGAAAAAAATTAATAAATAAATAAAATAAAAAATAAAAATAAATAGGTACCTAAGATCTTTCACATGACAAACAGCATATTTGGCCATAAATCCACTGATAAGCCATTACTGGAGACCAGTTTTTTAATCCATGTGTGGAACATCCCAGAAATGCCCACTTCAAAAATATTATTCACCTTTTAATAGGGATATGTTATAGCAGTGTTTCTCAAACTTGGGACGATTAAGTCATGTGGACTTCAATTCTCTGAATTCTCCAGCCAGCATGGTTGGGGAATTCTGGGAGTTCAAGTCCACATGTCTTAAAGGTCTCAGGTTTGAGAAATACTGTTACAGCTTTTACTTCTGTCATGGATCCCATCAAATAAGAGAGCAGTTCTAGAGGCCTATGTCAATTCCTGGAAAGACAGAAATCAGGACATTATTATCAAGGTAGGTATGGTAGCCCTGGAAATGTATTTTTCCTTTAGTCCTGCTGACATACATGGAATTATAAGCCACTCAAAGTTGCCTTGACAGGACCATATACCAACCTTTATAGATAGCTAGATAAATAAATCACTGTGTATCAAATGTTAAATAGGGGCCTAAGATCATTCACATGACAAACAGCATCATTGCCCATGAATCCACAGATGAGGCCCACTTCAAACATATTATTCAGCTTTTAATAGAGATATGTTATAGCAGTGTTTCTCAAACTTGGCAACTTTAAAACATGTGGACATCAGTTCTCAGAATTCCCCAGCCAGCATGGTTGGGGAATTCTGGGAGTTGAACTCCACATCTCTTGAACGTCCCAGTTTCAAAAACACTGGCAAAAGGGGATATTGGCCCACCCTTCTCTTCAGCTAGTCACTCGCTTTTGAAATCTTGGATCTGCTCTGAATGTTCAGGAAGAGATCCATCAAGGTCCTTATTAAGTAACTGCTCCTGCATCAGGAAGAGCCCAGCTGCCAAGCTGTTCCTTTGGTCCCATCTCAAAGTGTAACTGTTGCTATGAAGATCATCCCTAGACTTTATCAGTGATGCTGACATTGTTGATGAGGTGTGAGTGGCAAACTCATTCTCTGACCAAATTGTAAAGCCGCTGCAGTGCTTCCATCAGCTCCCTGTCAGAAAGAAATCCCCTGGGATGAAAGGAGACCCTGCTGGAATAAAAGGCGTTCTGTTCATTTTGAGAATCTTATCCTGTGCAACCACGCGTCAAAGTCCACTTCTCTTGGACAACACCTATAGTTGAGCAATACCCCGCTCTCTCCCATTTTGTTAAGCCATCTGCATATTCAGCGTTCACATGCTAGCATCAGGTGCCCCAGTGCAATTGGCTTTGTGAAGTGTTTACTCAGATTATTACCACAGCACAGGCAAGAACAGCAAATATCTTATGCCTCTAACACAAGGGGCAAAAGTCAACATGTTGAGCAGGACTGTATCCAGATTTTGTCCAACGCTATATCACGGTGTATTATAACTGGGTGGACCACAGTGATGGATGCTCTATCAAAAACTTTCTCTGTCTGTCCATAGACATCTAGACCAATTGATGCTGCTTTAGCTAAATATACTTCCCCCAAAATGATACCAACAAAATAGGAAACAGTAATCATATTCAAATGAAGATTTTTGCCTGATGGCAACATGTAACATACCAGTGCTATTACAAGCTCTGTTCTGCCTGAAATGCTGGAAGGAAACCTGGCAAAACCTTTTCCAGCCAGACTACAGAATTCTGTCCATTTCTTTGCTCATTTCACTTTCAGTGCATGGAACATTAAAGGCAATTTGCCAAGCAGCATTTCCACCAAATCTGCATTCCTTACCAAACCTCTCTTCAACATTTCTCGTTAGAGTTAGGCAGGACGCCTGAATCTTCAACTTTTTGTCAAGCCATTCTTCACTGTGTGACATATAGCGGCTGGACCTATCACAGTGACATCTGCTCGATCAAAAACCTCTCAAATGAAAGCTGGGAGCCTGATGACGCAACATATTAGCATTAACATGAAATTATGAATATACGGAACATTATCAGTTGTGTTAAAAGAAAACACTGGAGTAGCAATTAATTAAGTTCTATGATCCATGCTTACCGCCTTCTTGTCAAAGAAACAGATTCAGGACACAGACATAAATAGTGAATACTTCAAATATGATGAAACCTGGACTTCAAAGTGAAATTTGGCATATTAAGTATCACTTTTTTTCATGAAAGCTTTGCAATCCACATCAGGGCGTAAGAAAAAAATAAATGCTTGGTATTCTGGAAAACATACATTTTATTATCCACTTTTCCCTGCCTTAGAAACAACCCCAGTTTCATTATCTTATGACTAGTTTTGCATGCATGTGTCAAAATTTTGTTATGAGAAAACACTGCTCCCTGTGTTTCTACCATTACACTAACATCGCTGATTATACTGTGAGTTTCAAACTATCACACAGGCAACATCCATTATTTTCCTCACATCCTAGAGGGGTTCTCCGTGTAAGATCAACCACAGAAGCCCAAAGAGAACAAACTCTTTCTCTGAAGAAAGATCATGCAGGAAGGAGAAACTTCACGTCAATTCCATGAACTCTGAAGAACAGCAAATATCTCACGTGCATAGAATCAGGGCCAAAAGAATCGCATGCATGACTTGTCTTGGTCCAAACCTATCTCCATGACCTTTCCAAATTTTGTCAAGCCATGTATCACTGTGCATATTACTACAGTACCACCCACAGTGATGTTCACGTTGCCAAAAACCTGGTTATGTAATGACATGTTATTATGTCCAACCCGACTGGGATTAAGAAAAGCAACAAAACTACTGATTGTAATTGATGGCAGTTATTGCTGAGCTTTGTTTAGGTTACTATTTTTTGTTAAGGTTTTATGATTCCATTCGTCTACCATTACTTCTATTGTTTTAGACCTGCTGACATACATAGAACTGCAAGCCACTCAGAGTTGGCCTTTCACAGGAACATATATCAACCTTGATAGATAGCTACTGTAAATAAATAAATACATGTGTATCAAATGATAAATAGGTGCCTAAGATCATTCACACAAGAAACAGCTTATTTGGCCATGAATCCACTCATTAAGAATTCTTCGAGGCCAGTTTTTTAATCCATGTTTCGAACATTCCAGAAATGCCCACTTCAGAAATATTATTCAGCTTTTCATAGAGATATGTTATAGCGGTGTTTCTCAAACTTGGCAACTTTAAGACATGTGGACATCAGTTCTCAGAATTCCCCAGCCAGCACGGTTGGAGAATTCTGGGAGTTCAATTCCACGTGTCTGGAAGGTCCCAACTTTCAGAAGCACTGTGTTACAGATTTTACTTCTGTCAAGCAATCCATCAAATCAGAGAGGAATTCTAGAGGCCTGTATCTATTCCTCGAAAATCTTAAGCCTGAAATCAGGACATTATTATCAACCTTGATACGTATGGTAGCCCTGGAACTGTACTTTTTCTTATCAGGACCTTGTTCCAGTGGGTATCACAGGGTAACCCATCGGGATCATCAAGCAACTACAGTGATAGATGGTCCTTCAAAACCACTCCCAGGCTGTCAACAGACAACTGGGTCAAATGACAATGCTCTTGCAAAGAGCTTCTGTGACGTGCACGAAATAAGACTTGCCACTGGGTTCCAAAGCAAACTATATCTTTTCAGGAGATGAAGAAAGAGGAGCTTTGCACAGTGGTGACATGAACCCTACCAGCAGAAACTCGAGCAGGCTGTGTTCTGCCGTGAAACAGGACATACCTCTCCATTTTTTGGAAACTTTCAACTCCAGTTCTGGCAGTGTTCATGGAGATTTGGAAGCCACCCTTTCCAACAAATCTTGGCTCTCAGAAAACTCTTCCTTGAAATTTCCACTTCTAATAAGCACATCGCTTGACTGCTCGCATTTTGTCAAGCCATTTTTCACTGTGTGGGAACTGGAACTCACAGTGATAATCGCTCTGTCAAATACTTGCAGGATTTCTCAGCAGAGAAATGCAGCCAACTTGGTTGCAAATGCTAAATCTTTTGCAAACATTAATGACCACTGGTGAGGCTGTTCTGTTTTCTTTTCTTTTGTTTCATTTTCTTTAGGTAAATATAACACAGGAAAGGGAAGGAAATTCAAATAAATTCATATCCACCAAGCTTAAAAACAATGACATTCCTCTAGTGAACAACGTTCATAGTCAAAGTACTTCCACATTCAAGACTCTTTCAGAAATACACATCAAAGTCTCTGGAGGACATTATACTCAACACGTTTTCAGATCACAAACGACAAGTAGGTCAAGGACACAGCAAGAACCTCTGGATACAGTTGTACCAGTTGTTCATGTTCACTTTTCCATCTGGCAAAAGGGGATGTTGGCCCACCCTTCTCTTCAGCTAGTCACTCGCTTTTGAAATCTTGGATCTGCTCTGAATGTTCAGGAAGACAAACCGTCAAGGTCCTTATTAAGTAACTGCTCCTGCATCAGGAAAAGCCCAGCTGCCAAGCTGTTCCTTTGGTCCCATCTCAAAGGGTAACGGTTGCTATGAAGATCATCCCTAGACTTTGTCAATGATGCTGACATTGTTGGTGAGCTGTGAGTGGCAAACTCATTCTCTGACCAAATTGTAAAGCCGCTGCAGTGCTTCCATCAGCTCCCTGTCAGAAACAAATCCCCTGAGATGAAACAGACCCTGCTAGAATAAGAGGCTTTCTGTTCATTTTGAGAATCTTATCCTGTGCAACCACGCGTCAAAGTCCACTTCTCTTGGACAACACCTATAGTTGAGCAATGCCCTGATCTCTCCCATTTTGTTAAGCCATCTGCATATTCAGCGTTCACATGCTAGCATCAGCTGCCCCAGTGCAATTGGCTTTGTGAAGTGTTGACTCAGATTAATACCACAGCAAAGGCAAAAACAGCAAATATCTTACGCCTCTAACACAAGGGGCAAAAGTCAACATGTTGAGCAGGACTGTATCCAGATTTTGTCCAACGCTATATCATGGTGTATTATACCTGGGATCCCACAGTGATGGATGCTCTATCAAAAACTTTCTCCGTCTGTCATTAGACATGTGGACCAATTGATGCTGCTTTAGCTAAATATGCTTCCCCCCAAATGGTACCAACAAAATAGGAAACAGTAATCATATTCAAATGAAGATTTTTGCCTGATGGCAACAGGTAACATACCAGTCCTATTACAAGCTCTGTTCTGCCTTGAATGCTGGAAGGAAACCTGGCAAAACCTTTTCCAGCCAGACTTTGGAATTCTCTCCATTTCTTTGCTCATTGCACTTCCAGTGCATGGAACATTAAAGGCAATTTCCCAAGCACCGTTTCCCACCAAATCTGCAACCTTACCAAACCTCTCTTCAACATTTCTATGTAGAGTTAGGCAGGACCTCTGAATCTCCATCTTTTTGTCAAGCCATTCTTCACTGTGTGATATATGGTGGCTGGGGCTATCACAGTGATTTCTGCTCGATCAAAAACCTCACAAATGAAAGGAGGGAGCGTGATGTTGCTAAATATTACCATTAAGATAAAATGATGAAAATAGGGAAAATTAGAACTTGCATTAAAAAAAAACACTGGAGTAGCAATTAATTAAGTTCTATGATCCATGTTTGCCACCTTGTTGTCAAATAAACAGATTCAGGACACAGACATAAATAGTGACTTCTTAAAAGTTCAATGGAACATAGAATTTAACGTCAAAATTGGCATATTAGGTATCACTTTTTTCTCATGAAAGCTTTGTGATCCGGATCGGGGTGGAACAAAAAACTAAATGCTTGGTATTCTGGAAAACATACATTTTATTATCCAACTTTCCCTGTCTCACAAACAACTCCAGTTTCATTATTTTATAAGACTAGTTTTCCATGCGTGTGTCAAAGGTTTCCTACGAGCAAAACACTGCTCCCTGTGTTTCTCCGATTACACCAACATTGCTGATTATAATGTGAGTTGCAGATTATCAGAAAATGCAGCGTTTATGTTTTCCTCACATCAGTAGAGTGGTTCTCATTGTAATGAAACCAAAAGAGAAGAGACTCTTTTGCCGAAGAAAGATCACGCTGGAAGAAGAGGCTTCGTGTTCATTGGATAGTCTCCAAAGAACAGCAGACCTCTCACATCCATAGAATCAGGGCCAAAAGAATAGTATTCATGACTTCCCTTGGTCCAAACCCACTTTCCAAATTTTGTCAAGCCATATATCACTGTGCATATCAGTACGGTAGCTACCACAGTGATGTTTACTCTGCCAAAAACCTGGTTACGTAATGGCATATTATTTTGTCCAGCCCAACTGGGATTAAGAAAAGCAACACAGCTGTTATTTCAACAAGTCAAATCCTCTTAATTTAGGGTCCCCTGTTGTAGAAATGTTACTGATTATTATTGATGGCAGTTGTTCCTCAGCTTTGTTTATATTACTATTTTTTGTTAAGGTTTTATGATTCCATTCGTCTACCATTACTTCTGTTGTTTTAGACCTGCTGACATACATAGAACTATAAGCCACTCAGAGTTGGCCTTTCACAGGAACATATATCAACCTTGATAGATAGCTACTGTAAATAAATAAATACATGTGTATCAAATGATAAATTGGTGCCTAAGATCATTCACACAAGAAACAGCTTATCTGGCCATGAATCCACTCATTAAGAATTCTTCGAGGCCAGTTTTTTAATCCATGTTTCGAACATTCCAGAAATGCCCACTTCAGGAATATTATTCAGCTTTTCATAGAGATATGTTATAGCGGTGTTTCTCAAACTTGGCAACTTTAAGACATGTGGACATCAGTTCTCAGAATTCCCCAGCCAGCACGGTTGGAGAATTCTGGGAGTTCAATTCCACGTGTCTGGAAGGTCCCAACTTTCAGAAGCACAGTGTTACAGATTTTACTTCTGTCAAGCAATCCATCAAATCAGAAAGGAATTCTAGAGGCCTGTATCTATTCCTCGAAAATCTTAAGCCTGAAATCAGGACATTATTATCAACCTTGATACGTATGGTAGCCCTGGAACTGTACTTTTTCTTATCAGGACTTCGTTCCAGTAGGTATCAAAGGGTAACCCATGGGTATCACCAATCAACTACAGTGATAGATGGTCCTTCAAAACCATTCCCAGGCTGTCAACAGACAACTGGGTCAAATGACAATGCTCTTGCAAAGAGGACTTCTGTGCCGTGCACAAAATAAGACTTGCCACTGGGTTCCAAAGCAAACGATATCTTTGCAGGAGATGAAGAAAGAGGAGCTTTGCACAGTGGTGACATGAACTATACCAGCAGAAACTCGAGCAGGCTGTTTTCTGCCATGAAACAGGACATACCTCTCCATTTTTTGGAAACTTTCAACTCCAGTTCTGGCAATGTTCATGGAGATTTGGAAGCCACCCTTTTCAACAAATCTTGGCTCTCAGAAAACTCTTCCTTGAAATTTCCACTTCTAATAAGCACGTCGCTTGACTGCTCACATTTTGTCAAGCCATTTTTCACTGTGTGGGAGCTGGTTACGCACAGTGATAATTGATCTGTCAAATACTCACAGGATTTCTCAGCGGCGAAATGCAGCCAACTTGTTTGCAGATACTAAATCTTTTGCAAACATTAATGACCACTGGTGAGGCTGTTCTATTTTCTTTTCTTTTGTTTCATTTTCTTTAGGTAAATATAACACAGGAAAGGGAAGGAAATTCAAATAAATTCAAATCCACCAAGCTTAAAAACAATGACATTCCTCTAGTGAACAACTTTCATAGTCAAAGTACTTCCACATTCAAGACTCTTTCAGAAATACAAATCAAAGTCTCCGGAGGACATTATACTCAACACATTTTCAGATCACAAACGACAAGTAGGTCAAGGACACAACATGAACCTCTGGATACAGTTGTACCGGTTGTTCACGTTCACTTTTCCATCTGGCAAAAGGGGATATTGGCCCACTCTTCTCTTCAGCTAGTCACTCGCTTTTGAAATCTTGGATCTGCTCTGAACATTCAGGAAGAAAAACCGTCAAGGTCCTTATTAAGTAACTGCTCCTGCATCAGGAAAAGCCCAGCTGCCAAGCTGTTCCTTTCGTCCCATCTCAAAGTATAATTGTTGCTATGGAGATCATCCCTAGACTTTATCAATGATGCTGACATTGTTGATGAGGTGTGAGTGACAAACTAATTCTCTGACCAAATTATAAAGCTGCTTCTATTGTAAAATAAAGTAAATTTCTATTGTAAAATTGTAAAGTGCTTCTATCAGCTCCCTGTCAGAGAAAAATCCCCTGGGATGAAAGGAGACCCTGCTGGAATAAGAGGGTTTCTGTTCATTTTGAGAATCTTATCCTGTGCAACCACGCGTCAAAGTCCACTTGTCTTGGACAACACTTATAGTTGATCAATACCCTGATCTCTCCCATTTTGTTACACCATCTGCATATTCAGCGTGGATCAGCTGCCCCAGTGCAATTTGCTTGGTGAAGTGTTTACTCAGATT
This sequence comes from Python bivittatus, assembly GCF_059951505.1. Taxonomy (NCBI): domain Eukaryota; kingdom Metazoa; phylum Chordata; class Lepidosauria; order Squamata; family Pythonidae; genus Python; species Python bivittatus. The sequence continues at coordinate 240,988 of NW_028277062.1, forward strand.
ATTACCACAGCAAACGCAAGAACAGCAAATATCTTATGACTCTAACGCAACGGGCAAAAGTCAATGATTTGAGTAGGACTGTGTTAGGATTTTGTCCAATGCTATATCACGGTGTAATATAGTGGGCTGGCACACAGTGATGGATGCTCTATCAAAAACCTCTCAGTCTGTCAATAGATATCTGGACCAAGTGGTGCTGCTTTTGCCAAATACCCTTCCCCCAAAATGGCACCGACAAAATAGGACACAGAAATCATGTTCAAATGAAGATTAGACCTTTGCAGAAGATGAAGAACAGAGAGGTTTGCCTGATGGCAACTTGTAACATACCAGTCCTATTACAAGCCCTGTTCTGCCTTGAATGCTGGAAGGAAACCTGGCAAAACCTTTTCCAGCCAGACTACAGAATTCTGTCCATTTCTTTGCTCATTTCACTTTCAGTGCATGGAACATTAAAGGCAATTTGCCAAGCAGCATTTCCACCAAATCTGCATTCCTTACCAAACCTCTCTTCAACATTTCTCGTTAGAGTTAGGCAGGACGCCTGAATCTTCAACTTTTTGTCAAGCCATTCTTCACTGTGTGACATATAGCGGCTGGACCTATCACAGTGACATCTGCTCGATCAAAAACCTCTCAAATGAAAGCTGGGAGCCTGATGACACAACATATTAGCATTAACATAAAATTATGAATATACGGAACATTATCAGTTGTGTTAAAAGAAAACACTGGAGTAGCAATGAATTAAGTTCTATGATCCATGCTTACCACCTTCTTGTCAAAGAAACAGATTCAGGACACAGACATAAATAGTGAATACTTCAAATATGATGAAACCTGGACTTCAAAGTGAAATTTGGCATATTAAGTATCACTTTTTTTCATGAAAGCTTTGTGATCCACATCAGGGCGAAAGAAAAAAATAAATGCTTGGTATTCTGGAAAACATACATTTTATTATCCACTTTTCCCTGCCTTAGAAACAACCCCAGTTTCATTATCTTATAAGACTAGTTTTGCATGCATGTGTCAAAATTTTGTTATGAGAAAACACTGCTCCCTGTGTTTCTACCATCACACTAACATCGCTGATTATACTGTGAGTTTCAAACTATCACACAGGCAACATCCATTATTTTCCTCACATCCTAGAGGGGTTCTCCGTGTAAGATCAACCACAGAAGCCCAAAGAGAACAAACTCTTTCTCTGAAGAAAGATCATGCAGGAAGGAGAAACTTCACGTCAATTCCATGAACTCTGAAGAACAGCAAATATCTCACGTGCATAGAATCAGGGCCAAAAGAATCGCATGCATGACTTGTCTTGGTCCAAACCTATCTCCATGACCTTTCCAAATTTTGTCAAGCCATGTATCATGGTGTATATTATTACACTAGCGGGTCCCACAGTGATGTTCCCTCTGTCAAAAACCTGGTTACATAATTACATGTTATTATGTCCAACCCTACTGGGGTTAAGAAAAGCAACACAACTCTTATTTCAAAAGGACAAAACCTGTTGATTTAGGGTCTCCTGTTGTAGGAATGTTACTGATTGTTATTGATGCCAGTTGTTCCTCAGCTTTTTTACATTGCTATTTTTTGTTAAGGTTTTATGATTCCATTAGTCTACCATTACTTCTATTGTTTTAGTCCTGCTGACATACATTGAATTATAAGCCACTCAAAGTTGCCTTGACAGGACCATATATCAACCTTTATAGATAGCTAGATAAATAAATCACTGTGTATCAAATGTTAAATAGGGGCCTAAGATCATTCACATGACAAACAGCATCATTGCCCATGAATCCACAGATGAGGCCCACTTCAAACATATTATTCAGCTTTTAATAGAGATATGTTATAGCAGTGTTTCTCAAACTTGGCAACTTTGAAACATGTGGACATCAATTCTCTGAATTCCCCAGCCAGCATGGTTGGGGAATTCTGGGAGTTGAACTCCGCATCTCTTGAACGTCCCAGTTTCAAAAACACTATCTTACAGGTTTTAGTCCCATCAAGCAATCCATCAAATAAGAAAGCAGTTCTAGAGGCCTGTATTTATTCCTGGAAAATCTTAAGACAGAAATCAGGACGTTATTATCAAGGTAGGTATGCTAGCCCTGGAAATGTACTTTTTCTTATCAGGACCTTGTTCCAGTGGGTATCACAGGGTAACCCATCGGGATCACCAATCAACTACAGTGATAGATGGTCTTTCAAAACCATTCCCAGGCTGTCAACAGACAACTGGGTCAAATGACAATGCTCTTGCAAAGAGGACTTCTGTGCCATGCACGAAATATGACTTGCCACTGGGCTCCAAAGCAAACTATATCTTTGCAGGAGATGAAGAAAGAGGAGCTTTGCACAGTGGTGACATGAACCCTACCAGCAGAAACTCGAGCCTGCTGTGTTCTGCCGTGAAACAGGACATACCTCTCCATTTTTTGGGAAACTTTCAACTCCAGTTCTGGGAATATTCATGGAGATTTGGAAGCCACCCTTTCCAACAAATCTTGGCTCTCAGAAAACTTCCTCGAAATTTCCACTTCTAATAAGCATGTCACTTGACTGCTCGCATTTTGTCAAGCCATTTTTCACTGTGTGGGAACTGGGTACGCACAGGGATAATCGCTCTGTCAAATACTTGCAGGATTTCTCAGCAGAGAAATGCAGCCAACTTGGTTGCAAATGCTAAATCTTTTGCAAACATTAATGACCACTGGTGAGGCTGTTCTGTTTTCTTTTCTTTTGTTTCATTTTCTTTAGGTAAATATATCACAGGAAAGGGAAAGAAATTCAAATAAATTCAAATCAACCAAGATTAAAAACAATGACATTCCTCTAGTGAACAACGTTCATAGTCAAAGTACTTCCACATTCAAGACTCTTTCAGAAATACACATCAAAGTCTCTGGAGGACATTATACTCAACACGTTTTCAGATCACAAACGACAAGTAGGTCAAGGACAGAGCATGAACCTCTGGATACAATTGTACTGGTTGTTCACGTTCACTTTTCCATCTGGCAAAAGGGGATATTGGCCGACCCTTCTCTTCAGCTAGTCACTCGCTTTTGAAATCTTGGATCTGCTCTGAATGTCCAGGAAGTGACACCATCAAGATCCTTATTTAGTAACTACTCCTGCATCAGGAAGAGCCCAGCTGCCAAGCTGTTCCTTTGGTCCCATCTCAAAGTATAATTGTTGCTATGAAGATCATCCCTAGACTTTATCAGTGATGCTGACATTGTTGATGAGGTGTGAGTGGCAAACTCATTCTCTGACCAAATTGTAAAGCCGCTGCAGTGCTTCCATCAGCTCCCTGTCAGAGAAAAATCCCCTGGGATGAAAGGAGACCCTGCTGGAATAAGAGGCTTTCTGTTCATTTTGAGAATCTTATCCTGTGCAACCACGTGTCAAAGTCCACTTGTCTTGGACAAGACTTATCCACTTGTTTTGGACAAGACAATACCCTGCTCTCTCCCATTTTGTTACGCCATCTGCATATTCAGCATGCACATGCTAGCATTAGCTGCCCCAGTGCAATTGGCTTTGTGAAGTGTTTGCTCAGATTAATACCACAGTAAAAGCAAGAACAGCAAATATCTTACACCTCTAACAGAAGGGGCAAATGTCAACGCTTTGAGCAGGACTGCATCCTGTTTTTGTCCAACGCTATATCATGGTGTAATATAGCTGGAGTTCCCACAGTGATGGATGCTCTATCAAAAACTTTCTCAGTCTGTCAATACACGTGTGGGTCAATTGATGCTGCTTTTCCTAAATATACTTCCCCCAAAATGGCGCCAACAAAATTGGAAACAGTAATCATATTCAAATGAAGATTTTTGCCTGATGGCAACATGAAACATACCAGTCCTATTACAAGCCCTGTTCTGCCTTGAATGCTGGAAGGAAACCTGGCAAAACCTTTTCCAACCATGGAACATTAAAGGCAATTTGCCAAGCAGCTTTTCCACCAAATCTGCATTCCTTACCAAACCTCTCTTCAACATTTCTACTTAGAGTTAGGCAGGACCTCTGAATCTCCATCTTTTTGTCAAGCCATTCTTCACTGTGTGACAGATAGCAGCTGGACCTATCACAGTGATATCTGCTCAATCAAAAACCTCTCAAATGAAAGGAGGGAGCGTGATGTTGCTAAATATTACCATTAACATAAAATGATGAAAATAGGGAAAATTACAACTTGCATTAAAAAAAAAACACTAGAGTAGCAATGAATTAAGTTCTATGATCCATGCTTACCACCTTCTTGTCAAAAAAACAGATTCATGACACAGACATAAATAGTGAATACTTCAAATATGATGAAACCTGGACTTTAAAGTGAAATTTGGCATATTAGGTATCACTTTTTTTCATGAAAGCTTTGCAATCCACATCAGGGCGTAAGAAAAAAATAAATGCTTGGTATTCTGGAAAACATACATTTTATTATCCACTTTTCCCTGCCTTAGAAACAACCCCAGTTTCATTATCTTACAAGACTAGTTTTGCATGCATGTGTCAAAATTTTGTTATGAGAAAACACTGCTCCCTGTGTTTCTACCATTACACTAACATCACTGATTATAACGTGACTTTCAAATTAGCGTACAAGGCAACATCCATTGTTTTCCTCACATCTCTAGGGTGATTCTCATTATAACATCAACCACAAAAACCCAAAGAGAACAAACTCTTTCTCTGAAGAAAGATCATGCAGGAAGGAGAACCTTCACGTCAATTACATGAACTCTGAAGAACAGCAAATATCTCGCATGCATAGAATAAGGGCCAAAAGAATCCCATCCATGACTTGCTTTGGTCCAAACCTATCTCCATGAACTTTACAAATTTTGTCAAGCCATGTATCACAGTGGATACGACTACAGTAGCTACCACAGTGATGTTCCCTCTGTCAAAAACCTGGTTACCCAATGACATGTTATTATGTCCAACCCTACTGGGGTTAGGAAAAGCAACACAACTCTTATTTCAAAAAGACAAAACCTGTTGATTTAGGGTCTCCTGTTGTAGGAATGTTACTGATTATTATTGATGGCAGTTGTTCCTCAGCTTTGTTTACGTTTTATGATTCCATTAGTGTACCCTACTTTAGTCCTGCTGACATACATAGAACTATAAGGCCCTCAGAGTTGGCCTTTGGCAGGAACATATATCAGCCTTGACAGATAGCTACTGTAAATAAATAAATAAATGTGCATCAAATAATAAATAGCTTCATTTTTATTTTCCAAATAAAAATATTTTTTATAGTAATATATAAATATTATATAAATATTATATAAATATTATATATATATATATATATAATATTTATATAATGGGAACATTCATGGAGATTTGGAAGCCAGCCTTTCCACCAATTCTTGGCTCTCAGAAAACTTCCTCGAAATTTCCACTTCTAATAAGCACATCACTTGACTGCTCGCATTTTGTCAAGCCATTTTTCACTGTGTGGGAACTGGGTACGCACAGTGATAATCGCTCTGTCAAATACTTGCAGGATTTCTCAGCAGAGAAATGCAGCCAACTTGGTTGCAAATGCTAAATCTTTTGCAAACATTAATGACCACTGGTGAGGCTGTTCTGTTTTCTTTTCTTTTGTTTCATTTTCTTTAGGTAAATATATCACAGGAAAGGGAAAGAAATTCAAATAAATTCAAATCAACCAAGCTTAAAAACAATGACATTCCTCTAGTGAACAACTTTCATAGTCCAAATACTTCCACATTCAAGACTCTTTCAGAAATACACACCAAAGTCTCTGGAGGACGTTATACTCAACACATTTTCAGATCACAAATGACAAGTAGGTCAAGGACAGAGCATGAACCTATGGATACAATTGTATCGGTTGTTCACATTCACTTTTCCATCTGGCAAAAGGGGATATTGGCCCACCCTTCTCTTCAGCTAGTCACTCCCTTTTGAAATCTTGGATCTGCTCTGAATGTTCAGGAAGAGAAACCATCAAGGCCCTTATTAAGTAACTGCTCCTGCATCAGGAAAAGCCCAGCTGCCAAGCTGTTCCTTTGGTCCCATCTCAAAGTGTAACTGTTGCTATGAAGATCATCCCTAGACTTTATCAATGATGCTGACATTGTTGATGAGGTGTGAGTGGCAAATTAATTCTCTGACCAAATTGTAAAGCTGCTGCAGTGCTTCCATCAGCTCCCTGTCAGAGAAAAATTCCCTGGGATGAAAGGAGACCCTGCTGGAATAAGAGGCTTTCTGTTCGTTTTGAGAATCTTATCCTGTACAACCACGCGTCAAAGTCCACTTGTCTTGGACAACACTTATAGTTGAGCAATACCCTGATCTCTCCCATTTTGTTACACCATCTGCATATTCAGCGTGCACATGCTAGCATCAGCTGCCCCAGTGCAATTTGCTTTGTGAAGTATTTACTCAGATTGGACCATAAAGAAGGTTGAGCGCTGAAGGATTGATGCCTTTGAACTGTGGTGCTGGAGAAGACTCTTAAGAGTCCCCTGGACTGCTAGGAGATCAAACCAATCAATCTTAAAGGAAATCAACCCTGATTACTCATTGGAAGAATTGATACTGAAGCTCAAGCTCAGATACTTTGGTCACCTAATGTGAAGAGAGGACTCTTTGGAAAAAACCCTGATGCTGGGAAAGATTGAAGGCAAAAGGAGAAGGGGACGGCAGAGGATGAGATGGTTCGATGGCATCACTGAAGCAATGAGCATGAAACTGAGCAAACTCAGGGAGGCAGTGAAGTTCATGGGGTCACGAAGAGTCGGACACGACGTAACGACTGAACAACAACAACAAAGGCAAGAACAGCAAATATCTTACGCCTCTAACACAAGGGGCAAAAGTCAACGTTTTGAGCAGGTCTGTATCCAGATTTTGTCCAACGCTATATCATGGTGTATTATAGCTGGGTATCCCACAGTGATGGATGCTCTATCAAAAACTTTCTGTCAATAGACATGTGGATATGTGATGCTGCTTTTGGTAAATACACTTCCCCCAAAGCCATTCTTCACTGTGTGACATAGATTTCAGAGTAGCTGGAGCTCGATCAAAAACTTCTCAAAGGAAAGGAGGGAGCCTTATGTTGCCAAATATTAGCATTAACATAAAATTATTAAAATAGGGAACCTTATCACTTGTATTTAAAAAAAACCCTAGAGTAGCCCTTAATTAAGTTCTATGACCATGTTTGCCACCTTGTCAAATAAACAGATTCAGGACACAGACATAAGTAGTGAATTCTTAATATATGATGAAACAAGGAATTTAAAGTTAAATTTGGCATATTAGGTATTACCTTTTTTTTCATGAAACTTTGTGATCCAGATCAGGGCATAACAATAAAATAAATGCCTGGTATTCTGGAAAATATCTGCTTTACTATCCAATTTTCCCTGCCTCAGAAACAACTTCAGTTTGATTATTTTATAAGAGAGGTTTTGCATGCATGTAGCAAAATTTTGTTACAAGAAAACACTGCTCCCTGTGTTTCTACCATTACACTAACATCGCTGATTATAATGTGAGTTTGAAATTGTCACACAATGCAGCGTTTATTGTTTTCCTCATATCCGTACAGTAGTTCTCAGTGTAACATCAACCACTGAAGCCAAAACAGAACAAACTCTTTTGCTGAAGAAAGATCACACTGGAAGAAGAGGCTTCACATTCATTGGATAGACTTGGGAAAACAGCAAATATCTCACATCCATAGAATAGCATGCATGACTTCTCTTGGTCAAAACATATCTCCATGAACTTTCCAAATTTTGTCAAGCCATGTATCATGGTGCATATGATTAGACTAGTGGCTCCCACAGTGATGTTCATTCTGCCAAAACCCTGGTTAGATGATGACCTATTATTTTGTCCCATCTACTGGGGTTAAGAAAAGCAATAACATTCTTATTTCAACAGGTCACAACCTGTTGATTTAGGATCCCCTGTTGTAGGAAAGTCACCGATTTTTAGTTCCCAGTTTTTTATTCCATGCTTGGAATATCCCAGAAATCTCTACTTCAACATTATTATTGAGCTTTTGATAGAGATATGTTATAGCCATGTTTCTCAAACTTAGGACCCTTGAGACAGGTGGACTTCGACTCCCCAAATTCTCCAGCCAGCATGCTACCTGGGCAATTCTGAGAGTTGAAGTCCACCTGTCTTAAAGGGCGTTTGAGAAACACTGTGTTACAGGTTTTACTTCTGTCATGGATTCCATCAAATAAGAGGGAAGTTCTAGAGGCCTATATCTATTCCTGAAAAACCTTAAGACAGAAGTTATGACATTATTATCAAGGTATGTATGGTAGCCCTGGAAATGTGGTGTTTCTTATCAAGACCTTGTTCCAGTGGGTTTCACAGTTGATCTCTGTTGTACTAGCATTACATTATTGCGGTAATATTATTACTACTATTACTACTGTTACCATCCTCATTATCCTTATATTTATATCTCATCTTTCTTGAAGACCTCAAGGAAATGTACAAAGCAGTTTCCTCCAGTTTTCCCACTATAACCCAAGTTATATTGCCAAGTTATATTGCCAAGTCACCTGGAGAATTTGCATGGCTAAATATAGACTTGAACCTGAGTCTACCTGATTCCTGCCCAGCACCATAATGACTCATTAATTAATTAGTTAATAATTAATGATTCCTTAACCATGATACTTATTCTGAGGTCACACCTGAAGAGGTTCATGGTGAACTTTTCATAGGACGTTTATTGCCAAATTAACAAAGAACTATTCAAGTAAATTTGCATTCACAATCAAGGTTGCCTTATATTAATAACTACATAACTTAGTGGAGTAAGGATTCAAAATCTATCTAGGTCATAGGAAGTTGTGAATATAAATGGTGATGATTTTTTCTAAATCCATGACATAAACTGAATAGATTGGCATTCTGTCCTGCCAATGCAGACAATAAAACAAATTCCGACTGATTTCTTATCCTTATTCCTTAAAAGCAAAGAAAGAAGAATGTTCATTTTATTTCATGTCACCCCCATCCCTTTTTCTGAGAGTGTCCACACCCCACAAAACATCGGTCAAACGTCAGGCGCAGTCTTTGTCATGAAAATGACTATCCTAACACATAAACACATATCAATATGTTTTGAACGGCGGTTGGGAAAGAGAAAGAAACCTTCTGACTTTCTTTGCAACAAAAACAAGTATAATTACAAAATTATCTCACAAGGAAGGAAAAGCTCTCATTTTTTCTATTATCTAGATTTTTTTTCCTCTTTTTTTGGTAATCATCAAAACCACAAATCGTGAGGTTTTTTTTTTTTTTCTGTGTCATGCAAAAAGTCTATAAGGGGTTTCCAGTCAACAATAAATGTAGATCATGTCCTTTCACTAATCAAGGAAGTTATTTCAGATGGACCTCTGATTTTGCAGGTATGATCCCTGGGATCCAAAACAGGCATATGAGAAACACATAGATAACCATTGGTTGGGTTGGCTTCACTTGGAAGGTTGTAGCCTACTCAGACCAGATGCAAAATACTAAAAAAGTGGGGGGCTTCATTCTATGGGAGAGCTGCATGGGATCTGCATGGCAGATGGTCCAGCCCACAAGCCATCTCCTAAGATTTTGCACAGCCATGAAGCATTGTGAAGTATGGAGTAGCAACTTCCACAGTGAAATGGAGCCCAACAAAAATTAGAAAGTATGCAGACCACTCCTCCAAAACACTGAAATACAGTCATGCAAATCTCTGGGCTGAAATAGAGCCCACTTGTTGTTTCAGTTTGGAAAATCTTCAAAATTCCACCCTGAAATATATCTTTCACCATAAGGGTTGGGTGCCTTCTTATTGAACACTTTGTGACTGAGAAACCAGTTGAAAGCACACTAATTCCACATTACAAGTTCAGCAAAACGTCCAATGCTGAAACCGTGACTTAAAAATAAATGAATGGCCATCGTAAAAAAGGACCAATAACATCTGAAGGAGAGACAGTTTGGTGCAGTGGTTAAGGCCCCAGGCTAGAAACTGGGAGACTGTGAGTTGTAGACCTGCCTTAGGCTCAAAGCCAGCTCAGTGACCTTAGGCCAGTCATACCCTCTCAGCCCTCGGAAGGAGGCAACAGCAGACCACTTCCGAAATCTTGCCAAGAAAACTGCAGGGACTTGTCCAAGGAGTCACCAGGAGTCAACAAGGACTTGAAGGCACCAAAAAAACAAACAAACAAACAAAAATTGGAATGTTTTTCTGGAAAGATTTGACCAACTTCTTCAGAAAACCACCACCAGTGAATCTCTGGAAATCTATACATGGACAGAACCAGAATTCCTCAAATGGAAGCCACCAGTGATTCTTCTTCTCTACAGCATTGCTTACTATTATTTAACAGTGATATCTTCACAATGTTCCTCACCCGCTACTACTACTGAAACCAGACAGAATCAAAACAGTTTACCTACTCCCAATCCTCAATCCCCCAGTCTATATCATGGATGGCCACAGATTTTGATATCACCTTCCACCTTTTATTCCTTCTCCCTTCAGCATTAGGGAGAGGCTATTTTTATTATGCTCTATTTCATTGTGCTGACCCCTTTCACAATGATTGCTGCCCATACAAATACTGTGGATTAATTCAAACTATTACTTAGGGATACATCATTTCATCCTCACAGCAATTCCAGGAAGTCTAATCTGCGTTGGGGATTCTGTGCTCTTCCTTCTCACCCACAGAGCCAGTTGGAGTAGTGGTTAAGGTGCCAGTGGAAAGAAGACCATTAATCAAAACTTTGAAGGAAGACCTATGAACATTATAAAGGGCGTGAAAAGGAACTTGCTGATTCCTCCAGCTCAGTGATTGAAGGACATGGTGGAGAACTGTGCATGAGAAGCATATTTTGGTTCCAAGGTTGATGTTAGTAGAAATTCACATTAAAGATGGAGATGGAACTAAGTGAAATTTTCTTGTGCCTGACATCTATTCATTCCCAGAACAGAGTTTAGTGAAAAGGAGTAATGCAGCATAACGTAGTAATTAAGGAATTAGACTTGGACAAAAAAAAGTCCCATGTTCGAGTCTGCAATCAGTCATGGAGCTCACTGTAAAATTGGGGGCCAGTCTATCTCTCAACCCAAGCTGTCTGATGAAAGGTATAACACATAAAATAATTTTATGCAACACATAAAATAATAAAATAAATGTTGGATTTGGAATGCATCACTGGCTTTGAAGGATGGAGCAATGGTCTAACTCATCTTGAAAAATCAATAAGGGACAGATAGGCAAGGAAAGAAAAGTAAAGGTATCTCACCTGCTATGGATCTTTTACCTTTCAAGAAGAAGCAGACATTGGTGACTTCTCTTTCCATAAAGCAAACCAGCTTCTCAATACAAAGAGTTCATGGCTTTTTAAAGTGCTGGGCAAGGATCAGATCCAGACTGCATTGCCATCTTGAAAAATGCTTCGACTGGAAAAATGACTTCTATCCCACCATGTTCCATGTTCTCTCCATCTTAAGGACAATGGTGTTAAAACATATATGCACATACCCACCATCCACTTCAGGTTCTCCTCCCTCATCATATCTAGATATAGATTTATATCTGGGGACTTGGTCATTCAGCACAAATCACTTTCTTTCTCACACTACAGCCTAGAATTTTTCATTTCCAACAATGTTACTTCTGCCTTGATTATCTTCTGCTTATCTGAATAAGTTGTAACCCATCTGATGCCCTTCAGAAAAGACTCAAGGGAATGCAACTGCCATCTCTTCTCCGCCACCCAACCCCCACATTCTTTCAAGACATCCAAAATTAATCCTGGATAGGAAGTCTGCTTCTATTTCGATTTCCTCTCAATGTTTAAGCAGGAAGCAAGCCATGAAGTTTGCGAAGGAGTTGAGAGGAAAGAAATAACCAAGGAAATGAATGTTGGAGGATGGGCAATGGAAAGGAGGACCACTTCTCTCTGACTTCTTGAAAATTAGCTAAATGGGTATTGGCACTTGCAAGACACAACTGAAATTCAAAATCCACTCCAGCTAATTTTTCAGGAAGAGGATCCTTTGCTGTACATTCTAATTCTACCATGATACAAACTAGAAACCTGCCTTTGCTTCAAAACTGAAGTTTTCAGAAGATTGATTTCTGGCTCAGTGGTTGAATCCTCCCCCTGCATAGCAAAGAACCAAGTGCAAATTTTAAAAGAAAAGAACTTTAAAAAGAAGCCAAAGATGGCAGAATCCGCCCTTTCCTATATTGCTGCATTCCACATACAATGCTTCTCTACCTGAAGATGCCCTTGTAAAGGATTTAGTACTAGTACAACATACTGTGGGACAATATAGCAACCACAGTGATACACATCAATACAAAATCGGCTCTTTGAGAGATGACTCAACCAGCCCGACCAGATAGCTCCTGAGAACCAAGGTCTTTATTATAATCAATTTCTGGCCCTTGAAAGCCATTCATTATAGAGCATTCCAAAATCTTCCCTGGAAAACAACAATACAGATCATTCATTCTGAAGCAACTCAGAAAGAAAGAATATGGCTCCTAATTGAGGGGTGAAGGACCAACAGCAGTTCTCCAATGCTAAAGATTTCCCTACCACTTCAGTCAGGTTCACTAGTCAGAGCCTAGCGGATGCACAGTACGGACTCTCCTTGATGTGATGATAATAACGATTGGAGGTCTGCAAGGAGGGGAGGCACAAAGTCTAGATGTGTCACGGAATGTGGGAATGACCTTGGGAGACAGGGGGAAGAGCCACAGCTAGGGGAACAGTCAGATAAGAGGGAGCTGAACCCACAGAAGGAATGGGAGTGTGGTAAATGTCTCAGAGGGGTCCTTCCCTAGTTTTTGGGCTGTATAGGTGACGGGGGAGAAATGTATTTTCACACTTGCAAGATTCTGTTAATGTAACCCTACAATAAAGTAGAGCTAGTCCTTCTGGGCGTGCTTCCTGTCAGGACTACCTAGCAAGGCTGAGAAGATGGCTGCTGTGATTACGTGATCAAAGCCCCCTTCTTGGATTAATGTCCAACACGCCATGGACGTTAATCTGCATCTTTCAAAGAAGCTGCACGTTGAGGACCAGGCAAACTCTTTCCTGCAGGTTTGTGGAATGAAGAAAGAAATGGTTACAGAAAGCAGCCATGTGACTGTGCCATCTGAGGGAACCCCCAAAGAAGCACTTGCAATTCAACTGACATAAGGACTCACTCACTCTGTAGATGTCTTCATGCAAAGTTGGTATGCACAGATAGCATTTTTGGAGAAAGGTTAACACATCAGAAAAGAGCAATTCAAGACCAATTTAAAGACAGGCCTCTAAAGCTATTGCTAGTTTATGCTATTTTGTTATGGCAGTTCTTGTTTTTCTGTTGTTGTTGCTGATCTTCCAGATTCATTGTTTTTAAGAATACGTGACCAGATCCTCCCAGCTCTAAGGAATATCTGATTGCTTGCTGGATTGGTCCAAAGCAGGATAAAGGTCAATGGTGAATACCTTGGCCATCTATATTTTGTTGATGACACTGTTGCTAACCTTCAAAGATGAATAACAGGATTGAATTACAGCAGCAAGTGATCAGACTTGAAAATAGCTGAAGAAGGTAAGAGTCATGTTTAACCATTATTCCCAATCTTTGCCAATAAAAATGGAAAATGGTAAACTGAAAAAGGTCAACAATTACACCTCTCTTGGTCAAAAGATTATATGGAAGATGATATCATGCAATAAATTTTGAATATAGGTTGGAAACTATTTGGACAACTTCATGCTGCAGTCAAAAGACCTGCTTAAAGATAACCTGCTTAAAGATAATTTTTTGATACTACCTGTACTGACATATGATTGTGAAACCTGGACATTAAATGCAGAAGAAGTAGAGAAGCTGAAAGTTACCCAAATAAGCATGGCATGGCAAATGCTTGACATCACAAGATGGGACCAGAAAAGAAATATATGGAATCACAAACACACCACAGTATGTGACATAATGAAGGGGGTGATTGATTGATCAATCACTGTCAACTCTTTGTGACCACATGGATAGATTTTCTGCAGGATAATTTGTCCCCATCTTGGTCCTTCAGGTCTTTCAACAGTGCACCCACCCACCTTGCTGCAGGTCATCATGTTCTTCCCTTTCTTTTCCTTTTTCCCAGCATTGTAGGCTTCTCAAGGGAGCTGGGTCTTCTCATAATATGTTCAGAATAGGATAGTTATTTGTGCCTTGAGCAAAAACTCTGGACTGATCATTCTACGATCCATTTGTTTGTCTTCTTGGCTATCCTTGGTATTCTCAGGAGTCTTCTCCAACTCCAAAGTTGAAAAGCATCAATATTCTTTCTATTCTAGATATCTCACGCAATGAACAGATCAGCACTAGGCGACAATCCTCAGCTGGCTGCTACCTGACCTTAAAAGACACGGAAGATACCCAAAGAAACATCAAGAAGATGTTGTAACTCAATTCCAAAGCATTAGTTGCAAGCAACTTCCAATGTCCTGAAGCAGTTGGACACAGCTGAAGACCCTCATGCTGCAGTGGATTGATTTGAGGTGATAATGATTATGAATGTATAAATGTATGTACATGTGTGTATGTGTAGGCTTCTTGTGTGTGTGTGTGTGTGTGTGTGTGTGCACACACCCGTGCCTTCAAGTCAGTGTTGACTTGTGGTGAATGGCTGGAAAGTCCCTGCAGTTTTCTTGGCAAGGTTTTCAGAAGTGGTTTGCCATTGCTTCCTTCCTAAGGCTGATAGAAAGTTACTGGCCCATGGTCACCCAGCTGGCTTCGTGCCTAAGGTGGCACTAGAACTCATGGTCTCCCAGTCTCCCTAACCCTAAACCAACTCTGGATGTCTCACAATATAATAAAAACACAATGCAAAACAAAAACAAGGTGGAATCTGGTCGCTTGATACAAAAAACATAGACAAAAACACATCCATCAAGGGGCTCCATCCATCTCAACCTAAGGCTGGGGTCTTCAGGGCCTTGCAGAAGGTCTATAGGATGGGAGTCACATGAATCTCAGGGAGGATCTTATTCCAGAGGGTAAGTGCCATGACACAGAAGGGACACTTTCTGGCTCCCTCTATGACACCGTTACATGGCACAGGACCAGGTTATGTGAGGAGCTGTCTCGCCCCCATTATATTTGCCCACCCCATTTGGTCCAGTAGAAGGGGCAGGTTGTGGACCCCACCAATCAAGGAATTTTGGCTGGCGGGGTCTAGGAAAAGGGCCTTTTCTGCCGTGGGCCCCGTCCTTTGGAACAGCTTGCCACCTTAGGTGCAGGCTGCCCCCACTCTCCTGACCTTCCAAAAAAGCATGAAAACATGGCTATTCCAGAAGGCCTGGGGGCCTGATCGGGGCTCACATTGTTGGAATTGGCTGGTGCGATGATCGATACTGCTCCCCCCATCATCTTGAACTGTCTATAAGTTTTTTTATATAAAATTATTACTACTAATTGTAATGTGGATTTTTATATTTTATTGTTTTTATTGTTTCAGATTTTAATTATGAGCCACCCAGGGCTACTTTCTTGGGGAGATGGGCAGCATATAAATTTAATACATAAATAAATAAGTTGTTGTTGTTCAATCATTAAGTCATGTCCAACTCTTTGTGACCCCATGAACCATATCGTGCCAGACCTTCCTGTCCTCCACTGCCTCCCTGAGTTTGCTCAGTTTCATGCTCATTGCTTCAGTGATGCTATCTAACCATCTCATCCTCTGCCACCCTCTTCTCCCAACCTTTCCCAGCATCAGGGTCTTTTCCAAAGAGTCCTCTCTTCACATTAGGTGACCAAAGTATCTGAGCTTGAGTTTCATTATCAATCCTTCCAATGAGCAGACAGGGTTGATTTCCTTTAAGATTGACTGGTTTGACCTCCTAGCAGTCCAGGGGACTCTCAAGAGTCTTCTCCAGCACCACAGTTCAAAGGCATCAATTCTTTGGCGCTCAGCCTTCTTTATGGTCCAGCGTTCACAGTCATACACTACTACTGGAAAGAACATAGCTTTGATTATGCAGATCTTTGTCGGCAAGGTGATGTCTCTGCTTTTTAATATGCTGTCTAGGTTTGCCATAGCTTTCCTCCCAAGGAGCAAACGTCTTTTAATTTCATGGCTGCAGTCTCCATCTGCAGTGATCTTGGAGCCCAAATAAATGAAGTCTGTTACTGCTTCCATTTCTACCCCTTCTATTTGCCAGGAATTGATGTGTCCAGATGCCATGATCTTAGTTTTTTTAACGTTGAGTTTCAAGCCAGCTTTTGCACTCTCCTTTTTCACCCGCATCAAGAGGCTCTTTAGTTCTTCTTTGCTTTCTGCCATTAGGCTGGTATCTTCTGCATATCTGAGCTTGTTGATGTTTCTCCCTGCAATCTTAATTCCGGCTTGTGATTCTTCCAGCCTGGCATTTCTCATGATGTACTCTGCATATAGGTCAAATAAGCAGGGTGACAGTATACAGCTTTGTCGTACTCCTTTCCCTATTTTGAACCAATCAGTTGTTCCATGACCGGTTCTAACTGTTGCTTCTTGGCCTGCATACAAATTTCTCAGGAGACAGGTAAGGTGGTCTGGTACCCCCATCTCTTTAAGCATTTGCCACAGTTTGTTGTGATCCACACAATCAAAGGCTTTTGCATAGTCAATGAAGCAGAAGTAGATGTTTTTCTGGAACTCTTGTGCTTTCTCCATGATCTAGCAAATGTTGGCAATTTGATCTCTAGTTCCTCTGCCTCTTCGAAACCCAGCTTGTACATCTGGTAGTTCTTGGTTCACGTACTGCTGAAGCCTAGCTTGTAGGATTTTGAGCATAACCTTGCTAGTGTCAGGTTCGGTCAGCACGGGGCTTCGGGGAAGCTCCACCGGCGGCAGCTAGCGAGGAAAAGAGGAACTGAAAGCGCCGCTAATTAACGGGCCACCTGCGCCCAGCCAAACAGGAAAACCGCAGCGGAAGCTTTTAACTATAAACTGATAACGGCGCGAGCCAACAATGAACGGGGCCGCAGGCAGCGAAACAAGATCGCGCGCAGCACAGAACCCGCGGGCTTGCACGTAACGGGGAGGGACCAACCCAAGCCGGGGGGGACTGCCCATCAAGGACAATGGACCCTGACCGAACCTGCCATCATGGACAATCAAGGGGGATTATTGGGGGGGCCTAATAGCCCACAGCCGCAACGCGATCACAAGGCGGGAAAAAGCGCGGGAAGGGGGGAATATAACAAGTGATGCAATTGTACCAAGCCAGTCCTGGCTTTGCTTGTGACTACTACGTTACGCATGAGTAAACCTTCTTTGTGAACCACACGTGTCACGAGAGTTTCTCTGTCGAACGGGGCAAATCTCACATAAAGCCAGGACTCACATTGAGTGCTACCCGGTACACACCGAGGAGCGCTCACCTTTCTTTCCCTGCAGCCAAGACCGGAGAGGAATTGATTAACGGCACCAGGAGATGGCAAGCGATGGGGAAACCGCGTGCCAGCTGGGCTACCAGGAGCCCAGATCCGAAGGCGTGATGGCGGGACCAGTCCGGGGCGAATGGCGCACGGACACAGCCAAGAGGGCGCCAGAGGACGGGTGGTCGTTCGGCGGGGGCAGGAGCCCCAACGGGTCGCCAGCATGGGGGGTCGCGACGAGTAGTGACTCGGAACCCGAGGCCCGAGAGCTTGAGGAACAATTCACCCAACTGGAGGCCAAGATCGAGCAGCGGATGGATGCTGTCCAAGTGATGTTGCAGACCATCTTCCGGCGGGGCAAGGCCCCAGGGGCAGAGTCGCAGGCGAAGAAGGAATCGGGCGATAACGGCAGCAGTGAGGATATGACCTCAAGAAACTGCACGGAGCCTAGACCAGAGGTTGCGCAGATGACTCCAGTCCCTAGCGTGAGGAAGAGGGGACCCACAACCACGGCCAGTTCGCGGGGCGCCAAGCGGGCGCTCAGCAGCGGGACGGAGCCAGAGGGCTTGACGGGACATGCGGTTCCCGGGAGCAGCGGCGCAGGGTCCGGGAGCCAGGAGCCGGAGGAGAGGCTGGACGGGCTGGAGGGCGACCTCCAGCAGCAGACGACAGCTGTACCGGGCATGCGGGAGGCATGGAGTGGCGGACCCAGGGCCCCGGCTGGGGCAGCCGCAGAGGGCGGCGTGGAGACCAGGCTAGCAGAAGTGGACAGGCTCCACTCAGAGATCCAGGGGGGAGCACCCAGTAGGGACGACCTGGAGGCTCTAGTGAAGTGGAGCTGGCTGGTGGAGACGGCGGGGGATGCCGGAGACCCAGGGAAGCGAGAGGCGCGAGCCCCGATACCAGCCACAGCGGACCAAAGTGAGGCGGCACCGGAGGCGAGGCGCAGGAACCGACGGCAGAGGATCGAGGTTGGAAACGCCCGGCAGACTGCAGGGACCTGCTACCGGTGTGGAGGCAAGGGGCATCGGATGGTGCAGTGCCCCTCGAGGCAGGGGGTCTTGGCGAGCTGCACAAAGGACGGGGGCCGGCGATTCCCGGCTATAAGGGACCCCGACCGATCCTGGGAGGAGACAGCAGCTAGTGGAGCGGTGTGCAGCGGAGCCGGCTGGCTCACGAGGAAGCCCGGCTCTGCGTGGAGGGGAGAGCGAGCCAGCGGGAGGCGATGGCCGGCGACGCTGAGGCGCACCCCAGAGCAGCCAACGGAGTGGCAGCATGAGGAAGGGCGGGACAGAAGAAGCTACTCGCCCATGAGGATCAGGGTCCACCTCAAGGGGGTGAGATCAGAAGCAGAGGCGAAAATCGATGCCTTGCTGGATTCGGGATGCACCCACTGCCTGATCCACCCGGTACTGGCATCCGCGCTGGGGCTCAGCGTGAGGAGACTCAGGAAGCCCCTCGCACTCAGCCAGTTGGATGGATCGACGGCAGGGGGAACCGGCGCAGTATCGCACTGAGCCGGTCGGTTTGACAGTGGGGACAAGCCGGGAGGAGCTAGGCTTAGTAGTTGCCCCGGGGGCCAGCCATGCACTAGTGCTGGGGCTGGCATGGCTTACGCGCCAGAACCCGCACATCGATTGGGTGGCCAAGACGGTGCGGTTCGGCGGCACCACCGAGCAGACGGGGTCGAGCTGCGGAGGTGGCACGAGAACAGGGGGCCCCACAGAACCCGGCGAGGTGGCGGCTGGGCGACGGCGAGCCGAGGGCCAGCGAGCTGCGGCAGCGGCGGCAATAGAGCCCGGGAAACCAACTGCACACGCGGCGAGGGCGGCGCCGAGGGAGACCGGCAGAGGAGCCGAGGCGGCAAGCGCACGAGAGAGCGTGGCAGCAGAGACGGTGCGATTCGACGGCACCACCGGGGAAGCCAGGTTGAGCCGCGGAGGCGGCGCGGGAGCTGAGGACCCCACGGAGCTAGGCGAGGTGGCGACTGCGCGACAGAGAGCCGAGGGCCGGCAAGCCGCAGCAGCGACAGCAGCGGGGCCCGGGCGACCAACCGCCCGTCAGGCGAATACGAGGACGGCGCCGAGGGCGACCAACAAACGAGAGGGGTCAGAGACCGCCGAGGTGGCGGTGGCATCGACGACGAAGGGCCCCGCAGCAACGCAGGGGTCGGCTACAGCAGAGACGGTGGCAGCGGGACCCGAGGGCCCCATGGCAAAGCAGGCGGCGATCACACTGGCATCAAGAACGGGGGCAGGAGCGGCGCCGGGAGCCGACTGGTCCGCGCCAAGCGTGAGTGAAGCAACCGGCGATAGACCGGGACCTGGCCGCGGCCAGGGGAACCTGGAAGGTTGTAGGACACTGAGGGAGCCGCCGCTCGAATCCAGGGACCCAACAAGGACGACCCAGCTGGAGGCGAAAGGCGGAGCCCAACCCCCAAGGGAGAAGCAGGGGAAGGGAGCCGAGCCGGAGCTGAGGCGGCGCTGTGCGGAGGCGAGCGAGGGAGACCCCTGGTTAGTAAACAACAAGGACTCCCTGAAGAAACAAGGGACCTGCTGGGAGCACAAGGGGAGGCTCTACGTTCCAGAAGCTTGCCGGGTGGATGTGCTCCGGAGAGGGCACGCCGAGGACACTACGGGACACTGTGGGTTTGTTAGGACTTTCCACCTCCTGCGTGAACAGTTCTGGTGGCTGTCTCTCCGGAGGGATACGAGGGAGTACGTGGCCAGCTGCTCGACGTGCGCAGCGGCGAAGGAAGGGAAGGAGGGGAAGGAGAACCTTCGGGGACCCATCCTATAAGTGACTTAGCCAAGGAAAGGCACACCGTTATGGCAGATGGGGGGGGGCAACACCCTAGTAGCCCAATTAAGAGGGGGACTTGTCTTCAGGGGGGCGGTATGTCAGGTTCGGTCAGCACGGGGCTTCGGGGAAGCTCCACCGGCGGCAGCTAGCGAGGAAAAGAGGAACTGAAAGCGCCGCTAATTAACGGGCCACCTGCGCCCAGCCAAACAGGAAAACCGCAGCGGAAGCTTTAACTATAAACTGATAACGGCGCGAGCCAGCAATGAACGGGGCCGCAGGCAGCGAAACAAGATCGCGCGCAGCACAGAACCCGCGGGCTTGCACGTAACGGGGAGGGACCAACCCAAGCCGGGGGGGACTGCCCATCAAGGACAATGGACCCTGACCGAACCTGCCATCATGGACAATCAAGGGGGATTATTGGGGGGGCCTAATAGCCCACAGCCGCAACGCGATCACAAGGCGGGAAAAAGCGCGGGAAGGGGGGAATATAACAAGTGATGCAATTGTACCAAGCCAGTCCTGGCTTTGCTTGTGACTACTACGTTACGCATGAGTAAACCTTCTTTGTGAACCACACGTGTCACGAGAGTTTCTCTGTCGAACGGGGCAAATCTCACAGCTAGCATATGAAATGAGTGCAATTGTGCAATAATTTGAGCATTCTTTGGCATTGCCCTTCTTTGGAATTGGAACGTAAACTGACCTTTTCCAATCCCGTGGCCACTGTTGCATTTTCCAAACTTGCTGGCATATTGAGTGCAGCACTTTAACAGCATCATCTTTTAGTATTTTAAATGACTCGGCTGGAATATTGTCATCTCCGCTAGCTTTGTTGTTAGTAATGCTTCCTAAGGCCCACTTGACTTCGCTCTCTAGGATGTCCAGCTCAAGGTCATTGACCACACTAGCGTGGACACCAGGAACATTATGAAGACCAAATGGTTTGCCATTACCTTGAGATATTTTGTTCTTGGCGACCATTTCTTTTTCATTGGATTATACATTGGGTATTTTTATAATTATTCATACTCTTGTTTTCATCTTGAACTCTGCTCCTAACCCAAAGTCACTTTGGTGAGAGGGGCAGCCAGATAAATCAAAAGAAATGAATAAATAAGCAACTAAGCAAAATCAAGGAGGAAGAGGAGGAGGACCCCCACATCTAAATTACATAAAAATATATAGACAAAAGATCATTTGAAGATGAAAAAATACAAACTACTGTATATCAGGCTATCAAATATTGCACAAGGAATTAAATCTAGATCCTATAAAATCCCATTGGATATAGACTTCTAAGTTGAAATGATTTTTGTTTTTTGCTTTTTGTTTTTTGGGCGGGGGTTGGGGTTTTTTGGGGGTGGTTGTTAGTTTTTTTCCTCTTCAGCCCAATATGCATTCATTCCATCTTTCGGCTTCTAACATCAACTTACGGAATGACTACATAAGCAATTTACAAGTCAGATAAGAAGGAGAGTCTCACACACACACACACACACACACACACTCCCTGCCAACTTTCTCTCCAGCTTTTAATCCTCAGAGATAAACTCCAGCCATGGACACCTCCAAAATCTGAGATCAGTATCTAATTGGGAGGCATATAATCAGCCTGTGTACTAGATAGAGATATGGCAGTCTGCTTCTCAAAGAAGAGTCCTCATACCCCAGATCCACATATTTTCAAGATCCAGTAGATTCAGAGCTCTCAAAGGGTTCCGCTATATTTAGGCTCTTCTTTCTTTCATAACACAAATGATTCAGTCATTCCTCTTTCTGTCATTAAAGATACCATCGTGTACTGGCAGCAAACAGTGAGGAGGAAGATTGGATCGGAGTTCCAGCTACCCTCGTTACAGTCAATGGACCACCAGCAAGAAAATTGGAAGTCTACCACTACCTGTCCCATTTCCCTGTTTTGTTTTCACCTGCCTATACCAAGGGAAAATTAATTAAGAAAATATCCACAATGCCATGGTTGGGGGTGGTGCCACTTCAGACAAGTTTAGGAAGGTCTTAGCAACCTTTCAAGGCCAATTTTTCCTGGAACACAAACCAAGAGAAGCTAGTCCTAGCACACGAGGCTACAACTTGGGGTTATGCATTTGATTACTGAGGATCAGATCTAGCAGTCTTTGGGACTTCAGGTGAAAGAATTAAATACAGACCCCAGGAACAACATCAGAGCTCTCTGTCCAGAAGACTGCAATATATATATATATATATAGAGAGAGAGAGAGAGAGAGAGAGAGAGTATATGTGTGTGTGTATGTATGTGTGTGTGTGTGCTTGTGTATACACACACACATGTACATATAGTCTTCATTGTGGCTTCATTGATCTTCACTGATTCCCCCCTCCCTCAAAATAAATACATTCATTTATACAATTTATAAACTGCTTCACAGGGCTGTCATAAATGCTTTATGTGTCTTTTAAGTTGAATTAAAATTTTCTAGGGACCTTTTCCCACTCCCTTTTCATGTAATCCTACTCACAGTTGCAGCTGCTAAAATTAATACATATGCTGATCTCAAATGGCTTAAATGCCAGCCTTCATAGAACCCATATTTTATCTGACACTGAGCAATAACCAGGAATACATGGAGAAAAAATGCTAACCTCTTCCTTAAGGTCAGAGCTGGGGCTAGTCAAGAGCTTGAACCAGAAATAATTAAAGATTTGGCCATGACATTCATAACAAGCTTTTTGTTGGCCTTTAAAGAAAGAGAAACATACTGTTCAGCTGGGCGATTTTGGATTAGTGGGGAAAAGACACCAAGGGTATCATCACTTCATGTCAATGTTCTTTTTTCAATTATTTCCTTCTTTCCGTCCTGAAATCTATTCTGAATCGTAGCCTGTTGAGTATTTAAGGTATGCCCTTCCATGTCACGGGTATTTGAATGAAGTAGTTTAGAAAATAGATTACTGTGAGCTGGGATGCCTTTAATGTCTGGGGACGAGGAACTCAAGTCATCGTCTCCTCAGGTAAGCATTGATATTCCAGTTGCAACAGAATTGCAATCTGACTTAATAGAAATGTAATGTAGATTATTCTGAAGCCATGGGGATCTATAGAGAAGACCTTGTATGGATTTTTACCAAATCTGAAAAATTCCTCTTGTTTGAGGAATGGAGTGGAGTTGAATAGAATGGAATAATTCTGGAAATATATAGTTAATGGTTGCCATTGAAAAGAGGGGAGCAGAGAGCTGAAGCCTAATCTATACCAGTTGAGAAAGGTTCACCAAAACCCATTAAGGTTTGTTTCCAACGTGGTTTTCATTTCCTCTTGCAAGTGCCCTAATTTTTGTGGCACTGACCAAAAAGAAACCAGTTAGTGTGCTACTGGGACTTCAACATCTGGGGACGAGGAACCCTTGTCTCTGTCACTTCAGGTAACATCTAATTATTTATCTATCCTTCATTATATTTTTCTCCCCAGAAACCTTCTTAGAATTTAGAATTAGCAGTCTTAAATATCAGGCATTTCGCATTCTTCTGTTGAGGTTTTTTGGATGTATTTTTTTACATACTGTGGAAACTGTCTATTTCTGTTTAAACAAAAAAAAAAAAGGTTTCTTTCCCGGTGTTTGAATGGAATCCTTGTGATTTGATGAGCAAGCATTTCAGTCAGGTTCTCCCAAAGCAGGAGCAAAGGATCAAGCCATATTTCTAACCAGTTTTTGTAAGATTATTAGTAGAAAATTGAATGGTGTGTAACTATGCTTTCTGGGGCCCAGGAACCCCAGTGACTGTCACTTCAGGTAAAAAAAATTATTCCTACTCCATTTTTATTTTTTTCCAATGCTAGGTTGGACTAGTTCCAAAAGCTGTAGATATTAATAAGGCTGCTTAATTATTAACTATAGAGAATTATTGGTTTAGTTACAATTTCACTAAAATGGGGAAATAGATGTAGAAAAAGTGTAATGTCTGGTGAATTCCAAAGTGTAGGAATTCCACTGCACTCTCATTTGGCACAAAACCACTGTCTGATATCCAGTTATGTCTAAGTTTACGGATTGAATATCAGTTCAGTCCACTTGGAGAAACTGGCCATCATCTTCTCAGTGGAAGGGAGCTAGTATGCATTTGTTCACCTTCAGTAGACAGATTAATCCATGCAAATACTATGATGGATTCTATTGTTGGAGCCAAGGAACTCCAGTAACTGTAACTTGAGGTAAAGATTTTCGATTATATATTTCTCATGGATGTAGTGATTTAAAGAGATACTTGCCACCCTAGACCACTCTGTCCAAAATACAAAAGGAGAGGAGGAAAGAGAAATGTTTTTTTAATTAGAGAGAGAGAGAATACAATTGTGGACATGAAGGTTAGGCAGGAAAGAGGCATAGTTAGAACGAGGAATGGAAAGACAATGGGACAGATTTAACATCAGGTGCCTGGAGATTTGGGACAAGATGATTTTGTCAACCGGGAGTGGAATTCATATCTCTGTGACAACTATGCTTTTGACCAATGGGGACCAGGAACTTTGGTTACCGTAAGCACCGGTGAGTAAAATTGGGCTCTTTGTTCTCTATACTGTGTTTGTTTAGGAATTTTCTTGGATTTGTCTCTCATTTTTTCCAAAATGATAGTCAGATGAACCGAAGCCGCTCTCTATCTCAAAATGTCTTTGCATGACCATTCGCATTTTTGCCATTCCTGAGAATCATGCTCTAGGCTAAAATACACGTCTTCTTTATAAATCCATCCATAGGATTTCAGATTATGCTGGGGATTTTTTTTAAAATCTACTTCTACATTTTGATATTAAGGCATCAAGCGTTGGAGTTTCTCTGTGGCAACCAAACATCAAACAAGCAACAGTCTCATCTCAGATCTAAAGACTACGCATTTCCAGAACTAAGTAACGAAGTCTAGAACAGCTTTGCCCCAACATGTATTTTTCTCTTAATGTACCAGAAAACTCTTTTCTTTCAGTAATTTGGTGAGTCCTGAGCAATGTTTGTGCAACTTTTGTCTTCTGAAGCTATTCGAAGGCTATTTTGGTATGGAGCTTGTCTAAATTAGGATGAAGCCCTTTTTTGTGGGCTGGAAAAAGCAAAGTAATTCCTTACTAGGTTTTTGTACATGGCATAGGAAGGGGTGACATGATGTGACTACTTTGATCACTGGGGCCAAGGAACAACAGTCACAGTCACCTCAGGTATGTTTTGTTTTTTTATTCCTTCTATTTCTTCCTGTTTTAATTTGGATTTTATTTCCTTTTTGCTTTTTGCTTTAATTTTTGAGATGACATCCCTAAACCTTTTGTCTGTGGGACTGTTCCAGTTCTGAGACAGGAGCAATCCTTTTGGGGAGCACATTCTGGAAACAGAGAGGGTGACCCCTAATTTCAGGAGAATCGACTGTATTTCTGATAGGATCCACTGAAGTCCCCAAACGGCCCACTTGACAGAAAGCTGTACTTCAGTCAAACAGGCAGAAAATTGGTTACGGAGTTGCCGACATGCAACATGAATTCTCCCCTAGAACAATCTGTATTTTTAGGTCCCTTAGCTGTCTTTAGGCTGAAATTTTAAATAGGTTAAAAGAGAACCTGCAAAAGAAATGTTTTTGGAGAATTCTTCTACACCTGATGAGTTCAAAGTTCTTGCCATCGCAGTCCATTGACTGCCAATAAATTAATCCTTAACGTTACGTCAGGATAACTAATGAGTTGAAGTTCTTGAATCGGTTCCTCCTAAGAATTTTCCAGTGTGACAGCTGGCTTGACGTTTGGGGACAAGGCACCCCAGTCACTGTCACAACAGGTAAAAACAATTTTTCTTTTCTAAGATATTCTTTTAAATTTTTCTTTGTGATTTTAGTGCTATTTTCTTTGGATTCACCAGAATTCAGGAAGAACTGAATCGGTAGCAAAGATCAAAATTACCCTGGTTTCTCCTTTCTTTACCCGCATTCTTTTTTTCTTCCTTTCTTTTAAAATGCTGCTCTATCATCTCCTATCCATCTGCAAGAATTTAGGAAGATGGTTGCGAACAAAATTGGGCTCTTGATGTCCTTTACAAAAAAATATGTTTGCCCGCTCTAGAAATAGAGAAGAAAGATGCTATCAGGTTGAAATTTTATTAGGTTTGTTCTAAAAGATGAGTGGAAACAACAAATCTCATTTGAAGTGAGGAAGGGTTTAGTTAGGACTTGGGGAGAAAAGGAATCTAGAGTGAGATTTTCTTAATATTACTCCAGTCCAGTCTACAGTGACCGCAAAGGATTAAGGACACTGTTGACAGGTAATTCTATCACTGTGTATTTTACTACTGGGGAAATGGAACACCAGTCACAGTTACCACAGGTAAATCTAAATTTTTCTAAATTATATACGTTTCATATAAGTATGAAGCGGTTTACTGTTTGGGGAGGATTTTGCCTCCTCTGAAGATATTCACTCTTCTATTCTCTCAATGTTTTTAATTTCTAAAATTTCTGAACCACAAGATGAAAATGTCAGATATCCAGTGTCAGAAATGAGATAGTCACTCCTTTCTTAATTCTTCTTCTGTTTACCAGTGGGTCAATTATTTCAATGCAGAAACAGAATCGCATCTTAGACGCATCATTTTCAAAGTGTAAATCTGTCTCTCTGCCGAATTGTTGTCTGTCTTTCTACAGACAGCCATTCCTATTCCTTTTGTCATCCATTACTTTAATTCTAGTTACCCTTCCACAGATCGGAATATTAATTCTTTCATTTCTTTTTTGCTGTTTGCTTGAATTCTCTGTTATATATTACTTTGCTGTAGAAGAGGGGAAAAAAGTCTCATGGCATTTTAAAGAAAGACTTAAAGAATTCTGAAATGGCCTTTTGTAAGACCTTGTTTCATGTAGCATATTCAGATGGTTAAAGGTTTCTGTTATGCCGCAAGGAATTAGATAATCTTTAACATATCACTGCATTCTATCTCTGTTATTTTCTGTTATTTTTGATGGTTAGTCATAACTCCTGTTCTTTATGGGATTTACTGAAGACAGTGTCTTATTCATTCCTGGACTGATTCCTGCCTCTGAATTAAGTTTAGGGGAAATCAGCTCAAATCTCCGATTTAACCAAAGATGAGATTTGTAGTAAAGTAAAATTGTTAGTACAAAATAAAATGGTTACATAATTGCCTTTAAACAGACTGAAGTTAGAAAGCAAGATAAAATGCTGGTTAGATAAAATAGGAAAAATAGAAAATCAGTATAGTTTTTTCTTTTTCTTTTCTTTTTTTTCCCCCCAGAATTAATGTGTTTATTTGCAGTTGGGTGGTTGGTGGGTGAAACTAAAATAGCCAGACAGAAAATAGAACATTCTGGGATGTTAAGGGAGCAGATGGTGATAGATTCGTTTCTCAGTTTCAATATATTTTAAGACTCAAGTTCCATCTGACAGGGTTTGGGGCCTCTAGATTGGTTCTGCATGGATGAAAATAGCCCTGAACATTTCAGAAACAACATCTGTTGTTTTTGGTCCTCCTTCCCCTTCCCTTTCCAAGAATAAATCTTATTTATCATGTTTTAACTTAAAAAAGAAAAAAGTCTCTCCTTAGGCATTTGTTTTTGCTGGCACTCTACGATTTCTGCACATTTTCTTCTAGAAATCATACGCTGAAATGGTAAGGAAAAGCAGAAATATCTGTATTGATTCAATGTTAATAACCACATATTTTCTACTTGTTACTATGACAATCTCTTTTACTTAATTATTATGGATTATTATTTACATTATTAGGTACTTGATTACTATAGCAATACCTTTTAATTATGTTTCTACTTTATAAGAATAGAATCTTTACTAATAATTTTGCACTAAGCTATATAGCATATTTTAGTGATGCTGTTGAACCGTTGTTTGTTTTTTATGAATTATCCATGATGAAAGTGAGAGATTTTATTAGCGTGGTTTTTAGAAAAGAATGAATTTGTGGCATGAATCTGGGTTGTTTTTTAGGGAGAGGGGTGTTTCTCCCGAGTAACAAGGGAAGCTCTTTCTGAATTTTCTCAACTGAAAGGACATACTTTTTATTATTATTTTAATTGGGATTGTTTTATTCTTATCCTCAATATATTTCATCTTGGTGGAGCATCATAATTGCTTTGATTTGAAATGTCCATCTTTCTTTTTCTGTTTGATTGATTTTTAAAAAAGTATAGGTCATCTCAGAAGTTTGGTTGAGGAAAGGAATTATTTTTACTTGTCTTAGTCTAGATAGCATAGACTAAGGGGAGCTTATAATATAGTACCTGATAAATTAATTATCCCGTTTAGTTAACATTATTTTTCATATTGTTTATGAGATAGGGGTGGTGATTTATTAAAATGTTTCTAAGGGTGATAGTTATTTAGAAGATTGGTTGATTGACTGGCTGATAGACAGAGATTCTTTTAACTGCAAAATTAGTAACCCTCTTCACCATCTTAACTCCCAACCATCCGGAATGCTCTGAGGGTCTTCCCAATAAGGACACATCCAATATCTTGCCCACCTGAATAAAACTCTTGGAGTTGCAGGATAGTCAGCTGGATCTTTCTAATATCTCTGAAGCTTAGCCAGAAAGAAGTCCTACAGATTCTCTGCTCCACAGCCTAGTCTTCCCGACCTCTATAGCTTTACCTATATCTGTGGCAATAATAGCTCAGGCAGGGAGAATGTCCCTGAACATCCCTAAAGCACACTGTTCCACTTTTGAAGAGATGTATAGCTTCCTACTCGGCTATGTCTTTGGGAATGATCAGAAAAGCAAAGGACTATGAGCATTTCAGCAAGCCAGATGTTTAGTTGCAGGAGACGGTCAGACCTGTCAGCTCCAGGCTAGCTCTAGCAATGGCATGATAGTAAAGGGTATCAGTTTGAATTCGAATACTCAGCTAGAGAAAAGCTGGAGAGCCTTGTACTCAAGCTGTAGCTTTGGGAAAGGAAGAGAAGCTCTTCTCACTGGCTTAGCTTCTTGAAGCCTATCTCCCTAGCTTTCCTGAAGGCTAGTGCTATAGCAGCTATATCAAACGATTCTCCAAAGCTAGGTGCTTGCCTAGAGAAAGTGGAAGGTTCAGCTAGGGATATTTGGAGCACTTTCTCCAAAGCCAGCTGTGCAAGTAAGGACCGGCAAACCATTTCTATCAAGTGCTCAGTGATAGAAATCCAAGGTCTTCCTCCTGAACAGTGGTCCAGAGCAAAGGAAGAAGCTCCCAGCATTTGCCTAGCTTATCCAATACTAAGCTAGGATGCTAGGTTTTTGGGCTGTAATAATTTTAGCAGCAATAGCTAGGGTAGGGATCAGCAGCCGTGATAGGGTGACTTTCTAGAGCCCCCTTGCTCTCGGCTGAAAAGCAACTTGATGAAAACTGGGTAAAAATATCAGCAACCCTCTAGCTTCTCTGAAACCCACAGTATGGCTAGGAGCTAATTCATATTCTAGGTGCAAAAGGAACAGGGGGGTATGTACAACTAAGCCTAGTGCTTAGCTAGGGACCAAATCAATGCTTTTCCTCCTTAGCTCTGGGTTTGGGATCCTCAGAAACCAACCGCTGAGCTAGGAGTATATGGATGCTAAGCTTTCAAAACTATAGTGACTACAGCTGAGATGGCATCTCCCTAAAGCTAAGGGCTTGGCCAGGTTGAAGCTGCTTTGTTCCTCTACTGAGAATTGGCTTTAGCCACTATGGGCAAGCCTGTAGTTTCTCTGAAGGCTTGCATTGTGTTTAGATGTATGCACCTGAAATCTGCTGCTAAGGGTTAGCTGGGCTGGGGGTTAGGGAAGCTGAACATCTTTCATACTGATCACATCACTAGCTGGGAGGAAGGAGCAACCTGAGATTCTCCAAAGGCTAATCCATAGCTGGGAGAATCCTTGAGAGCAGAGGGGTTTGGGGAAAACTCCTGGCTTTCTGTGAAGCCCACCACTCAACTGGGAGACCTGCCATTCTTTCCACTGTGGAAGTAGCTAGGGTGGTAGAAATAAGTTAAAGCCTTTGCTAGCCCAAAAGCACTGAAAGGTTCCCAGCTTAGTGGTGGATCTAATAATGATGGGGAAAGCTCTAGCAGCCCTGTAGAAGTTCTGAAGCCCACCAGTCAGCTTGGAAAGCTGCAGCCTTTCTACACCTCTAATTTCAGGATAGATTGAACTGGGATTGCTTGCATGCCTAGAGCTCCACTGGGGAATTGCTAGCAGCCTTCCCCATAAGCTCCTTGGGAAGCGTACCATGACGGGGAAAGCTTCTAGCATCTCCGGAGCTTTTTAGAAGCTCAGCGCTGGCTGAGGTGGTGCGTGGTGGGTTTCAGATCTAGGGTAGCTACAGTTGGGTTGAAGCCTTGCATGCCTAGAGCTCCACTGGGGAATTGCTAGCAGCCTTCCCCCATAAGCTCCTTGGGAAGCGTACCATGACGGGGAAAGCTTCTAGCATCTCCGGAGCTTTTTAGAAGCTCAGCGCTGGCTGAGGTGGTGCGTGGTGGGTTTCAGATCTAGGGTAGCTACAGTTGGGTTGAAGCCTTGCATGCCTAGAGCTCCACTGGGGAATTGCTAGCAGCCTTCCCCCATAAGCTTCTTGGGAAGCGTACCATGACGGGGAAAGCTTCTAGCATCTCCGGAGCTTTTTAGAAGCTCAGTGCTGGCTGAGGTGGTGCGTGGTGGGTTTCAGATCTAGGGTAGCTACAGTTGGGTTGAAGCCTTGCATGCCTAGAGCTCCACTGGGGAATTGCTAGCAGCCTTCCCCCATAAGCTTCTTGGGAAGCGTACCATGATGGGGAAAGCTTCTAGCATCTCCGGAGCTTTTTAGAAGCTCAGCGCTGGCTGAGGTGGTGCGTGGTGGGTTTCAGATCTAAGGTAGCTACAGTTGGGTTGAAGCCTTGCATGCCTAGAGCTCCACTGGGGAATCGCTAGCAGCCTTCCCCCATAAGCTTCTTGGGAAGCGTACCATGATGGGGAAAGCTTCTAGCATCTCCGGAGCTTATGAGAAGCTCAGCGCTGGCTGAGATGGTGCGTGGTGGGTTCCAGATCTAGGGTAGCTCCAGTTGGGTTGAAGCCCTCCAAAGATCTCTGATGTTGGAATCTGGGTGGTGAGGTTTCAGGCAGGAGATTTCACTGGGATGTAAGCCTTTGAAGATTGAAGCCCTTTAGTCCAAGTTTTGCTTGGAGTTACAAAGAGCTTAGATGGCAAACCAAGGCAAAGCATTCCTCATGGTCTATGAAGCATTCAGCTCATTATCCTGCAGTATATTTGGAGCTGAAGGATGGGGAAGGAGGTGAATTGGAGCTCAGCCTGTTCCCTATTGATTTAGAGCTCTGAAAATTTTAGGAATTATTCCAAGGAAGTCCCTTAGCTAGAAGGTGGGTGATTCTCTTAGATTTCTAATGAGAGAATTTTTTTTTTAACAGCTTAGGCTGTTGTACAGATTCAGTCCAGTTATTTTATGATTCAATCTGTTGTACAAAACCAAAAAAGAAAACCGTTAATTCGACAACCCGCCTGTTCTGTGATTGCAGCCGGAGGGTCAGCGGAGGGACACATGCCAATTTGCGGCATGGAGAAAGTTGTGAGAGATGCCATTTCTCTGGAGCACATGGCCAGGCTAGCTGGAAAGCACTTGCTTTCAGAACCTGGAAAAACTCTGAAGCTCCGAGAGCCTTTTTCCCTACTCTAAAACTCAAGGTTCTTCTAGGGAGATAACTGTACGGCTTTGAAAAATGAGAATTACAGTGCCCAGATTTCCTTGAAGCCGTAGAGTTTGCAAGAGGCATGTGAGTCTCTTAGCTCAGCCATCCCAGCCTTGAAACAAAAAGGGGGTGAGCAATTTCCCTGCCTCTCTTTCCTTTGTTGAAGGCTAGTTTCCCACTGGGATATGTGCAACCCTTCATGTTAACCTTGAGGCGCGCATGAGATTTTCTCATGCCGCTCCAAGGCTCTGGTTTGAGAAGTGGTTTGGGATGGCCAGATAAGGTACAGGAAGCTTCCCCAAGAACAGGGGGCATTGAGGGAGGGAGGAATGCACCTTCCCAGCTTTCTAAAAATCAGAGCCCAGGTAGGAGAACTAGAAAGTCACCAGCTGAGTGTTGGATTCAGCAAAAAAGAGCGGAGTTTGTATGAGCTTTGGGGGGACTGTTGGGGGGACTGCTGCCTTTCCCCATCCAGATAAATGATTTGGCTTGGTCAGTTATGCATGGGCTTTTGAAGACGCCAAGAGAAAGCAGCTAGCTTCCCCCCACCTGGTCTCCTAGAAGGTCAGTACTCATCTGCTTGAACTTTGGAAGATTCTGGTGGGTACAGTATTATGGATTCACCAATGTCCAGCATTCAGCTGGTAAATTGCATGGTTTTCCTCCAAGCTTCAGCTCTAGAAATGCAGGCAGAGAGAAGGTGGGCTTCCCTTCTGAAATGCAACAGAGTTAGGAGGTATGAAAAATTCTAGCAGTAGATCAGCTGCAGGAAGGGCATTCAGCCAAGCTAAAGCCAAGCTCTTGACAAGCGACAGAAGCAGCTGCCTGCTTCTGTGTGGGTTTGGTGGTTCGGGGACTGCTGAGGATTTGGGAGAGTGCATTGCCCTGCAGAACTCTCCCACCCAGCTTCCTTTGAATGCTTTTGAAAAAGCTGAAGGAAGCTCCTGGAGTTTCTAGAAAGCCTTCCTGAAGCTGAGGATGTGAAGGTGTCACATTCCCCAAGCAATGCTGGCTATGGGAATCATGGAGAAGGGGGTGTTTGGGATTAGGAGGGCTGCTGGGAGAGTGGAGTTCTTTCTCCATAGCTTCCCAGTTGCAAGCCTCCAGCTTAGCTTAAATTTTGGACTGCCACATTCCAGGAAAAAGTATTGAGGAGCTAGACCTGAATGACCCAAGACTTGGTTTTCTGAGCTAAACCTGAGGCCCAATATTGCCTTGTCCTGTTAGATATCCTGATGTAAAAATCTCTGAAAGGTTTCGTTGTCTTCCTGCTTCCTTTTTCTTTTTCCTGCATGGCCACTGAATTGATGCTAAGTGATGATGGCTGTTTATTGCTTGGGATGTTAGACTAATGCAGAATCAGTATCTGAATTGTAGTCACGGCAGCTTTTAATAACTGTTCCTTTAATGTACCATCAGTAGGTTCAGGCCAAGACAAATTTCCCCTCCTGATTTTGGCACACAAAGTGCTCTTAAAAAAACAGAACCAGGCCAAGTCTGGATTGGGGTGGGGGGAGAAGGATGAGATGGTCACCTTTGGGGAGGGAGAAGAATCAGTTTTTATCATGGTCACTGAGAATGCTTTCGCCCTGCTTGTTCTCCAAAGTTAAAGGAGAAGCAGAACTGGGTCCCTCCGATGGCTCTTTGATTCTGTAACAACACAGAAACAGTGTACAGAAGCTTTTAGTAAGTGCCATGCAGTTGACTTGGATTAATATTTCAAAAAGAGCTGTATTTCTTTTTGAGAAAAAAAAAACCCAAAGGCTGCTGAGGTTTTTTCTCAGTTCTTGCCCTTCCCATACGGAAGAGAATTGTGTGTGTCCATCAACACAGCACCAGAGAGAAGGGGACTCAGCTCTTGCACAGAAGAAGCTGAAGCATTTCTCCAGAAGGGCTTCAGATCCTCAACCTAGTTAGGAAGGCCTGTGGGGGATTCCATAAACAGGTCTGGTTATCATGACAGAATACCTCTGGAAAATATCTGAGCCACTTTGGTCTAGTAGTGAGGGTGCTGGCCTAGAAACCAGGAGATTGTGAGTTTTAGGCCTTCCTTAGGCATGAAAGCCAGCTGGGTGACATTGGGCCAGTCATTCCCTCTTAGCCCAACCCACCTCACAGGGTTGTTGTGGTGGGGAAAATAGGAGGAAGGTGTATTAGATGTGTTTGCTACCTTGAGATGATAGATAGATAGATGATAGATAGATAGATAGATGATAGATCAGAATAATAATCATCATGACTTCGTCCAAGAAATCAGGAAAGTTGATAGGATTGGAGCCTAAACTGGGGCCATTAAGAGAGAGATATCCCTTTAGACAGGAGAATTTGAAGGTTTTCTGAAGTTCTGTAATGATCTGTGGGAATATCCTTGAGAGACAGGAGGAAGAGGAGGAGGAGGAAGAGCCGCAAGCAGGGCAACGGTCAGATAAGAGATATCTCAGCCCACAGAAATAATGGAGGTGTGGAAAGCATCTCAGAAGGGACCCTCCCTCATTCCCTGGAAAGTAAAGAAAGGGGGGAGAGATGCGCTTTCAGACTTGCAAGATTCTGTTACAGTAACCTTACAATAAAGGTGGTGCTAGTATTCGTGAAATTGGTTTCGTGTCTGGGCTACCTCGAAGGGCTGACAAGTGCTCCATAGCCACCCAAAAGGGAGCACCCACTGGACAAGAAAGTGGAGGCAAGCAGAATGTCCAGTTTGAGCAAATTATTGGCTTTCGTTTACCTGGCTGACCAAGAGAGCCATGGACTAGTGCAACCTTGTGGTGTAGGTCTCAGGGAAAAGCCCATTTGATGCTTGAGGCCTGAGATCTGCTTCACCTTTTTGAGAACAAATGCTCGATTGGTTTCAAATCTCAGCATGTGGCATGGCGGGGGGGTGGGATTTAGCCTCTCGTTTTGTTCCCCAGGGTCAGAAACATTTCATCATTACAGTTGTGACCTGTGGGTAAATGACATTTTAAAAACTCTTCTTAAGCATTTCTTCTTTTTGGCACTAAGGGTAGATATGCCAGGGAGGTTTGACCAACATTCCTTTCAGGAATCTGAAAATCCATTGCCGTTGAAAGAAAATAGCTAGCATTAGGCCTCCTGGAACTCTTCCAGTTTGCAGTCATACGAATTCAAAATATTTCCCAAGGCTGATCTCAGTGATTCTTACGACAACCCGGAAAAGTTGACCCGTTGTTTTAAATCTCCTATGACAAAGCATGGTGCCGAGACTGAGGGCAAACAAAGATCTCGGGCTATGGGCAGCTAACAGTGAAATGTTTGCACTTCAGTTCATACTTCCTAATCCTACTACATTAGCTCACACATAGGAGGAACATGTGAAGGTGGAATCCATATGAATTGTAAGAACTAATAAGGAACCGAGTGATGCAAACCCACAGACTGGATACTTTCATATAACTTGAAGGTATAAATGAACCAGAACACACACTCCACAAAAGCGTCTGGCTAACTCAGGGAAAACCTACACAAATCATTGCTAATCTTGTCTTCCTTTCTCAGCAAAGCAAGCGTTCGCTTCCTTTCAAGCATTCAATCGCAGCTGAACATGTAACATCTCCAAAACCCGCCGTCCTTCTCTTTTTCTTCTCCCTCAGAACCCCCAAGTGCCCCTTCTCTTTTCCCACTCATCCCATCTGAGAAGAACTCAGGGAGTACAGACATCGTCATCGGATGCCTCGCCAAGAATTTTCTGCCAGATGCAGTCACTTTCTCCTGGAATAATCCAAGCAACGAGAGTCTCAGCGCCGAAAGCTTCAAGAAATTTCCTTCTATTAGGAACCCGGCTGGGACATTCACTGCAGCTTCCGAGGCTAAAGTCTCATTGGAAATATGGAATACATATAAACCATTCTATTGCAAAACTGACCATTCGCAGGGGAACGGAGTGGTAGCAGTTGCTAAACCACAACGTAAGTGAAAGTCTTTGCTTTATTCCACCAACCATATCATCCATGAGAATGTAGGCCACTTTCATACACAACACACTCCATTGTGACCTGAGTTTGTAGAAAATTTAGCCCCCCCCCCCGCCTCCAGAAGGGCTGCCCTAAATCACCACACATAATATCCTCTTCTTAACCCAATTAATAATTAACAAAGTCTAATTCAGACCTGACATTTTCTACCCAGAAAATGATGATTCCTTCTGAAAGACAGGCACACTAAGGTACTTCCTCTAACCTTGAAACCCAACCCTCTGACTGTAGATGAGGTTGAACAGGATTGGCTTCTTCTTGGCCATGGGAAATGAGTTCTCTGCATATGCTCACCAGTGCCCTGTTATGTGCTCTGGGGCTGAACCCTGCTCATCCTTGTTTCCAGTAGGTCCCTGTTTCCCAGAGATTCAGGTAGATGCAGATGTGTTACTCAATTATGGCCCATAATCAAATACCAGCAGACCACTTCGCTTATCTAATAAGTTTCTAGCTAGATCTGAACATGCAAGCCTCTCCATATTACTGCAACTTCTGAATCTTCATTTATATTATGCCTTTAAGGTGTTGAATTTCCTTGTCATAATCATTTTTTTCTTGCAATGTTCTAGCTCCAGGAGGCCCTCCCCCTGAGATGCTTGTTCGGGCACCACCTCTTGCTGCATTTTTAAGTAGCTACCTAAATTCCACTGTCACCTGTGAAATTAGTAACCTCTGCTCTCCAAACACTGAAATCCACTGGTTTAAGGAGCAAACAGAAATCACCAGTGACATCACCACCAGCAAACCCCTCTTAAATACTCGTGGTACATACACCATCTGGAGCCAACTCATCATCACCAAGGAAGACTGGTTTTCTGGCAAAAAGTTCATCTGTGAAGCGAGAAGCACGGCATACAATCATTCACAGGAGTTCAGCATGCAATCTTTTTGCAAAGGTAAATAGAAGTTTCTTTAGGAATCAGAGCAAGGTGGCCATTCAAGGGATAACACTTTGCCCAAAGGATCCTCTAGATTGAGCACTGAGTTATTCAATTTTTTGGCTCCACTGCTCAACAGAAGATTCATACACACACACACTGTACATATCTTTGTTCACCAGACACTAGGCACACTGTCTCTGAGAGCATCAATTAGTTCAGTAAATTATCTGGGATCAGAATATTCACCTGTATTTTATTGTCAACATAGAGAATCTTCTTTTCTCTGAAGAGCTATACATAGAAAGAATTTAAACAGAGAAAACACATTCTCCTAACTCACAGATGCCAGAAAAAGGGCAAAATGTTATATGCAACCACCTGATATCAATGCTGTCATTTCAAAGGTCATCATTGAGTTTTAGATTTTTTTTCCCCAAAAACTCCATCCTTAAAGCAAAATGGTTTTCCGTTTTGCTGGTTCCATACAAAATGTATCATGAGAGATTCTTAAAATCCCATCTAGTCGCTGTCAGAGATAAATCCAAAGAGAAAATCTGTACATTTCTCAATGATGCATAGGAGCAGGCCCCAGAGATCAAGAGTACAATATTCTTCCACCTGAATGCAGTGTATAGGGGATGAGAGGACCACACACTGTACATTACTTAGCCACTGTTCAAGAGATTTTAATGGATCACAAGAAAGCAGACTCATAAGCAACTCTATCATAAGCTTATTAGTAAATATTAGAAGGGTAGAAAATTTGTACAATTTATTGATTTATTGTAGAATCAAACACTGTTCTCACTTTTGTCTTGAAATCCCTCAGATCCCATAGGGTGTGCATCTGTTAAAGTGGAAACCATCCCCCCAGCTTTTGCTGATATCTACCAGACCAACTCAGCCAAACTGACTTGCAGAATCTCCAATATACCTATTGACATTTCAAACTTGAACGTCACCTGGACACGAAAATCAGACCACAAGCAACTGCATACTGCACTGGGAGATTTGCAGGTCCAGAAAAACCAGATGTTCTACGTTGATGCTATAGCTACAGTGTGTGCAACAGAATGGAAGGAGGGTGAAACTTTTACCTGTAAAGTTACATTTGAAGGCGTACTTGCAAACCCAGTAGAAAAAACCCTGGAGAAGGAGAGTGGTAAGTTTCTATTTTATATTGATCCATATAAAATAGGGGTCACTTGTTCCAGGAGGGTTCTAGATAAGTGAATTTGCTCCTTAATTCCAATCGAGCACATCCACTGAGAATCCAGTTTCCATACCCATAGTGCTCTACAGACTTTTTTTTTTTCAATTTTCACTCTTCTTTTAGGGAGAGAAACTGTATTCTCACTTTCTTCTAGGAAACGTTTGCACACAGCTTGGGGCCACTAGGATGGTGATCAACAGCCTTACACAGATAGCATAAAGTTCATTGTTCCCAGGCTGCTTTGGTCTTGATAAGTCACATTATCCAGCTAGGCTGTATAAGCAAATGAATCCCCTGGCACCTAATTCTGGCTTAGTCATATTCCATATGACCAAATTTCCTTTCTCTTGTCTACGTTAAGTAGGAAAGCCTTCTTTTCTACTAAATATGCACCTTCTACCTCTAAGATAATAAACTAATATTTGTTCTTTGACATATCAAAATGCTAGTGCAGTCTTACAAAGCAGCAGCTACAGTTAAACATGAGAAAGAATGTGTACTAAATATTCTGCTCACCCTTTCCTTGTTCTTTTTCTTTTCCCAACATTCAGGCAGCACAAAACATGCTCCTTCTGTCTACGTCCTTCCACCTCCATCAGAACAACTGGCTTTGCGGGAAGCAGTAACCATCACATGCTTCATTAAAGGTTTCTATCCTGGCAACTTCTTTGTGCGATGGCTCCATAATGAAGAGCCAGTCAATGAATCAGAGTACTACACCAACCAACCCATATTAGAGACCAAAACATCGAACCAGTACTCTGCCTACAGCATGCTGACCACCAACGAACAGTCATGGAGTTCTGGAGACACTTTCACTTGCATAGTGGGACATGAAGCCTTGCCGTTCAGCACAGTGCAGAAGACTATAGACAAGAACACGGGTAAACCATCCATAGTCAACATCTCCTTAGTCCTCTCCGACGCCATGAGCACTTGCTACTAATTCTTAACCTAATTTCTTTTAAGAAACCTTCATTTGCCCTATTCCTACCAGCATGTGTTTCTCCTGCTTCATTATTGATACTTTGGTGGAAGGTTCGCAGTGATGAAGGCAGATATCTAAGGAAAGATGTGGAATGTTAAAGCATTAGCTGGCCACATCTTTTTGAAGAAAATAAAATTTTTGCAATAAAGTATTTTTCTCAAAACAAAGAAAAAATCTGGCTTATTGTGAGAAATAGTGGTGATGCATGACTACACTGGAAGTTCTGACTTCCTCTTGCATCTATATTCCTTCTCCAACTCTTCCTTAACCTTTTCTCATTTCTTTCTTCTAGCAATGCCTCTTGCACTTCACATTCTTCTACAGCATAACAGTCTTTGTTCTAATTGTTCCATCCCTATATTAAACTGGAGAAGAGCTATTTTAGAAAGCTGGTGGACAGCTTCCTTTTTCTGTACCCATCATGGATTATCTACTCCCAACATCAACGCCTAATGTAGAGTTATTCATGTTCTCAGATCACACCATTCTGTACATGCACAGGCTAGGACCATGAAACGTCTTGAACACTTCTCTTTAATTTCTTTTACAATTAAGGAGATGTCTCATCCATTGGGTGTTCATAAGGAATTATCTGTGGCAACATAGCTTCGTTTGTACAGGACAAGGAAGTTCTTAAGAGACAGTTTTATGAATGTCCAAAACACACTAAAATAACCCCCCAACGCATCTTTAATTGGAGCCAAATTCTTTCAATATGAACACAACTAAATAAATATTGAAGGCTATATCTTGCATAACAGGTATCAGTCAGCTAACACAGTTTTAGCTCTGGACAATCTGCCCTTCCTTTTTCTCTTATAAGTGAAAGTAAAAATTGTAGACACCAATACAACGAAGAGGCACACAAACAAGGACAGCTTAGCTGAACAACATAAAACAGGCCTTCTGAGTGCACTGTTGTGCTTCCATTCAGACTCATCGTACATACATTTGTCAAATAGCAAATGCACAATATAATAATCATGTGGTTCTGAATATCAGTGAATGACATTTGGGGTTTCCTGCAAAATAACCTAGTACATCTCAACAATTCTCAGCACACCGATGTTCTTCTATAAAACGCGAAATACAGTATTTTAAAAGAAAGCCACAATTATTTGGTTCATTGTGAATGTTTATAATAATGAAAGTATTTAGAAGATCAAATATTTAGAACTTCAGGACAATAAGAGATTATCTCATGCACTAATACAAGGTCAAAAACTGATGATTGCTTTTAGAGTCCTTAGCTACAGAGGGGAAAATTCACGCAATTTAATTAAATTATTCACTTACATACATTTAACTAATTAACAAATCACGTACATCTATCAACATCGCTTCATTGTGTTAACCACACTGAACATTCTAGCATCCTTAGGAGAAATTTCACAGATTACTTTATTGGGACAACAGAGGAGACAGAACACCCCGAATTGATTTAAAAAAAAAATTAAATCGTTTCCACATTAAATAGTCCTACAATAAGCTAATTAAATTTTCCATACACCCTGAACACTACTCATTTGATCTTTTATAAAACATATATAATACTGCCATCCTTGATACAGTTATTATTTCCCTGTTCTTTGAGCAAATGAATTTTGTTAGACCAGAGCAGAGACCTTCATAGTGGGCAGTCATTATCTTTTCTCTTGTAAGCAAGTAAACAGTAAATTTTATGCTTCAAAACTTTTCACTCCTCCCATCCAACAGATGTAACAAGCCTAAAATTTATACTCTTGATTTTTTACTCTAGTACTTGACTTAAAAAAATACTCCAGACAAATTCTTCTCCACAAGTTTTAATCGTCATAAAATGGCCACAGTGCCAGAAAAGGCCAAAGAACTGTTGCTTCTCCTCAAAGAAGAACCAGAAGAAAGAGAAGGAATTTATGCCCAAGGCCAAAGTACTCATTGGAGGCAAGGTGATCCATGCCCTGAAGCCTCTTTCTTCTCTCTCAACATATGAGGAAGAATACTGGACTCAAGGAAAGTTCCATAAGTGTTCAACGCTAGCATGGACCTTTTCCATCTATCCAATTTCCCATTGCTTCTCAATAATGTTAAGCTATGGATCATCAACCATAGCACTTAGAAAGGCAAAATTCATCCTCAGCCTCATCTTACAGCAAAATACTGGGCAACTCAGTATTGGATGCTGTCGAACTGGAACTCAAAGTCGCATTGGGAAGATTCACTGAATTGAATCCTGCTCAACTTCTTTGTGTAGATGGTAGTCTCCTTAGTGTGTTATGGATCTGACTTAGTTACCTAGCTGACCTGATGCAGCTTGTTTTCAGACAGCGCACTAATAGTCTCTCTTTGTACTCAAGGAAAATTCATAATTCTTGGTTAATATTCAGAGATATAGTGAAAGAGGAATTTAAATCAGAATGCACTGGTTTGCTCATACACTGACATTCACTCACACAGTTACACCAAATAAAATATGACAATATAATGGAATGGATACAGTGCTGACTTTAAATATTGTAAACCACAAATTCAATTCACGAGTGGCCTTGATCGGACCGCTTTCACTTTCTTTACAATTAGCCTATCTTGTGATAATACAAGAGACACTGATTGTAACTTCTTTTGAAGGCTTAGATTCATTTAAAATGAATGTGACATATGAAAAAATCTCCCAGCCAAGAACATACAAAGGATGAGACATTTCTTTGCTCCAAATCAGAGTGTTTTTCATAATTGATATATTCCCAGTGCTTAAATTGTAGCAGCCCATAACAGAACACTCTATATTCACAATCCATGATTACGAGTTGAAAGGAACACATATTGTCCTTTCAAGGATTACACAAAAACCTTGAAACTATTGTGTTCTAGGGATTTCAAGGAGAGTACCTCATCAGATGGATTTCCTGTATCCATTCAGAAAGCAATTGCTCTACTGAATTCATAAAAAATTCATGAATTCATCCTTAAGAGTTCAGCTCTTCAAATTAATTGCAAATGGTGATCAGCCAATATTGCACCATCTTGCCAACCAAAGGTGAAGATTTTAGATCAGCTTGAATATCTTGCCCCAACATGCTGTTCCTTATAAACCTTCTTCCGATGAATCTGCAGGTTTATACATCTTTTCATTGGTGTTCTTTCTTCACTTCACCTCTGCAGATTTGATGGATTGAGTAATTCCCAAGACAAGCACTATTGATCACTCATTGGAAAATAATCTTCAGAAGTCAGTAGAGGGTACAGCCCCCTTTTTATTCCTGATTTGGGATGGTCCTAAGAAATGCCATCTCCCACCCCTCCAAGGCTTTACTAAATTAGCTCACCTCTTCTTTCCCCATGTTTCCTCAGCTATTATTTGGCATCATCAAGTATTTATTGTCTTGCAAAGAACTTTTTCTGTACCTAAGTGCTTCTTTCCTGTCCTGTATCACTTTCACGGCTTTTGCGCGCTATCTTTATTGAATGTGCCATTTAGCTTCAACGCAACTTGACTTCTTTCTGAACTTTAGAAGCTGACCTTCATGTATTGTCCAAAGGTTACATAGATGGAATTGTGGACTCTGAAGATGAAGAAGAATTCCAGAACCTTTCATCCATCCTTTCCACCTTCATCATTCTTTTCCTAGTGAGCCTCTTCTACAGTGCCACTGTGACAGTCATCAAGGTAAGCACATAGAGGATACTGAAGTGAAATATCCTTGATCATATTTTCTAAATAGAGAACTGGTAGACATTAACTTGCAATTGGTGAAGCTGCCTTTTTGTAGTTATCAATGTCCACTTTTGGAATGGATTTCTATCATTTATTAATGATAAGAAAACATACATATAGATATCTGTATGTTTTGTATGTATTTATGTATGTATTTATACATTTTGTATGTATTTTCCGATGGATGGATGGATGGACGGACGGACGGACAGACAGACAGACAGACAGACAGACAGACAGACAGACAGACAGATAGATAGATAGATAGATAGATAGATAGATAGATAGAGGAGAGACAGAGAGAGAGATTATTGATTTATTAGTCTTACAACCATACCAAACAATAAAATAAAGGTAAAATACAAGGTCTAAAGGTAAAATACAAGCTGCCTTTTTGTAGTCATCATTATCCACTTTTGGAATGGATTTCTATCATTTATTGATAACAGGGGGTGATATGAAAACATACGTATAGATATTTGGAAACATTTTGTACGCATTTTCCCTTGTGTCCATACTTCTGGCTGTGTGGTCATTCATTAGAAGCCCGTTTTTAAGGAAATAATTTTCACTACTCCTGAAAATACACTTGTGCGTATTTTTCCTGCTGTACACTTTTTGTGCTCATTGTTCTGCATTGCAGAAAAGACAAAAAGCAAGCACTTGTATCAATTTATGTGTATTAACATTGTGGAATAACCAGTATCTCATATATATCTAATTGTGATATCTGAGAATACTGCAGACTGAGTTGAGAGCAGAAGTGGCACTGGAGTTACTAGAGCCAAATTCCAAATCTAAAGATTTGGCAATAATTTGTAACCCATTTTGGTTGTCACCATTCCTCCAGTCCATTGCTCCAGTTCAGTGTTTCACCAAGGGAATTCTGGCAGCTGGTCCGCATTTCTGGAAATTTTCCAGATTTTCTCTTTTATGATCTATTTGCTTCATTCTCGACTACCTTCACTTCTCACCTGAATTGCTTCTATTTATCTTCAGATTCTCCACTCTTGATGGAGTGGATCCATTCTAACCAACCTTTTTTTTACCCCCTACTTTCTTCTCTTTCTCTCTCCTTATTTCATTAGATCACCAGTACATAACTTAGAAAAGAAAGAGGATGATAAAAGTATATATTAGTGGAGGAGGGCTACAGTCCCCCAACCCCCTTATCTGGCTTCTAGAATTCTCCTTTATTGTTCTATCAAGCTCAGAAACAAGATGCAGAACATCGGCAGCTCACTTTTCTCCCATTATGAGGTAGAAAACACAAGACTCTCAATTCATACCTATCATGCTCTTCCCTTTCCAGGGAAGGTGTGTTATGGAATTGAAGAATGCATAGGGGAAAAATGGAAGATTTTGGGTCCACCCAGATGCATGAGACAGCCCCACCCATTTTGCTTTACAACTCCATGGATTGCAACCAAGGTTGTCCATACCAGAGCAGACAGATATGTGGTAGGATTCTTATAGATCAGGCAGAAGCACCATTTACCAGTTGTTGATTACACTTGACCTCTGAATGTCATGCTAGGAGCCACACTCCACAAAGCAGGGCTTTGAGCCAGGCAAGACCTAGCTTTCATTTCATTTACATTTATGTTTCAAAATATACTTAGGCTAAATTTTCACTAGTGATTTGTACCATCTTCTAAAGTCATCCAGCTACTGTTGGGCTAAAATAACAGTAATGAGAACCGGCTTGATGGTGCTCCACAATATTTGAGTGAGGCTAGAAAATGCTACAAGTCTCTAATGGAGATCCCAGTATACTGTTACTCTCCATTCATTTATTTCATCATTTGCCCTTCACATTAAAAGTGATGACTGACTACATTTCAGACAAACCCATTTTCTGGGAAAATTGGGTTTCATCTCTGCTCAACAGTAACATTATTTCATCTTTTTTCTGATTCCAGGTGAAATAGAAAGACAGAGGCTGGTTCGACCCAAATGACTCCACATTCGTTGACCTACTTTGTTTATTTACGACTTTTCCATCTACTTCTGTGAAAGGAGAAAGGGTTTATTTGAGGGGAATGGCATTTTGACCTTGCTTTGTATCATAGCCATAAGATTTCATATGAGCTGAAACAGC
The DNA here is from genome assembly GCF_059951505.1 of Python bivittatus. Classification (NCBI taxonomy): domain Eukaryota; kingdom Metazoa; phylum Chordata; class Lepidosauria; order Squamata; family Pythonidae; genus Python; species Python bivittatus. The sequence goes on from NW_028277062.1 coordinate 285,790, forward strand.
CCAGTTGTTTACAGTTTAGATCCATTGTGAAATTTTGCTTCACTTTATTGTGTTATATTCTGTGTGGTGTATATGTGGATACTTCTCTGTGTCTCAGTTATAGTCATTTTTTATCATTATTATGATTTTAGCCAGAATGATCTGCCTGATCTAATACCCTAAAAGGGCCTTACTGCACTTTTATCTTCATATAAACAGACAGGGGATCACTGCACAATCTGTACTGACCACAATGTTCATCTTTTTTTTAAATTGAGATTGCATACAATGCTGTAATAAATATCTATTCTTGATGAATGACATGCCTCCCTTGTGAATTGTTCCTTGTACTGAAGGTGCCAATTTTGTTATTACAGAATCCCAATTTGCTTTTCCGACAAACTTAGTTACACCATGCAGTGTTTTCTGAATCTTAAAGAAGTGGACATTGCGAGAGTGGGAAGGCTGGAGGAGCATGGCTTCTTGAATTCTTTCCAACCTCTTTACTAACAATGGCCATACCTTTGGGGGGTATATGTGCATTGGGAAGCACAGGATAGGCTGAATGGTCTATCCTGGATAACAAAACTGGGAGGAGGAGGGAAAGGGGTTAGAATGGAACAGTGGCCAGCATGATGTCCAGTTTCCTCACCCGTGGGGATGCAAAGGGGGTTGATGGATCAGGGCCATCTTAAAGCACAATCTTCTTTTGCCAGCTTCTCTCTCTCTTTTTCTCTCTCACACCCACACACGCCAAAGTTGGTCCCCTTCTGTCCCATTTGCAGAGAGGTATCCTGCTCATTAACAGGCAGACAGACTTCCAGATCATTCACATCATCTCTATTCAACCTTCTCTTGGGGTGGAAAAAATAAGAAGGATCACCAGATTCTACGATGCTGATGGTGTTCCCTCCAGTTGGTGTTGCAAGGTTATTTGCGCTTCATATTCAACCCACATTTGGGAGCGAAATTCCCTAGACACCACAAAAATCTGTTTGGAGTGGAAGGCCATAAAGGTTCAGCAGACTCAATTTGTCTTTCATGCCCAGAAGTATTCTCTGCCAGGTACCAAATCTGTATTCAATAGGCCAAGGAGATACACACTCTTCTACATTCCCAGATACATTTATTTCAGTCAGGCAACTGATCAGCAGAAGAGGTAACTATGAATAAACCTTTGTCATCCACAGATCAATATAAGTTAATACATGAAGATTCATTTAAGCAAAACCCTATCTTGGATTTTGGAAATTAAACATTTTATGAATTGCAACAGGCATTTCTTCTGTTCCTTTGGTCATGTCTCAAGTCCTACTAAAAGTTCAGATCATATACTGATGCAGAACAGAAATCACTCTTTTCACCAACTTGGATTCTGGTTCCTGTGGGTCATTTCCTGGTTCTTCTGGGCCATTATCAGTCATGAGGCATATGCTGATTGAGGTCCCAGCCTACAAAGTGTCTATAGAGAGTATTGTGGATGCTGTACTCAGATACTGAAACATCTGGTTTTTCCTTTCACAAAAAAAATTCTTTGGTGAATTGACTGTGGGAGACAGGAAGCTTATACAGTACCTTCCTCCTTGGCTACATTTAGACTGTAGCTGCTCTGTAAGTTGATTTCTTCAAGTAATAGTTCCTATAAGGCTTCTAAAACTTGGACTTCCACAGATGTTTATCAGAAGCTTAGCAGACTTCTCAACCTCAAGAATATAGGTTTCAATAGAAGAGAATATATGTAGCTCAGGGTTGAACTGTAGAGTCCTTGGGGTTCTCTGAGCTTTGTTGTTTTTTTGCAGACGTTTCATTACCCAGCTAGGTAACATCTTCAGTGCTAGAAGGAAGTGGGGTTCACTCTCTGATTATATACAGCAGCTTGCCCTGTCAGTGTTAGTGGGGAAATTGTTTTTTCCTTGGTAGTTCCTAGATTAGGCTGTTGTTTACTGCTTGATTGTTTGTCTGAGTTGGTAGTTCTTTGATTAGGATATTGTTTGCTGCTTGTTTGTTTGTCTCATGTTAATCCTGGTGTTAATCCCTGCTTGACTGTGTGTTGATTGCTGGCGAGGAGATGTTCTGGTCTTTTTGTTTCCTTTTTATTGTCTCTTTTGAATAGTGTGTAAATGTTGTTTATCTCTATGGTCTAAGGTGCTGAGAGTTTCCCAGTTGAAATTCTGGTTAAGTCTGTCCATGAATTGTGAGATTAAGGAGTTGTGAGATTAAGGAGTTGTGAGATTAAGGACATGTGGACAGATTTAATCATAATTTTAACTGGGAAAGTGTCTGCATCTTAGACCAAGCTAAATCCAAAAACATGAGGGAATTCCTGGAAGCTTGGTATTCAGACCAAGAGGCACGTAGAGCCATCAACAGGCATGTAGAGATAAACAACATCTACACACTATTCAAAAGAGACAATAAAAAAGAAACAAAAAAGACCAAAACATCTCCTCACCAGCAATCTCTCCTCAAACAGGGATTAACACCAGGATTAACATGAGACAAACAATCAAGCAGTAAACAACAGCCTAATCTAGGAACTACCAAGGAAAAAACAATTTCCCCACTAACACTGACAGGGCAAGCTGCTGTATATAATCAGAAAGCAAATCCCACTTCCTTCTAGCACTGAAGATGTTACCTAGATGGGTAATGAAACACCTGCAGGAAAACACCAAGCTCAAAGAACCCCAAGGACTCCACAATATAGGCTTTCCTAAAAACACTATCCCAACATTATACAACCACAGAGAATAGAAAGAAAGAAATCACAGCTTACTCTCAGTTTATCCATCCAATGGATACAGTTGGATCCATCTATATATGTCTGAGAGCCCTGTACAGCATACATGCATTTAGCAGATTTGTCTGAATGCCAAGCCTCAGGCAGAAGACTAGCAGAGCACATCCATAAATACCAACTAGCAGTCAGAAGACACAATGAAAACTCCTTAATCTCACAACACATGGACAGACTCAACCATAGTTTCAACTGGGAAACTGTCAGCATCCTAGACCAATCTAATTTCAAAAACACTAGGGAATACCTGAAAGCTTGGCAGTCAGATAAATCAACCATCAACAGACACAGAGAGATTAACCACATTTACACATCTTTCAAAAGAGACAATAAAAAAAGCTAAGAAGGAAACCAAAAGACCAGAACACATCCTGTCCAGCAACCAACACCCAAATAAGCAGGAATTAACAACAGACAAACAATGAAGCAGAGAACAATACCCTAATCAAGGAACTACCAAGGAGAAAACCTCACCCCCACCAACACTGGCAGGGCAAGCTATTTGTAGATTTTATTTATCATATTTATCATATAAACAGAGAGCAAACCCCACCCTCACTGGCACTGATGATGTTACCTAGTCAGGTAATGAAACGTTTGCAAGCAAACAACCGAGCTCAGAGAGCACCAAGGACTCCACAGTTCAATCCTGAGCTACAGATATTATCTTCTATTGGAATTTCCTAATGTTCCCAAATATCAACATATGTAAATTTACTATCATGGGCAACAATATAGCTGATACAGGATTTAACATGGATTGCTGGGTTGAATACCGCAACTTACATTCATTGTGAGCTCAGTATCAAGAAAGGGTTGAAGGACAGCTGCATGTGACTTATTTAATAAGTTTAGACCTAACTCAACTAAAATGAAATGTACTGAATACTTGTGGGAAATGGAGGGGAAGAGGAAGGAAGAGGGAGGGAGGATGAAATGCTGATCAGACAATGTGAGTCCCACAACATAGACCAGAACAGAAAGTCAATTCCAAAGAAAGGCTAAAACTACTTTTATTGATATTGCTATAATACCAGTATCTTGCAAGTCTGTTTGTGCTGTAACTTCTTCTTATAATTCAGTAAATTAGGAGGCATTTGCCTGAGTCACTTCTGAATGTTATTTGATTCTGGATGTTGATGAAGATTCTCATTCATCCAGGTGGAATTATCTGGAGGTTGAGTCATGGCAACTGGACTTCTTTTCTTTTGGTCTGATACGTTTCGCTGCTTGTCCAAGCAGCTTCTTCAGTCTAGAAAGTTGGTTAGGGGGGACCCCATAAATGTCTTCCAGGGTGGCTGCGTTTCTCACTGACATGATGGGCTAGTTGAAGGGACAATAGGAGATGTGATTAGTAGAGTCTTTGGGGTGTGGATGTCTTACTCCTAATCCCTCACTTGTCCTCAACTGGGTCGTTAAGTGCTGCCTTCCGGTGAACTTGTGAAGTGGTCTTAATCTTCCTGGGGACTGATGAAAGAGCAGCATGAAAAATGGAAGACAAGTTGTGTCTGAGGCCTCCACCTCTATTGAGGGAAGGATTTTCCACTTTCCTTCACGCCTCTCTCAAACCACCTATCTTCTCTGTCCAAAATGTGAACATTATTGTCCTCAAATGAGTGTCCTTTTTCCTTTAGATGAAGGTAAACTGCTGATTCTGGTCCTGTGTTGTTGTTCCTTGTGTGCTGGGCCATCCTCTTGTGTAAAGGCTGTTTGGTTTCTCCAATGCAGAGCTCTGAACACTCCTCACTGCACTGGATTGCATCTACTACAGTTGTCTTCTTATGTTTTGGTGTATATGTTTTGGTAGTATACGCAATGTTCAAAGTGTTCAGAGTTCTACAAAGACTCCAAAGACTCTACTAATCACATCTCCTATTGTCCCTTCAACTAGCCCATCATGTCAGTGAGAAACGCAGCCACCCCGGAAGACATTTATGGGGTCCCCCCTAACCAACTTTCTAGACTGAAGAAGCTGCTTGGACAAGCAGCGAAACGTATCAGACCAAAAGAAAAGAAGTCCAGTTGCCATGACTCAACCTCCAGATTTGATTCTGGACTTTTAAAAAATGTTTCAGCCCCTTTGGCCTGAATCACAGTATCTCCACCAAGTCATTTTCCTTATTGTCTACAGAAGTACTCTATTTATGCATGGGAAAAATATGCAGCTGCCATTTAGTATATATGCAAAATGGTGGCCTCTATTTTTTACATGTGCAGAACAGGGCAACCACATGTTTTTCCAGAACATCTGGAAAAATAGAGTACATGCAGAAAGTTGTTTGCCATGTTTTGTTACTAATTTCTAGTAGTCAGATGCCCCATCATATGCCATCTCCTTGATGCCAGTAGAGATGACTGAAAGCGGGTGGATTTCAGTTTTTTCCTGGGTTTTGTAGAAAGTTTTGGGTCTTTTATTTATTTGTCTAAATTATCTTAATTTTTGTTTACACTGCTTCTTTTTCACAGTGCTGATGGTTGGAGGGAGACTCTTGTATTATCAAAACGGGTTCAGCTACCTCATTCCATATCAACAATAGTGGTATCTTAGCATTCAGTCATAATAAAATCCAAGTGGGTGTAATTGCGTTTATTGATATTCAGCCAAAAATAAGATATTTCAGAGAAAACAATTTTATAAAGACTCCATAAAAGCTTTTAAGCTATAGCATGGTTGATTGATTGATTGATTGATTGGCTTTTCTGTTTCTTCAACAATCAGGGCTTAATATTTTCAAACTTAAAAACTACACATATGTAGAACAAACAATAAAATCAAAATTGGAACTAAAATTAAATTTAAATTAAAATTAATTAAACAATTACATTAATTTAACTTGGTGGAAGCTTTTAATTTAATTACATTTAACAGCCTCATTGAGCTCATTTTAAGATTGGTTTCCAGCCTATGATATTTCCTATCACCTCCCATCACGTTCTTTTTTTTCTGCCTACAGAAAGCAGTCCTCCTTCCATCTTCCCCCTTTGGTCCTGCTGTAGTACCAGTAATAAGGAAGATTCTGACAGTGTAACTTTTGCTTGCCTGCTAATTGAACACAATGTAAAGTCTTGGGAAATCAAGTGGGAACCTGACGCTCCAGGGGAGAAAAAATTCCCATCACACCCCATATCTGGAGAGAACATATTCACGACAAGTCAACTCACGGTTCCTTCCTCCAGCTTCTCAACAAAATCTTACAAATGCCTTGCAAAGCAGAATCCAGATGGAAAAATAGAAAGCTCTCCCTCGGCGACCTTCACAAGCAAATGTAAGTTTCTTCAAGAGGGTGAACAATGGGAGGTTACGGTCACCAGAGGACTGATGAGCAGATGTGATGCTGGGACTCTGCCAGGAGTGTATGCTCAACCTGGTGGGACAATGGTGTGCACAGAAACAGAGAAGGTGGCCCTCTTGTGTTGCCATGAGCCAGGATAATTGTCCCTGTTGCCAATCACCAATTCCTGAGATCCCAGTGGGGGAAATAAGGAAACTGGGAAACCACACAACACAAAAGCAACCCAGTTCTTTTCTGAGCACTTCTTCCTCTACCACAACCATAATGAAGGAGAGCATCAACGAAAAGAGATGTCTCTTCTATCCCCAATATCTACAGAATGAAATGCTCATGGGAGGCCCCGTGAAGTTCAATAAAGTCTCATTTCCCTGATAGCAAAGGCCAAAGAAATTAGCAGAACCTAATCCAACATTTGGAGATCTAGACTAACCATGATGTCAAATGTATGGGTTAGCATTATACATCATTCTTTAAAATCTTGAAAATAACAGTCGCTGGGGATCAGCAGATGAGGGGATTTAATTTCTCTCCTCCCTTTGTAGCCCTTTGGCTTGAGAAGGAAGATGGAATGAAGGCCATCTTTCCTTCCATCCCAAGGAGCAGCTTCAGAAGGAAGAATGGGTTTCATTGAGATCACGTTTGGGATTAAAAGACAATTCTTATATCATTGTCCTATTAGATCCCACCCCCACTCCCAGAAGCTGTTTTTTAGAGCTTCAGAAGATTCCTGCAATGCTAAATGATGTCTTTAGCATCAGTCTTGTCCCTGAATTTCTTAATTTCCTCATTCTACTTTTGAGTTGAAGGGAAATTTAAGCTCCAATTTTTGATGCCTTTTGAGACTTAAGTTACCGGGGCCAGTACTTGTTGAAGACCTTGGGCTAGATATATAATCAGATTTGAGGGAGATGGAGTTCCCTCTAAATGAAGAGCTTCCTCAGTTTTTACCAACACAACCTGATATTTCAACTTTCCCTTCCTCTTCAAGGATTTCAAATGTTTTTGCTTCACTTCACAAGGCAACATTTCCTTCGGGTCATGTTTGACTCTCAGATGCATCTAAGCAGTTTTCTTGGCAATGAAACAGAAATAGTTTTGCTGTTCCCTTCTTGGATTTTTTTTTTTTACTTCCCAGTCCAGCCTATAGCCCTGGGATTCCCTAAATTCTCCAGTTCAAATACTACCCAGGCCTGATCTTGCCTAGCTTCTGAGCCCAGATGGGATTAGCTAGGCACCACCATGCTTGTTGAGGCCATGCTATAATCACCTTCATGTTCTCCTGATGTTAGATGCATTAGACAGGGTTGCTCTTCAAGACAATCTGGAGATGATCAAAGGTCCAGGTTCTGAAGATAACATCCTGATCAGACTCTTGAACTGGTTATCAACTTGCTTCTGAAGTCAATTAAGTAGAGCAGCTTTGACCTTGAAAAATAGGAATTGTTTGGGACTAGAATATCACAGGATATCCTACCCCCTCCAAAGTACATTTCACTGCAAAAGGCCCATTGTAATCTCAGTTTGGCTTGTTTTCCTATAAATGTCTGAGTTAAGGACAAATATAGGCGATGTTCTCCTTGTTTGCTATTGAGTCCAGAGTGCCAGGAAGATAGGTTTGTAAAAAGTCTGCTTTAAGTAAAAACATTTCCTAAGAATGGCTCTTCCAACAGTCAACAATGTTTTTCTGCTTTCCATTCTCAGATTGTATATGGCATCCTCTGAAGCCAGTTGATGTTCAGATCTTAGCACCCACTTGTGGCAAACAGGGCTCAGTAGCCAACATGGAGCTGGTGTGCTTCTTAAGAAGCCTTAGTGGTGGAAAAGCTGAAGTGGAATGGCTGAAGAATGGAGTAAAGATCCAAGAGAAAGTAGAGGTGGCATTGAAAGCTGATGCGGGGATGGGCAACGGTTACTCCAGTTTCATCCAAATGAACATCAGCAAAGAGAGTTGGCACAAAGGGGATCTCTACACCTGTAAAGTGACTCGCCCGCCAGGCAGTCAAAACATAACAATGCACAATACCAGCAAATGTCAAGGTGAGGATTACCACCATAAGGTAGTAAGAGCTTCTGGGCTACAGAATGATGGTTGAGTAAGAAGTGATCTGGACAGATGATCACCTGGGGTTTTCACTAATGTATGGTTCTGAAGGTGCTCTAGGAATAGAGGCGAATATGTGTAGCTCAGGATTGAACTGTGGAGTCCTTGGGGTTCTCTGAGCTTGGTTCTTTTCTTGCAAACGTTTCATTACCTGGCTAGGTAACATCTTCAGTGCTAAAATGGGATGAGGTTTGCTCTCTATTTATCTGCTGTGGCCTGCTTTGCCAGTGCTAATCAAGGAACTACCAGAAGAACAAAACAGAACCCCCACCCCCACCAGCACTGGCAAAGCAGACCATAGCAGATAAATAGAGAGCGAACCTCATCCCATTTTAGCACTGAAGATGTTACCTAGCCAGGTAATGAAACGTTTGCAAGAAAAGAACCAAGCTCAAAGAAGCCCAAGGACTCCACGGTGCTCTAGGAGCTTGAGAAGTCCATCTGGGTGACACTGGGTTGACTGTAGGCCAACATTGTAGCCTGGGATTTTCATCCCTTATTCATATAGTTTAATTACATTTTATGGAGCAACTGTGGCCACTTCTGGAATAGGAGACTCTGATGTCAGCTTATCATTCCCTTGTCACATTGCAGCTGCATTCTTGCAATCTGTTCTACCTGGGGCTGCATCTGAAAACCATTCAGAAGCTTCAGCTGGTCTAGCATAATAGTGGAACCGAAGGCTAAAAGTAGGTTCAACCAGATAAAATCACTACTCCTGAAGTTGCATGAATCCACACCCAACTTCTGGATATAAGAAAAGGTGGTACTTATCCCTTTTAAAGCCTTACATGGCTTAGGGTTTGGATAACTCTAAGACCACCTTCTCCAAGTTGAATCTGCACTCCCAATGGGATCTAATAGAGAAGGCTTGCTGAAGGTCCCAAATCTAGGGGAATACCATCTCTGTGGAGCCCATTGTCAAACCTTCTTACTGAAGGCCCCCCCTACCCTCAGATATTCAGGCCACCCCTCCCTATTATGGTTTTGTATAGCTGGGAAAGAACACCTCTTTAAAGAACTCTGTGGGGACCTATCATCAGGGCCCTGCTATCGTCTATCTTAATGACATGACTAATTTTAATTTTATGTTGTTAATTGAAATCCACACATAGAATGTAAGCCAAAATAGTAATAATATATATGCCAACCTTTCAGAAGGTCCTTGAGCTGATTCTTCCCTCAGCCACTTGACTACGATTGTAGATGAGCCAAGGGTAATTATTTGAGGTCTCCAGTGAGGAACATCTCATTATTTTCTTGTTGCACTTTCATACTGTGATTTTTTAACCTTGGTTATCTGTCAAGAGTTACTTGGTGAGTGGTTGGCCAGACAGATAGATAAATGTAGATGTAAATATATACATTTAGAGCCTGATATTAGAGCTTTTCAACTGAGCTCAGTTTTAATTTCTTTATTAAAAAAAAGAAAGAAACTACTAAATCTTGCAACCTCTTAGCATATCTGTCACTGCTGATGAATCGTTAATCATTTCTCCCCATGCAAGGGCTACTGTTTGTTTATTTGTCGTATTTATATAGCTGCCCATCTCACAGAAAAGTGACTGCGGGCGGCGTACATCAATTAAAAAGAATAAATACATAAAAAACCATCCCAAGCAAGAATAACTATAAAAGCACACAAACCAGGAGGCAATAATATTAATAAGGGAGCCATCACAATATAATACTATCCCAGAATAGTATTATAATCCTTGTATCTTCTGTCTCTTGGTCTTCTCCACAGTGTGCTATGGTTGCACGCATCGGCCCGTCGTGTTTTTTACCAAACCATCTTATAAAAGCCTACTTGATACATCGGCCGTCCTCGTCTGCACTGTGATTTCTTCTAACCTTGAAAGTGCTCAGATAACCTGGCTTGTGGATGGCAAGCCAAGCAGCGATGGCGTGAATGAGATGGTGAAGATTGATGCTAATGGAAGTCAGAACTTGAGAAGCAACCATTCGGTGTCTTTGGAGCAATGGAGAAAGGGCACCATCTTCGCCTGCAAAGTAGCCGGGAGTTGCTTTGAAGAACTCACAGAAGAAATAACCATCAAAAAGGATACTTGTGAGTAGACTGTCAAGCCCTTTACCACGTCTCTCTGTCAAGAAAGCAAGAATCACATAACTTCACAATAAAGGGTTTTAATGTACAAAACAGGAATAGTGTAAAGAACTTTGGAAGTTGTGATGGGGATCCTCCACCCTTTGTTATTAGTGACTTAATTAAAGTGCAGTTTCTTTGAATATTTTGAATTTCCTTTTCCTAGGTTTTTTGTACCTTGGACTGATGTTTATAAGATGAGCTACCAAGGAATTCCTTTCCTATCTGTTGAGAGTTTAAGTCTAGAATTTCCCCAGGTCCTTTTTCAACCTCTTCACAGTCTTTCACATGAACCGTCTTCAGAAATTCACCTTTTCCTTCCTTGCTATTTTCTCTCCTTCCATATTTTTGAAGGCCAGAAAATAATGACGGGGAGGATGGTGCATATGGCCTGCTCCCAATATTTTAATGTCTATGGCAGGAAAACAAAAATGGCATCTATTTATACACAGGCAGAAGTTCTCTGATGCAAGTTTCACAGAAAAGAAAAGTATGTGAGCTGAAGAACTGACTGAGGGGCCCTCCTTCAAAGCCAAACTTCTAGCAAATAGGGGAAATTCACACATACACACACACACACACATGTATATGCAAAGACACATCTTGAGTACCAGTGCGTGGTGTGAAGGGTTTGGACAAGGACTGAGAAAAGCCAAATTCACCCCCAACCTTGAAGCTCATTCATTGACCATGGACCAGCCTACCTCAAAGTGTGATTGTTGTGAGGATCCCCATGTAAGTTATCTAGAGTTCCTGAAGGAAAGAAAGGATATAAAACTAAGAAATACATTTTTTAAAATAACAATAAATTGTATGTGCATATCACACACATATTCCATCTGCATCCTCTAAAATGAATCTTATTGTTCCCCCAGACTAAGACAGGATGAAACATCTTCTCTGCTCTTACATTTCCCTGAAAAAAAAATCCATATTCTGCCTTGTTGCTTCACCAGGAGAAAAAGGCAGGCTGCTTTTTTTTTTTCAGATAATCAAAAGGAAGGCAAAAAAGTTGGTATGGTCACAGTGAGGCCTCAAGCATTGCTCTCAATCATATTTGGTTCTTTCTAATAGGGCATAGCCAAATTGAATTGGCAGGACAGCATAATGAGATCATCATATTCACCATCCGCAGGACCATCCATTGAACCTCTGTCAGCATGACACGAGTTGTGATGTCATAGCAAAAGGCCCACCCCTTACGTGGATGCTTTGACATCACAACATATGTACAAAAGTGGCAGAGTCTGAATGGTGACCTTACAACACAATACATTTCTTGCTTGCCTCTCTGGATACACCTGACTATGAAATGACCAAGTGACTGAGGAGATCTAGGGAAAGAGAAAAACGGGGAAGACATTTTACACTAAATTAAATTAGAATTAAATATAATGTATTAATTTATTTCATATGATTAAATTAAATTAAATTTTAAGGATATTTTACACTAAATTAGCAGTTTGGTTAGTGGTTAAAAACACTGGATTTCGAGAGGGAAGACACAGGTTCTTATGCATGAAAGCTAGTTGTATGACTTTGGGCTGGTCATTCTCTCTTTGCAGTAGGAAAAAGATTTGGGCAAACCACTTTCAAAATAATAATAATAATAATAATAATAATAATAATAATAATAATAATAGCACCATCAGTCAATTGCAAAAGGCAGCTTTACTTGGAATAGCTTCCATCCTGCGACGATGCCTTTAACACCATCAAACAACATCTGCCTATCCCTGGTCCTTGGGAAGGACTCAATAGGTGGATAAAAATTCCAAATCCCATCTAAACATCTGGCTGACTGACCATAATAAGAATATATTAAACTTGTATCCCACCCAACTCTCAATGATTTGAGGCAGCTCACAACAATCAAAGAAAGAAGTTACAATAAAATCAATAAAAGATAGAGATAAAAGATGGCAAGTGTGATGAAGTGAGGGGTCTGACTCTCCCTCACCAAAGGCCTGGGAGAAAATCCAGGTCTTCAGATCTCTGCTAAACAGTAGTAGAGACAGAACCATCCATATCTCAGAGGACAGATGCTGCTGCAAAGAAGGCATGCTTCCAGGGTCCTGAGAGTTGACACTGTTTAACTGAAGGAACCCAGAGCACGCCAATCCTGCAGGATTGAATCAGCCAGGCAGATGCTCGGGGAGACAGGTAGTCCCTCAAGTAATCAGGCTCTATGCCATGGAGAGCTTTATAGGTAACAACCAGCATCTTGAATTGTACCCGGAAGAAAACTGGCAACCAATGCAGCTCAGAAAACAAAGTGTGACATGGACATACCAAGCCATGCCCATTTCTGCTTGCCCCACCACATTCTGGACCAGTTGAAGCTTCCAGGTAGTCTTCAAGGGTAGCCTCATGTAGAGCTTGTTGTGGTAGTCAAGCCACGAGATGACTAGGGCATGAGGGACTGTCTGAAGGGCCTCCTGATCTAGGAAAGAAAGCTGCATGGACCTCTCCATGTAGTCACCAGGTGTCCAGACTAACTCGAAAGGCTATAACAATGACAAATTACAACAAAGCAGAGTAATTAGAGGAAAGGTAGGACTATGAGTATTGTCAAGAAATATCCAGCACCAAAAGCAGATAGAGAAGCATTAAACCAAAATCTTTGAAAACTTCTGAAACAGTTCTATTTCATTCTTGGCCTTCTTTAAATCATAACACATTGGGAGTTTTAAAAATACTATCAAGGACTTTGACCATTTAGTAAAGTGATGCTCTGAACAGGAGCAAATACCATGTTACTTTCTGTTTTAAAAAGCCTGCATTTTGCTTTTCTTTTTCGATTTAGACATTCAAGAACCCTACGTCACCGTTTCTCGAGCCTCCCCAGATATTTCACTCAAGAGCACCACGGGCCTCATTCTTATCTGTGATGTGACTGGATTTTCCCCAGCGGAAATTAGCATCTCATGGGAAAGAAATAACGTATCCCTGAGTGAAAAGCTGTATGACAACGGGATCGCAACAAAGACTACAAATGGGTATTCCATTTACAGCATCTTGAAAATTGGCAGAGATGAACCGGGAGGAAAGGGAGGCAACTATCAATGTATAGTCTACCATCCTGCTTCTCAAAAACCATTCACGGCCCATGAAAATGTACCCATCGGTAAGTGGACCTTCTAAGTTGGGTGCTAAAGGTATCGTGATGAGTCAAATTGCAAGCATGGTGGATTTCCTGCCAACAGATTCTTCACTGTAAAGGCTTCAGAAGCAAATAGATCATCCGCATCCTTTGGTTTAGCACTTCACCACTGCTGAGAGGCAGGTTCGTTAATGGAAAGCAGGACCCATTCATTGAAAAACATTGCTAATGATTTAAGGTGCTACATGTGCAGCTGTGAGAAGTTGTTATTCTGGGAAGCCCAGATGAAAAGTTGTATTATGGAGCAGCAGAGAATGTATATTGTGCCTTACAGAGCCCTTCCCCCCCCCAAACTCAAAACTATCAAAATCCTCATCAAAATTTCACACAAAATTGTGCCAATCTCTTGCAAGATCTTATGAGATCTTGTAAGATCTCAGTCCTTCCTTTTCCAGCAAAGCCATTGCATCGAACCGTGTAATGGTATCCAGAGTCCAAGGATGGCTGCTGAACTTGCTGTTGGCATAATCTTCTATGCTGTGATTAGTGGAGCACCAAGTTTTGGATATAATTTGCCTGCTTGAGTGCAGTTATGTAGGACAAGCTCAACTATCAACCAAGCTCAACCATATTTTACAGGGGAGTGGACAAGAATCATGGAAAAGGAAGGACAGAGGTATATCTAATCCATGATATTCTGTTCCCTGCAACCAATCCAAAATTTGTCACATGCAAACTTGCAACATTAACAGGAGAAGAGTCCAAGCACCAAGATTAAGAGAAATAGTAATCTGGGCTTAAGCAAGTATATTTATAGAATAAATACATTTATCAATTACAATTTTAGGTATAGCCAGAGTATATCCACAAGGGTAGGACATGGAAATCAGGGTGTGCCTTGATTCAGTGAAATGCCTGCTAAAATGAATCCCGTCATGTTTAAAATTTAACCCTAAATTCTGTGAGTCAGTGCACATACTAATAGCCTTAACCGCAAGAGGGGACCTGGACTAGTTCATACATGTATCTGCATTATGCAAATTATTCTGATAATGAGTTTTCCATGTTAAACAGCCATCAAAATCAAACACCACTGATGGAGCATTCACACAACCTTGCCTCGTTTCTGTCCTTTCAAAGGAAACAATTCATACTTTTGCCTAAAGAAGAATTGCAGGGGGGTAGAGGAATAACTGGAAAAAAGCAGAAGGGTGGGATGGATTTTTTCCATTTTTCTTCTGTTGGAAAAAAGTTGACATTTTAGGGAACTCACTTGAAATATTAAGATAAAAGAACGTTTTCTTGAAGTCAAACCGTTCCTGGTCCACGATGTCTTCTTGGCAGCAGTACGGAAGTGGTTAAGCACTCTCTCTTCCTGGGAAGTTTCCAACTTTCAACAGCTTTCAGTCTAGCTTGCAGTTCTGGAATTCCCTGAATGTCTCCCCTCCAAATTCTAACCAGGCCTGATCCTGCTTAGCTTTCCAGTTCAAACAAAAACATTTAGATGGTATTACCTTACTTGGTTAATGTCCCCAATGCTTTGGAAGATGTTTTATTCACTCACTTGTTATTATACAATGTTTATACGGTACCAAACACTCTAGTGTATCAGAGGATGACCATTTCTATAGATATAGCACTCATACCAAACATGCATTTAATGAGAAGAGCAAACCTCCTTCATTGTTGGTTAACATCTGCTTGCTTCTTTCTGGTGACTCGGACCTAGGAATGAGATATCTGAAGCAATGTCATACATTTGCTGTTCTTTGTTTTTGCCCACTGAGGTGGTTGAACTTTTCTCTCGGCTGGCTATGCAACAAATGTCCTGCTACAACTCTAAAATGTATATGCTGTGGATGCTTGCATTGTGCAATCCAGTATGTGTGTAAGCTGCACTAAATAAGTGTATCTTGCTTTTCAGAAGGCAAGCAAGCACTGCCTGAGCTAAAAGCACCATCTAGACAGTAAGAGAGAGAAAGCAGGTGAATAATTGTATATTTTAAATATAGGTTCAGGAAGAAATCATTGCATGCATTTCAACACTGCACCATTTTTTCCCCTGAAAGAAGTATTTTTTTAATGATACAATTTCAAAGTTTCCAGCTGTTTTTACACTTCTTGCACACATCTAATTTCATTGGCAAAAGAAAAAACTAGTTCTAGACTCCTCCTTAGTACTTGGGGCCCATTTATTCTGGACATGCTCAGACACCACTTCCATCAGCTTCACATTCCCATCGTACTACAAAGAGTCTACATCAGGAAGATTCATACAGCCCTAATTTGCTTCATGAAGAGCGTCTCCAATTCTTTTATTTACACTCCAGGGAGATCCTTTTGCTTATTACAGGTAACTTATCATTTGATGTCACCCTAGTGCACCCTATGATATGACCCTTTTTCCTCTTCTATTATGGCTCCTGATTATCACAGTTTCTTTACAGATTCACTGGAACCTCGAGCTCCTACCGTGGAACTCCTGCAGTCAGTAGATCGGGTGAAGAAAACCATGACGTTGAAATGCATCGCATTTAATTACAGACCCTCAGATGTCACCATCAAGTGGATGGGTTTCCCACAACATAAGAACATTGTGGAAAAGAAGATAGCAGATGGAACATATTGGGCCAGCAGCCAACTCACCATCCCCCTCTCCCAATGGCAAGAAGTGGAAAACAATACTTGTGAAGTGGTACACCAACGAACAAATACAAGAAGTGTCAAGACAGTCTCCAGAAAAGGTGAAATAGGGCAGCAAAGCTAGAATGTTCAAGCTTCATCTCTTAATTGGGCAATTAATGCTGGAATCTTCTCCTTCCCACTTTTCGGGTGTGAACCCCACTAAATGCAGTGGGGCTTCCTTCTGAGCAGCATGGGCCTGGATTATACTGCACTATTAAAAAATCTAGAGAGGTTAGAAAGGCAGGACAACTAATGCTGGAACAACCATAATGCTGTGTGGACCATGAAGGGTTCAGGGGAAGATTTAGAGGCACCAGTGGTCTTTCTAAATTCTCTGCCAAATTTCTGAGCAAACAGATTCAGTAGATGATTTCTCCAGGGAATGGAGACATTCTCCAACAGGTTCTTCATGAACAAGACTCCCCTTATCAGTGATAGCTGTACCTTCTGGAAAAAAAATCCAAAGAGAGTTCTTCCATGGTTCCTTCCCTTGAGATTTAATGCAAGCATGGAAAACCAAGGAAGGAGGTATTTGTACAAGGGAAGATGCAGCATTCACCCACACTCCTTGGCCATTTTTTGTAACATAATAGGTGTGAGACCACCACACTCTACCCATGACACTCCCCAAAATTCTTGTTTTTTCTAAAGCAAACTTTCTTTCATCTAATTGAATGGGAATGGGACAAAAGGTAAGAGAATCCATCTTCCTGTTACTGTTAAGAAGCAAAGATTACAACATTTGAGATAATGGATGAATGGTAGATACAGAAACAATAGAAAACATTGAGATACAAGGGAAGGCTAAAGAAGCGTTACACAGATTCATTGCTAGAGTTCATTCTGTCATTGACTATTTTTGGAGACCCTATATTCTTCATTTTCCTACAAAAGAAACCTTAAATACAATTGATGTTTCTCTCTCTGTTTCTTTAGACTGGGTTATGCCCATTCCTCTCATGGTGACCCTGAATGTCCACCCACTCTGCCCCAGCATAATTTTAGGAACCATCAGTACTGTTACCTTAGTCTGCTCCATCTACGGCTACTCCCTAGAGAATATCCAAGTCATCTGGGAAGCAGATGGGAAAAATCAAATGTCACCAATCAGTCAGTCAAGTATTACCCAATTCCATGTCAGCAGCAATTTGTCATTAACCCTACACGAGTGGAACACGCTACAAGAATATACCTGCAAAGTAACTCAACATGGAAGAAAACACACAGAGACAAGAAGTATCAGCAAGTGCAAAGGTGATTTTACATCTCTCTCTCTCTCTCTGTTTCCTCCTTCCTAACTCATTCTCTCTGTGTGTCTCTTTCTTTCTTTCTCTGCCTCTTAACATATTTCTGTGTGGAACATAAATTCATGTTCTCGTATCTTGTTGTCCTTCTACTTTTGACTCCCGTGGGGCCTAAAACAATCAGGCTGCTGGGGCATGATTTTGGGTTGGTCACAGCAGTTTCGAGAATGTAATAATTTAAGACCTAACTCAACTGGAAAGAAACTTGTTTGATTATTGAGTGAAATGTCCTGATTTGCTGCCAGTAGGGCTGATTCCTGTTCCTTAACTCTATTTCAATACTTCCTATAGTGGTTTGTTTCTTCATATGCTGCTTTTTACTAGTTTATGCTGCCCATCATAAAGAGCAATGTTTGTCTTCTGCCCTCTTCCAGCATGTAAGGACAGTGTACCACCTCCCGCAATGTATCTACTCAAACCACCCCTTGAGAGACTATTCACCCAAAAGAAAGCTCTTTTGACTTGCCTTGTGGTGGGGTATGAACTGGAGTATGTCATTCTCACCTGGATGATGAACGGGCTTAACCTCACCACGAACGCCACAACTGAAAAAATCAAAAGACATACAAACCAGACCCAGAGTTTTCAAAGCCAACTGAACCTCTCCAGCCAGAACTGGGATTCTGGAAAGAAAATTGAGTGCATCGTTTCTCATCGCTGCTCACTCTTCCCTAAAGTGGAGCAGAGCATCCAAAAAAACAAAGGTGAGAAAAGATTCCGCAAGGCCCAAAAGACCAGTGAAAAGTTATTGGCTTGCCCCTGAAAATTGTGGAGGAAGGAAGAATGATTCTCTGTACCAATTATCAGAGAAATTATTTTCACACCTTTAGTTTCATATAGATCAGAAAACGGATGGCCAGAGTAAAAACTTTCAACAGTTCAAAATCATGAAAATTAAATATTTTGAAGGTACCATCATTACTGTACCATCAATGAGATTTATTACGTTTATCAACCTTCCTTTTCTTTCACTTTTTTAAAAAAATCACCCTTACCCACATTTCTTTTCCATGTTTATCCCATATAGATTTCAGCCACATTAAGGCACCATCTCTCTCCTTGGTCATTCCATCACTATCACAGCTGACACAACCTACCTCCCAAGCAGTTGCTTGGTTGGCTTGTGTGATCAAGGGATTCTTCCCATCTGAAATACTCATCCAATGGAAGAAGAACAACAGAAGTATTGATGCCTCTGAGTATGTCATAGGCCCATCCACACCCGAAGCTGGAAACTCCACCTTTTCTACTCAAAGCATTCTAAAAATCCCAGCATCTGAATGGGAAAATAGAGCTCTGTATACTTGCCTAGTGGGCCATGAATCCCTAACTATCATGAAGAGCATCAGTAAACATTTGTATGGTAAGTCTTGGTGCTGGAAGATTCTCCATTAGCCAAGAATGGAACCAAGATTTAATTTTGCTCAGGGCAAATTACTATGTGAATCACAGAAGTTAGTGAAGAACCATAGGATCAAGTTGCTCAACTGCAATTCTTAAGCACAAACGAAACACACAAAAATTCAATGTTCACAACTCTCAGATGCGTACTAAATCTCCTGCATTGAAAAGTTCTGTATTTCAGGGTAACTTTGATGGTAAGATAGCTCTGTCAGTGGTGTTTGGGCAGTGATGGCTGTTGGCATATGGCAGACCGTGCACAAATGGGTTCCCAATTGGAAACAAGCCTCCATGAATTATTTGCAATCACTTCAATCACTAAGCTTCCTTGCCACACCTATCAAGTAAAAGCTGGGTGTCAAAAGTTGCTAATCTATCTAGATTATTGCTGTTTAACCATATATATTAAACTCGCAGGAAACAGCGTCCTGGTCATATGAATACCATTGTGCCACCCAAAGATCAACTATTTCTTTTCAGATATCCTGAAACCTACTCCCCCACGAGTGATGGCATTCCACACCTTTGAGGACAAGGGCTATCAGAAACTTGTCTGCTTTGCTACCAACTTCTATCCCAAAACCATAGACATTCAGTGGAGCATCAAAGGACAGAACCTCAATTCCATTCCAAACTGTTCATCTCCAGTGCCCCTCCCTGATGGGAAGTTCCAGAAGGACTGTAGTTTGACGGTCAGTGGAGAAGAATGGCACAATCCACAAATATATACATGCACCGTAAATCACAGTGCAACCCACCATTTGATTAAGAAAGACGTGCATTCTTCTGGTAAGTCGTCATAGACTGTTAACTGCACACTTAAATTGCAAACAGAAGAAACAGAACATTCAATCCATCCACAAAGTGCTTTTACTTTTGAATAAGCACCGCATTTCCTATGCCTCATTATGGCATGCTAAATATTCCAAAAAAATCAGTGGTCATGATTTTCGGTCTGCCAAGTCCCACATGCTAATTCTTGTTTTTCTTATTAATATTGTTCCTAACAGAAACTTTATGCTTTTAGTAATTTGCATAGCCAAAATAAATCATTGAGAACAGTACCATGTCACTGATGGCTGTGGCTATTGAGTTGATATTGACTGGCATCAAACAGGGAGGAAAGTAACCAATTGGTTGATAGAGATGAAATGCACACTGATAGCTTTTAGAATATCAACTCTGATATGCACTTGGCCTTGTAGTAAATAATTGCTTCTATTAGATGGAGAGTTGACCTATTAGCTTTGAGAAAAGAGTTGGACATGGATCCAGACCAAATCATTTTCCAGGGTTGGTTCCATATACCCTTCATCTTGTCTATACCCAGATAGAAGGACCTTCCTTTTCTGCAAAAGAAGGAAGTTGCTTGCCCTCCTTCTTTCTCAGCAACAGCATCCAGATGTTGGATTAATTTAATTTAGATTCCCCAGGCTAATCAGACAAAGGATCAGCTAGAGGTAAGGTAGCAACAGGAAAGCACACTTCAAACTAATTCAATGCAACATTGTTTTTGAAGGAATGGTGATGTCTCCAAACAATATGGAAGTTATCAGTATGCAATTACCATCCTTTGAAGATCTCTTCACAAACAGAAGTGCAGCTGTAACCTGCATAATACCCCTCACGAACGCAAGTGCCAATGCATCATTCAGCTGGACCATGGATGGAAAACCTGCCAACAATTATTCAGTGACAAATGAAGTCTTCCAAGAAACCAACACCACTTCTTTGATGTATGGCCAATTGCAGGTGAATCTGAGTGAGTGGGCCGCCACCACCCAATTCACTTGTAGCATCCAGAGTGGCCTAGGAGAAAAAGTGAAGAAGCATTTTGATCGAAAGAATGGTAAGGACTCATATAAAGAGCAGGCAAGCAACTGAGAAAAGAGGTACTCTAATTACAGGGAAATTGGGAAGTAATTCAATTCAGCCTTATTCTGAATTGATTCTGACAGTGGCCAAAACCAGAAAACACTTAGCAGATGCTTATTTCTTAAGAGCAGGATCATGGCCATATCTTAATGGTATGTTCACAACACACTGATGTCATTTTAACTTGGGATGTCCATGTAGAATCCCAGGAGTCATAGCTTGACGAGGATGCCAGGAATATTTAAGATTCCTAACCCATCATCCTTACACAAACAAATTAAAATAGTAGACTCCAGAGCTCTGGGGGAGTGGGGAGGTTCTGAAAAGGGAAAAAAACCCTGCTTGATATAGTAGTTTTAGGGTACAATGATGATAGGTTCCAGCATATTTTTGTTCCCAAAAATGTTCTGTTGTCTTGTCTTTGTTAACACAGGGTTTACAAGACCCCCAAAAGTGGGTCTCCAGCATCAGTCCTCCTGTGAAGGCCTAAATGTAACCCTACTATGCACAGCTAAAGATTTCTATCCAGATGAAATCTTTTTGAAGTGGGAAGAAGAGAACAAAGAGATGTCCTTCAAGGGTTATGATGCCCATGGCATGAAATGTGATCATGAGAAAAAAACGTGTTCCTTACTCAGCATGCTTGAAGTCCCCATAAGCAAGTGGATGATGGGAGCCTCGTATACGTGCCTTGTAGCTCATGTCTCCTCTGAAAATATAATAACTAGAACAACCAATTTATTTACTGGTAAAAAACAACACCAACAGCAACACCAATTGTGCCACTCTTGTTATAATGCATTTTTTATGTATCTTTCCATTTCACATTAAAACAATATTTATTAATTGGATGTTTCTTTCTTTCTTCTTTGATTGGCAAGTCGTGCCCTGGTTTACACCACAAAGAGCCACAATTTAGGCTAATGCAATACCCCAAAGTTGCTATATGAGCACTGTTGTTTTGAATGTGGCCAATATATTCCCACAGATACTCATTTGACTTCCATTTGACCTTTTTTCCTAAAAAAAAGTTCCTGAACTTTTTTACTTATCTTTTAATATGTGTTAGACTTTTGACACTAATCATTTCTCCTTGATGGTTTCAAGACTGGTTTGATACTGAATTTTATGCTTTGGGAATGGGGGGCTGATATTTCATTTTCTAGCCATTAAACTGTTCACACTGATCTTGCTTCAAATCTGCTTTGATTATTTTATATCTTTGGGGTGTAGTTTTTATAACTCACCCTGAACATGTGGTTCTTGGTGGTATAAAATATCATAAATACACACATTAAATAAATGATCCAATAGAAATAGATAATGTCCCGTTCCCTCTCTCTGTACATCAAATGCTCTCTGTTGGCTTTTGTTCCTTTGCTTTTCAGAAACATCTTTCCTCCACGCGCTAACCTAATTTTTTTCACTCCATTTTGCAGATTCCTGGGATTGCACCGTCATGGGAACTGCCTTGTGTGACATCCGCAACGAAAGCGAAGATGAATACAGTGAACTGGAAGAAGCCAATCGTGTCTGGAACAAAGTTTTCACCTTCATTGTCCTCTTCATTGTTGCAATCTTTTATGGCGGTCTTGTCACTTTCATCAAGGTAAAGAGGAAATCCATCAAACCATAGAAATAGATTATTATCCACCTTCTTTCTCAGTTGCCTTTCCAGTAAATGAGTACTTACCCATCACAGCATAAAATCATGGAACTGCAAAAGAACCATTCCAGGTTGAGAAAGGGGGGTCTCTTAGATGTTCCTCAACTGCAATTCCCAGTAGCCCCTACTAGCAAAGCCAAGGATGAAGGATACTGGGAGTTCTAGTTCAATAACAACTGGAAGGCCAAGGCACCCCTCCATTGAGTTGGACCAATTCAATAGCTAAGTCCAGAGTACAATTAGGATATTCAGAATTTTGAGAAAGCATTGGGGATGCCACAACAAAATACATAGCACACAATGTGTGCTTGTGTATTAATTAACATTTACCAGTTTGCCTATCAACTGATTGTTCTCTGCTATCAAGATTTATAAGAATTGTCATGAGATAATGGGGCTAGTTAAGCCATTATTCAATGGTAGGAAGTTAGATATCCTAGATATATTTCATAACCCACACCAGGTCATTTATTTAATATGGGGTAGCTGATTTAATGTTTTTTCTTTCTCTCTTCCCCACTCATTTTCCCTTTTCACAGGTGAAATAACCATCATTCTTTCCTATCAACGAAGCACACACCAAATGAGACCCCACCTTTCCCCCCATCATCCCTTTCTCTCACCCATCTTTCATTATCCCTGTTCTCAGCTACATTTTTCACGGGAAGTCACAGCAAAGCATTAAATGAGGCAAAAATATCCACTCCAACTTTACGGAATCTGCTTTGGGAGCCTTATCAATAACAGGAAGAAGCAAGTTTGTTTTCTACATAGAAAAAAAAGCTTCTACGAAAGAGAGGGACTTTAATATCTTTACCCCAAAAGTCACCAGTGCTAAGGAGCTCACTATGGATGCACAAATGACAACGTGTTCCCCTCCCTGTTTCCTTATTCCTTATTTTTGTAAAGGGCCAGCTTGCCACTGTCCCATACTGAAAGGAAACATGAGGATTGAAAAAAAAAAAAAAAAAGCAAACAGAAGTATTGTGCGCTTTCCAAACAAGCCAACTTTTGATCATGACTAATTTACCAGCATGGCACATTCCATGACTTGATGGACTTTCTAGTGTGCTAAATAACTTTTCAAGAGGGACACTGTTTTCATTTTTCAAGAAGAGGGTGAAAATAAAAGCCTGTTCCCCCCATTTCCAGTACTTAACCCACCAGCTTCCTTTTCAACATGAATTTTGCTCCACTCTTGATCAGCCCTCTAGTGCTAAACAGCTGGTTGGTGCTTGTAGTGCTAATCAGCTACTTAGCATGGGCCTAAGACACCATTTACTTTGAAATTCATTTAATTAGCTACTTCGTTTACTGTGAATTAGGCAATTAGCCCCAGAGAGTTTCTTAGTGCAGAGTATGAACAGCAAACTACGTAGAGTGTCTAAGAATCGATGGCTGTTTTCTTGAAACTATAGGTATCTAATAAGTGTGTGCCGTAGGTTCATTGACTAAGGTTCAGTATGTATTTTATCATGGTATAGCACATATCAGCATTGCCCTCTTTCGCATTTGGCTGCATTTTATGAAACTGAATAACACTGTCCAGGCAATTGCATTTATTTTACCCTATTAGCATTATGTTTTGCCCTCTTATGCTATGTAAACTGTATTAAAGCAGGTTTTTATTGCATTCCATTATATTGTGCTAAGGTTTATGCTATATACTGCACCATTCTTAGGTTCCTTGCTTATTTTTTCTGGATTTTGGTTTCTTCTGTAGCTGCACTGATTCTGATTATATTGTTTTTCCCTTGTTCCCCATGATATGATTTCCTCCCTATGTAGAAGTGTTCTATAAAACTTTTGCTGCTACATAAAGTTTCTTTTTCACCTATCTATTATTGTTTGTCTCTATCTTTTTTTAAAAAAAAGTGGGTTGGGGGGATTGCAATAAACGCTGATTTCACCTCCAGATGGAGTCGACTAAAATCATCAGAATCGAATTTGTGGCAAGGTAGCTCATACATACAAAGTCACGAGTTCACAACCTAAGTACTGATGGGGGAAGAGATTACAAGAAAAGGGGAAATAAGGTTTAAAAATGAAGGTGGAAATCCATAACAAATGTTTTCAGGTACAGATGTTTTCAAGTTTGACTATAGTGTTCAGAAATGAGAGAATCTGAATTCTGTCATTTCTTTGCTTAGTGAATCTCAGCTTAGTTCTGTCTTAGATAGGTTGATTCAGTTGCATTTGATTAAGGATATCTTTAGCAGATTTTTATTGTGACAAAATTAAGGGCAAACTCATAACCAGCCTTCCCTGAGATTGAACGTGATGAGATTTCTCAATAAGTATGCCTAAGTTGGCACTGTAAAACTGCAATCCTGAGAACAAAGCAAATGAAAACAGTATTACAGCCATTAATCATAAATCCAATATAATCAATAAAACCTAACACTGAATGAAACATTCAATAATTTTCATAAACTAAGTTACCTCTGCAGATAGTCATTCTGTCCCATGATGGTAACTTTCTCATGGCGTATCCTTGTCACTAAATAGTAAAATTTTGCTACAGAATAGGTAACTTTAGAATTTTTTCAGCTTTAAAATCATCCTGTGGGGACATTTACCTAGGAGTAAGCTTCACTGAATACATAAGACTTGTGTTTCAGAATTGCAAAGTGCCCCACAGATTAACCACGCACTATATTTGATATTAGCAGCTGGTAGCAGGTAGCCAACATTGGCTGATTTCTAAAAAGCTAAGGGCGATTTTGAGCTTGTTAGTACATGGATATGAGATCTGTTAGGAAATCTTAGGGCTGTAGTCTAAACTGGGAAATTGAGAAGACATTGCAGAAGGAAGCAATGGCTAACCATTCCCAAGAAAAGCATACGGATGGATTAATGCATTCACTAAGAGTTGATCTTGACTTGAAGATGCTTTCATCTTTATCACAGGTGAAAGTTGGAGAAATTAAGATACTGAAGCTACAAATCTGGAGTCTTATTTAAAGGCCATTGGTTCTTCTCTGTCCCCCTGATCAACTTTCTTTTTCAAACTCAACATGTGCCATAAAACAAGAACAATTCCATTGCTGAAAGATCACTGTTTGGTGTCTTAAGTTGAGCAGAACACTTGCCTAAAGCCTCCATTCTCTGTATTTCATGTCTGCTTGCTTTGGAGATCCACCAAGGGTAAAAAAAATACAAGATCTATATGTTTATCAAGTGCCTAATCTGTAGCTAGTGAGTTTCATGGAACAACAGAATCTGGGCTCCATTTTCTTCTTGATTAGGATCTGAAAAGAAAAGGAAGGGGAATAAAGAGAATGCTTTTTATCAGGGGGTAGAGGTGAAGAGAGGTGAAGAGAAAGGTCTGCAGTGGATATTAGACTATGAGGGCAGTAGACACTTTGAGGCCCAGACTGTTTTCAGCAGACTGGAGTGAAATTTGTTAATTCTGGAACAAAAAGACCTCATATTATGCTGAACTTGACAAGCATGGAAGCAAAGTAAAGAAATGACATGATTATTTACTACTGATATTATATATCTTGGTCAGATGGCTGCAGACCTTCCTGATCAATCATCTGTCGCTTGTTAACTTTTGCACAATATGGTTTCTGGAACCCATTAAAGTTAACACCAAGATTGGCTCTCACTTTGCTCCTGGGCAAAGTTTCCTCTGGTGGGCTTCTTATATGGTGGGTGGTCCCTAGCATGCTTATCTGATGGTGATGGCCACGGTACCCTTTTAATGTCCCACAACCCCCCATTAAGTCAGAGGCACGATGGAAATTGAAAAGATGTGTGGCTGGTATTCCCAGAGCAGGCAAATATTCTAAACCTACAGGATCTTCCTTGAATCTAAACCTGTCCAAGAAAGTTCTGCTTATGGACTATGCTTAGTCCAGAACAGGGATGGCAATGTGGCACTGCCAGAATTTCCCCAACAGTGTTCCCCAAGGAAATAATGGATCCCAAATGATGTTGGCATTCTGGTTCCGAAGGCCAGAAAAGGCTGCCTGTTGTGTGGCCATGCTTTGGTAAACACTGCACACTTCTGCCCATAATATTTATTTGCGTGTTTAATTAATACAGGGATTTAGCAGAAGAATCAATGGAACAAACAACTACCAGACCAGCAAGCATTGCTAGAGGAAGACAGGCGAACATTATTGACTAGCTATGAGTTCACTCCCTGCTCCAATCTCTGCATAAAACATGGTTTACATAGAGAATTTTAACCTCACAACCACAAACCTGTTCACAAAGTAAGGTCAGCCCAACATTACCCAGTGAGGGAAGATTAGAACCTGGGATCCTCATTTCTAATGTATGTTTTTAACAGTTGCACTATATTAGCCCTTACCAACAATAGCTACACCTTGGCCCTTCAGGTCTCCCAATGGTGCACCCATTGCCACTGTAACTGAGTCTGTCCACCTTGCTGTTGGTCATCTTCAACTGCTTCTTCTCTTCCTTTCCTCCTTTCCCAGCATTAGAGCCTTATCCAGAGAGCTGGGTCTTCCCCTAATGTGTCTTCAGTAGATACTTGGAGCCTGGTCATTTGTGCATATCTACAACACTGTTATTTTCTACAGACGAGATTGCTAACCCTGGAGTGGCTCCACCATTTGCCTCCTTTATTATTTTATAATCTCACTAATGGAGTGAAAAAGGGAGGACAATGCTATCATAACAGGGATTGTGACATTGTGGACCTGGTATGCTTGACCCAGAGCTTCTTTTATGGAAAATCCTGTTGATCCCTATAAGGTTCTATATGAAATTTTTCCACCCCTTTGGGCAGGGAAAACCCTGCATGACATTTTTTTTTTTAAAGTTAATGCATTACAGTTTGGTTTTCCCCACCAAACCCTTTGTGTTTTCACCTTTAGCTGAGTCAAAACGCAAACGGAAATAAGTTTCTATTCAAAGCTTGAGGTGCCTTATCTGAGCTTTTGTCTCTATTACTGCAAGATTTTGGCTCAAACTGGAAACCTCAGCTGTGGCTCTTGGTGTAAACAGGACACATCTGTTCTCAGGATGACTTACAGAAAGAGCGACGGGAAACCATCACTTATGGTGCCGGCCATATTGTCATTAACAGCAATCAGGAAGAAATGTAATGATAAGAGTTTTCCATGTGGCCATAATTAATTACTTTGTTCCTGCCCTGGAAAATAGCATGTAATAGATTAAATGTGCCAGGAAGTTGTTACACTTAAGGTTCTCAACAGTTAGATGCTTCTTCTGCTTTCCAAAAAATCATCTGTCTTCAGCAGAAGGTCCCACATGGCTCATTTCCTAGCCTCAAACTTTTTTGAGGGGGGGGGATATGGAGAGTATACAACCATGAATTCAACAGCAACATGAGTCAGGACAATTTAGCAGGGGGCACTTTTTTCAACTTTTTGGCCCATGAGAGGAAATGCTTTATCCACAATTTTTTTTACCCTGCGGTCACTTGAGGACTGCTGGTGGAATTAATCCTACAGGGCCAGGCTTGGCCTCATCTAAGCAGAAAAGATCCCTTTGAAATAGCAAATGCGGGATCCACATTGTCCTAAGTCACTCAACAATGGTTAATGGAGTAAAGCACCGGATTAGCTCAGCCTGCACCGGATTAGCTCAACCTGCACAGTATGCTGAAGTACAAAGTATAAATCCCACAACACACTAACAAGCCACATGTTAGTTCAGTACAATGTCTGCATCCAGGCCAAGAGTGTATGCCCAGGGTCAAAATCAGGGAAACACTTGGGAAACACTAGAAAATAATGTTGTCATAGAATCACGGATATGATATTCAAAAGAGCTCAGAGATTAATCTTGAGGTGCTTCCAACCAAACTTTCAAACTACCCTGGTAACAGAGGCATCTTAAAGCAAGTGATGAAACATGCATGACAATGTTGTGAAGGCCATTTCTTAATATGGGCATCATCATAGTTAGGAATGGATACCTATGCTGGTAAGACTTTGTTTCAGTAATTTCATCAACCTCATCCTTTAGACCCCAGCATATGCCTCTTCTCCCACTTTCTTGTTTTTCCTCTTGATAGGAATGATCAATTTCAACAGAAAGAGTGAAACCATTACTTCATTCATTCATTTGTTCATTCATTCATTTGTTCATGTATATATTCATTCATTCATCTTATATGGCTGCTCAACTTGCAGATTGTGACTCTGGCAATCTAACATAGAATTAAACCCAGTATAGAATGAGACACAATAAAACCACCAATAAAACATGGCACAATCAAGACCAGCCACATTCATTCAGTACCAGACCATTACGGGCACGCACATTCACCACGCTGGTCCAATACTAGGGACAAGCCAGGCCTTATGAAATGCTAGCAGGATCTGGGCCATCTGAATCTTCATAATTTTCCAAGGATGTAAATGGCACATAGTTTCTCACTCCCTTAAGCAATTGTTGAGGTGAGGAACATTTTTCACAGTAAGTATCAGACCATCATTTGTTCATTTCTTACATTTAGAACAGCTATGTGGATATCCTTGTTATCTGGGGACTGTAGAACTGCTGAATACACACATTTAGGCTTTCAACCTTTACTCATTTCTACCTACCTTTCCCTCTTCCCCACACACAGCACAAAACAACCTGTTAACCCTTTATTTTAAAACAAGACATTTCACTCCATGGTGGCCCTTCAAGGTAGTCCAGATAAGAGACACTGAACCTAAGTACTAACACTACCTTTATTGTAAGGTTACAGTAACCCAGTGTTGTCCAAACTTGGCCACTTTAAGATGAGTGGCCTTCAACTCCCAGAATTCCCCAGCCAGCCATGCTGGCTGGGGAATTCTGGGAGCTGAAGTCCACTCATCTTAAAATGGCCAGGTTTGGACAACACTGCAGTAACAGAATTTTGCAAGTCCGAAAGTACCTCTCCCCTTCCTTACTTTTACTCCCCCCAAAACTAGGCAGGTCCCTTCTGAGACACTTTCTACACCCCTGCCCCTCTTTCAGACTCAGTTTTCATTTATCAGACCATTGTCTAGGCTCCGGCTCTTTCTTCTGTCTCCCATGATCATTCCCACATATCATTACAACCCACCAGCTGGATAATATATGGGATTGTTGATGTTTTGCAAAATGGCAGCCTGTGTTTTGGGTGTCATGCTGAAATGATAGACTTATGGCTTACTGTCTTTAAGGTAATGGTAGTACATGGCCTCCTTTCATCCTGAACCACATTTCAATGACAAGGTTACCATGTGGAACAATGGTGGCAGCATGTATTAAGGTATTAAGGCATACCATTTGCATAAGGCATTTCCAGGATGGGTTAAAGGGGCCAAGTGACATCATATCTGTAAATAATGCCATGTTGTACATCACATCATTGTAGCTTCTACTGGCTGTCCATAGCACTATATGAAGATACTGAACCTGAGGAGGTAAATGATTTACCACTCTTCTAAACCAGCTTACCTAACTGATGCTTCAAGCCGGATTGGATTTCAACTTCTAGATTCCAGTACATAATATCTGAACCACTGTTCAGTTACACTTCTCTTTCCTTAGTTGACTAAGGAAATTTTCATTCTTTACTGCAAAACTCTGGAAGACTGATCTTATGAGATGACAAAAGGAGAATTTGGTAAGAGATGCTAAATACTTGAAGTATTTTGAAATCAAGATCTACATTGTAACTTATATGCTTACATGGTCAGCATGGCTAAGCAAGAGGGATAGAAGAGACAAGAAGTTGAGCTAAATAGTCCTAGGACATTTCCAATCTAATTCCAAAATGGTCTTTCAGAGCACCAGAAAACCTGGAACTCTTAAAAATAGCCACATCTTCTCTCAGAATTACATGGCAGCTCCAGAAAGCAACACTCAATTCTGGGAAGACATGGCTGATTTAAAAAGTTACAGGTGGAGGTTATGTATGTGTTCCTACAACTGTGGAGCATCTTTTGCAATCAGATTCCAAGTCCAGCACAGTCTGTTCTTGATGTTGCAAACAGAGTGTACCCAGTCATAATAGTGATCTTCTCAAAATGATGACTGTCTTTCACCATCTAATGTGTAAGAGGGACAAATAGAGTAAGCACGTCATTGCAATTGGAACAGAGGAACAAAAGTCCAAAGACATAATGGAAAAGAATGCTAAGATCATTGATTTCCATCCATCCTACCCTTTCTTATTTTCCATAATTGTTTAATTGCTGGCCTCTACCTTCAGGAAGTCTATGTCCCTGTTCAGGCCTCTGATAAGATCTTGGGGATGCCTTATTTATTTAGTTATTTACTTATTGGCCTAGAGTTCTGCAGGCCTGCAGAAGCTAGCACCTAAAAGCCATGCTTGATGAGGCTTGCTACCACATTTACATTTCATGGGTCTATCCTATGTACATTCAAAACAGGATGCATGGCTGAAGAGAGCTAAACTTCAGCTTTACTTCCTCATCTTCTCTTGCTTTAAGCAATTTTCTTACAGCCTGACATTTGTTTTCACCAGACAATTTTAATATTAGAAGAGGCACAGACAGGGCATATATATGTTCACAGTGAACAACAACAGATCTATTGGGGGTTCCTCACAAAAACAGAGATAGCACAAATAAGCATTCATTCATTAAGCATCTATGGAAAAAAGCATAGGCTTAATCCAATTAAAAGGGGGGGGGGAACTACCTATAAAACGTGTGTGTGCGCGTAATGCTATTCCCTTTTAGATTAAGTAATATTACACATTCCCCCAAAATACATGGGGGGGAAATGGAAAAGCCTGGTTCTGCTCCTGTGCATGTCATAGCCACACACTTTTTGGAGCATAACCCCACCCACTAAAACCCTAATCTGCTCACCAAAACACTGAATGTTTTCCATCCCAGTTGTTGTTTTTCAAATCAATCAAATGTTGATCCATTGGTTGAGGCAGGAATTGATTGATCAGTTTATTGCCCAAACCTGATATCATGGGCTGAGAGAGAGGGACTGACCCAAAGTCACCCAGCCAGCTTTCATGCTTAAGGCAAGATTAGAACTCCCCATCTCCTGGTTTCTAGCCTGGAGCCTTAACCACTAGATCAAGCTTGCTCTCAAATTTTCCATCCCAGTGTGGATAGTTACATGATTCAATTCCTATATCTGTTCTCTTGAATGGGATATCAGATGTTTCAATAGGTGAGTAGATCATCCATGACAATCTGTACAGACTCTTTGTTGACTTGGGAAACTCAATCACATATTCCTGGTGAGCAGAAAGTCCCCACTGGAATCAGAACCCAGGTTCTTAGGGCAAAATGTGATTTCAATTCTAGATCTGGATATAAATTGGGCTTTAAATACAACTTGTGATGTCCTTGTTCTGATCAGAGGAGCAGAGAAATGTTCAGCTTTTTGTAATTCAGGAAAGTCCTAACTTCCAAGTCTCAACTGAAATATAGTTTTGCCCAAATAAATCTTCATATACTAGTTTTCATTGATCTATAGATGGCAAAGATTTGTTTTGTTATTTCCTTTCTTCTCCTGAAGAAACCTCCTTGGTATCAAAAATTGAGATTTGCCCTTCAAACAGATTTTTTTATGGTGTCTGAGGTTTTCATTCATGAATGGGTGTTGAATACAGAGCACCAACAAATTTGCAACATCTCATGGAGGGAACACCTTCAGAGACTTGTCATTAACAATCACTCCTAATGTCAGCTAGTTTAAGATTCAGTAAGTGAACTGCATGGTTGAGCCACATTTGTCTAAAAGAGCAATATGGATTCTATCATAAAAACCAGTGACAACTTCAATATTAGATAGATAGATAGATAGATAGAGAGATAGAGAGATAGATAGATAGAGAGATAGAGAGATAGAGAGATAGAGAGATAGAGAGATAGAGAGATAGAGAGATAGAGAGATAGAGAGATAGAGAGATAGATAGAGAGATAGAGAGAGAGAGAGATAGAGAGATAGAGAGATAGAGAGATAGAGAGATAGAGAGATAGAGAGATATACATATACACAGAGAGAGAGAGAGAGAGAGAATAACAGGGCTAAGATCCTGTGGGACTTCCAGATCCAGACAGATAGGCAGGTACTGGCCAATCAACCAGACATCATGGTAGTAGACAAAGACCAGAAGACAGTGGTAGTGATAGATGTAGCCATGCCAAGTGACAGCAACCTCAGGAAGAAGGAGCATGAGAAGCTGGAGAAGTACCAGGGCCTGAAGGAGGAAGTAGAGAGGATGTGGAAAATAAAGGCCAAAGGGGTCCCAGTGGTGGTAGGAGCACTCAGGGCCGTGACTCCTAAGCTGGGAGAGTGGCTCCAGCAGATCCCAGGAACAACATCAGAGCTCTCTGTCCAGAAGAGTGCAGGGCTAGGAACAGGTCAGATACTGCGCAGAGCCCTCAAACCCCCAGGCCTCTGGTAGAGGACCCGAGATTGAGGAAGACACGTACCACCCGTAGGGGTGAGAGGAGAATTTACTATATATATATATATATATTACAGCATTGTATAGCAATCATAGTTTTAAAAAGATGAATTCTAGTCAAGACATATTGTACAATGATCCTCTGTCTGTTCCACAAGAAGATAAAAATGTGGTAATGTTCTCCTTGGGGTTTTAGATTTCTTTGCTAAAATAAAAAATGACCATTCCTGAGACACAGAGTAGTACCCATGTGTAAGACAACACAGTGAAACAAAACTGAACTTAGGCTCTAAAATGGAGACAAATGTAAATGTAAATGTAAACCCTCTGTGCTCACACTGCGCTGGCCACTCACGCACCCCCACGCAACCTCCCCAATCCATGCCACACCACCCGATGAACACCAAAAACTGGAACAGTAATTTCCAACCTAAACCATTTCCAAATGCATGCAGTTTGATGCCCAGCATTTCCCAGCCACCATAAACTTTGTGCAGGATTTGTGGACATGGTACTCCATACATGTGCTCTACATGGGGCTACCGTTGAAGAGTATCCGGAAGCTACAGGTGGTTCAAAAGGCAGCCATGTGGACCATCTTGGGTGCCCCAAGAATGGCACATATTACACCTTTAGTGCGGGAGCTGCACTGGGTGCCAGTTTGCTTCCAGGTCCAATTCCAAGTGTTGGTTATTACCTTTAAAGCCCTACATGGCTTTCTTTTTTTTTTTTAATCTGCACTCAATTGTGACTGATTCTGCAGCAACTGCCTGGACGAGTCCCTGCAGTTTTCAAGGCAAAGTGTTTTTCGGAAGTGGTTCACCATTGCCGCCTTCCTAGAGCAGAGCCCAGCTGGCGAGCGGAGGAGGTGGGGTTTCTGTTGCTTTGCGCCTTTTTCAGGCATGCGCGGCTTCTGCGTTAACAGCAACTGCTCCCATCTCCTTTTCAAGGCGCCACCAGCATTTTTCCTCCCACCGGGGTGAGAGTCTCCATTTATCTACTCACGTAAGTTTTCGAGCTGCTGGGTTGACAGGAGCTGGG
The DNA here is from genome assembly GCF_059951505.1 of Python bivittatus. Classification (NCBI taxonomy): domain Eukaryota; kingdom Metazoa; phylum Chordata; class Lepidosauria; order Squamata; family Pythonidae; genus Python; species Python bivittatus. Next base: position 319,511 of record NW_028277062.1, read on the forward strand.
GAGGAAGCAGGAGCTCGCTCTGCTGCGCGGAGCTGGGCTCAAACCGCTGAAGTGTCGACCATTTCTGGCCGGCAACTTTCAGCGTCATTAAGCCACTGCGCCACCACGTCCCCGGTCTACATGGCATGGGTCCAGGTTACATGAAGGACTGTCACACCCCCATCACATCAACCCATCCCACCTGGTCAGGCAGAGAGGGCATGTTGCAGACCCTCCAGCAAGAGAATATCAGCTGGCGGGGCCCAGGAGGAGAGCCGTCTCTGCCGTTGCCCCCACCCTTTGGAATATTTACCCCCAAAGATGCGACGAGCCCCTACCTTCCCAGCTCTGCCAGCTTGCGTGGGGTGACAATTTTACCCAATCCTGGGGGTGGCTGGCGCCTTGATAACGCTCCCTGAGTGACTGCCAATTTTAACATCTATTCTTGGATCTACTTATTTTCTATTTATTTCAGACTATTGTATATTGTAATTTTAATTGATATTAATTGTTTTGTAAACCACCCAGAGTCATTTCAACAAGATGGGCAGTGACAAAGTTGATATATAAATTTTAAAAAAATAAATATAAAATTTGGAAACCACCCAATTTGGGAAACATTGAACTTGAGCATTGGTCTGGTACAATGTTGATGACCCAAATAGGTTACAAATTATTGCAAAATCTTCATGCTTGGAATCTGGGTCATCCTTATCTATTTCTTCCACTAGCAACTTTGCTCTCTTCTCATTTCATGGAAATGACCTTAAAAGGCAGTCCCTGGGGAAAATACACAAAAGAATATATACAACTTTACTGAAAAGTATTTCACTAGAAATTGGGGTTTCCAATTAAAAGAGTCCTGGGCCAAAAGTATGTATACAACGGTGCCCTATCATGAGAGGACATGTATAAGCGGTGTCCTGGCCATCAAAGATATTGCTCATGTTTTATTTGATTGTCAACTGTATGTCCCTTTTAGGCTTGGATATTTAAAATCTCTACCTGAAAGAACAGCCCACTGAGCATTGAATTTCAGGTTGTCCTATTTTCTCCTGGGCTGTAACATATACATTGTTTGCAGAACTGCTAAGTTTATGGACAAGGCAGTTCAGCTAAGAATCCATTATATTGAACACATTGGGGTATTGTACAATGGCGATGCATTTATCTGAACATTGATTCTTTGTATTTAGCACATATGTATTTTATTATTCTATTTTCTTTTACCTATTTTCTCTTGGAAATAGACCTTGTATTTGATCTGGATTTTATTTTTTTAATATGATCATAAAACTAATCAATCAGTAATGTATCTATCTATCCATCCATCCATCCAAGGGA